>NC_064409.1:51848123-52170207 GCF_023375975.1 Astyanax mexicanus
CAGGAAAATGCTGTCAATATACAGAGGGTATCTCCCGTGACTTCTGGGAGAGGTGGGATGTCTGTGAGTAGCTTTCCAGTTAGCACTGTGCAATATGAACACCTAAATAATCATAAACTTGATAGCTATATATTTTGTCCCAGAAATTATTGCGATAATCAATAGTGTAATTTTGAGACAATTTAATGTCACTGATATAATGATAATAGAATATCATAACAAAAAAGAAAGTATACCCTTTTAAAGGAAACAACATTTTAATAATCATGAAAATATATTTTTGCAGTCCACACTTTGTGTATGGAGTCTCAGTTATTGAAGCATTGGTCTGTTGTTTCTTGTTAAAATACTCTTCGATATATATGTGTACAAACATACAAATAAACACAGTAGACAATATCATGATATCAAATATTATTATGAGGTCCTGAGATGCCACTTATTGTGGCAAGGAAAAATCCCTTACATTAAGAGGAAGAAACCTTCCTCATTCAGAGGAACCCATTCCCCTCGGGTCGACCCAATCAGTACAAAACAATAACAAACAAATACCAGAACAAAACAACAGTACAAAGAGATAATGTAATGTTTAGAGCTATAGCTAATGTAACAGGTACCAATTTATGACACAGCGGGCGGTGGAGAGCCAGACTGGGCAACATCAGAAACAGGGCATCTCCATACATGTAGAAGAGATAGATAAAGAACACAGAAATTCGTTGTAGATCTGAGTGTTGTAGATCTGAATAAAACAGCCTAACTGAAGGGGGAGAGCCAGAAGGTAACATAGACACAAAAAGCCGTCTCATGAGGTAACACTCCACGATCATTTTACATACATGCTATCCCATCTCATTTAAGTTTGGCATGTATTACTTAATATTAAATGGAATTACGTATGTGGGTTCAGACAGAGAAATAGGAAAATGGGCAAAAGAACACAGCATAGCTAAAAGCAGTAGTTGCAGTTGTTTTGTATGTTATTTAATCCAAATAAGTATGTTTCAGACACTGAGTACATCTGAGCTAATAGACTATTCTTGAAGACTGAAGGAAATTGTGTAAATTGGGTTCTTTTTGCTTTAATAAAAACTCAAAACATTAGTCAACATTCAGTACTCTGCAGGTATATGGTCTTGAAAAGCTTTGTTTTCTTTGTTTGGTTTGGTCTCTACAGGTCAGACCTAGCAATGCTCACTGTGCTCTCTTTCCTCCTCAGATCAATGGGCAGGATGTGCAGGACAGACAGGAGGCAGTGGCTGTGCTCTCCAGTGAAGAATGCAGAAACATTGTACTGCTTGTAGCAAGGCCAGAGATTCAGGTAAGACGACTAATATATTCACTCCTTTGCCTGCACCCACAGTGGAATCTCTCTCTCTGCCTACAGTGAAATAATACCACAGTACCAGCATGAACGCAAGAATACACACACCATCATATGGCATGCTGTAATATAATAGCCACACTTAAAGCACAGGCTTCTTGAAGGTGTTCCCCACCGGCACTCAGCAGAGCATAAAGAAGGCTTGGCATTTTCTTTGATTTATAGAGGCGGTCGTTGCGATTTCGCCCAGTAAACATGCCTGAGGTGTAGGATGTGCCCTGCCCTCTCCTCATGCTGATGTCCAACACATTCACCCAGTCGTGTTTTATTTTCACGCGCTGCCGCTGTAATTGACTTCCAGCCGTCACCCATAAAAACTAATAGCATACTAATACCACCCCAGTTCAAGCCTCAGACCAAGCTGAACGGTCATTACAGGCCGGAGCTCGTACAACTATTAATGGACCCTCTTCTCTCTCTCTCGCTGTAATTAAATACATTTCTGATAGTAAATTTTAAACCATAAATATGGATTATGCTTTATGGACATTAAACAGGCAGAGAGCTGATGTAAGAAATGACAGGAGAGGGTCAGCAGGCCGCTGTGCTGCGTATTGACCATTCAGTACTTGAGCCTGCTTCATTAAATACTTTGCACACAGTACGTTGCACCCAGCACTGTAACATTAAAAAGAAGTCAGTGCTGTTCATTGAAACTATGTTCCACTTTGTTGGAAAAAGGAAGGCCAAAAGATGGTGGTTAAAAAGACATTTACTGTATATGAGGGCTGTATGTGATTTCCTACATAAATATGGTTGACAATAATAATTAAAAATATTTTTTTTAACTGGTTTAAAAGACGTTTATTTGAAAAAAATATTTGTATTTATCTATATGGGCATAGATTTGGTTACAGTTAAAAGTGATGGTTTAAATGGTTAAAAAAACGTCTACAAAATGTAAGGACACAGACTGAAATCAGGTGCTTGCAGTAAAAAAAGTAGATGAGGCTTTTTTTTTACAATGGGCAAAAAATTAGACTGTAGCTGTAATAGAGGCGATGGTCAAAACCCAAAAGAAAGAGTAATCACAAAAAAAAAAAACATGAACCAAAAATATAGCCCAAATGACAGAAAACACTGTATAAACTGAACAAAAGTGCTAGCCAAAAATCAAAGTCAAACAAGACTAAAAATACACAGAAGTACACAGTAACTTTACTTTGCAACACTTCACAATAAACAATACATACAATACAAGCAAGCAGTTTATATACACATGGAAATTAACGACAGTTAAAAACAATTTTAGAATTCTGGGAATGATGAGCGTGAGAAAGAGATACTATTGGCTCAGAACTTGTGATATTGTTGGATGCATGCTGGGAATTGTAGTTCTGCAGAGAAGCATTTCCATTGACAGGAAGAGAAATAAGTTTGGGACTACAATGTCAGTTTTAGGCATGACACTGACACATGACAGTGGTTCACTTTTTTAACCACTGGAATAAGATGTATTTTCACCTTTCACATTCAACCAAAATGGAACATAGTTTTTTATGTCTTTATGTTGCAGTGCTTGGTGAAATTAATCGGCTGTAGAACAGACTAATGTATTTTGGAAAAATCATACTTTTATCTGTATTTGTTCAATTGGATTTAATTTTATGTATTATCATTTTGTTTTACATTTTATAGTTCACAAATGATAACCAGCTTTATTCTGTACTGCCTGGTCAAGGCTCGGCTGGGTTTGTTCTACATTTATACTTTGTTTGTACACTGCAGTAAATCTCTCTCAATCTCTATCTACAGCTGGATGATGCAGCCTGGCTGGATGACGAGCACAGTGAATTTTTGGAAGAACTTAAAATGGAGATGCTTGAAGAACAGAGGAGAGAGGAGGAGGAGATGGAGAGAGCAGCCAGAGAAGAGGAAGAGCAGGTGGGTGGCAGAACACAAAAGAGCAGTGAGCGGAAGCATGAACTGAAGCTCATGTTCTTGTGGGTGTTACAGCATATAGGATATTTTGGATATCTGGGATATCCAAAATATCATATCGTTATACTTCACAGAAGCGCACTACATGACATACATGGTTGATTTCTTTAGAATAGAATAGAGATTTTTAATAATTATATTGTAGGTAGACGGGTGTTAATATTAGTGCATCACGGGCTCTGTTCATGTAGCTTGCCATCAGCTGCCGGAGCCCTAAGAGAGCACAATTGGCCTTGCTCTCTCTGGGTGGATAGATGGTGCTCACTCCCCAGAACACTCCAAAGAATGATGTTGATCAGCCCCAAGCGTCTGTAAGTCGCTGCGCTTTCCTCCATGTGCGCTACTCAGCAATGCTGCATCAACAGAAGTTTGAAAAGAGGCGGTGGCTGACTTCACATGTGTTGGAGGAGGCATGTGCTAGTCTTCACCCTCCTGGTGTGTTGGGGCATCACTAGTGATAGGGTGAGTCTTAATAAGTGGGTTGGGTAATTGGCCGTGTAAATTGGGGAGAAAATGGGATAAAAATTTGAAAAATATTAGTGCATCACATATAATGCCACAAATCTCCATACAACACCTTGTTCCAGTTGTTCCAGTTGTTTGGTTCATAGCTATTTTATAGTGCTTTCATTTTATCAAACACAAACACTGGGTGTGTAACCTTTGTTGGTTCTCTTGTGGTTTCTGGACTGTAGCAAAGACTCTGTTCACACTGAGTGAACAAACGCATTAACAAACATCATGGGGATCTAATCATTGGTGGTGAATGGCATACAATTATTATTATTATTATTATTATTATTATTATTATTATTATTATTATTATTATTATTACATGATTAATGTAATGTGAACAACATTTCTTGCTGTGGAAAATAGTACAAAAGTGTACGTTTCACAAAATGTTCCTTCAATGGAAAATAGGCCAAAGAATGTGATGGCTGAGAGTGCAGCTCTCTCAAAACAGCTTGTGAAGATCAAAAAGATCCTGTCTTTTCAGGGCTGTTCTTGTCTCCAGGTTAGCTTTTAAACTCAACTTATATAAACTTATATAAACTTATAACTTATATAAAGATACAGATATTAATGTAGGACAGTTTCTTTCGTCTTTTTCAGAGAAAGCTACAATACAGTGATTTATCAACTTATATGAGAGCAAAGGACTTACTTGGCTACCACTGTTTTAATAGAGGATTAAATAGAAGCCAAGATTGTTTATGCACAGCTAGCTGCAAAATTTACACTGAAGCACTGTTTGATCCCTTATTCTTCCAACTTCAACTGAAGATGATGTTTCTTTACCCACAACTGAGATTGCCAATGCTGGATATATTACTACTAACTCCAGTTCCACCTTAATGCACCACACAGACCACAGTTGCCTGCTGAGGAATTGTGCCCTTGGCATCCAATGCTTGATTCTCAATTAAGGTACTGCACTGCTGGATTCCAGTTGCTGGCAGATCTTAGTTTTAGAAAAGCCATGGCTGCTGAGGGGGTGCTGCAGGCCATCCCTAAATATGTGCTCCACTTGTATGGGTGCTGTTTCTCCAGAATCTTTTTTATACCAAGTCAGAATTATAGACCCTGAACAAGTCTTGTCTCTGTACCAGCATATGTTCTTTCTGTCCCTTACTTTTCTTTTCTACCTAGTCTACCTAGTCAACCCAAATGCCATTAATTGAGCTTCCCCCACATGTAGTCACCATAACCTTTATCAACCTGACTTAGAATAAGTTCAAGCTGAATCTGTTGTCAGTCTTCTTGGAAAACAAAAACTCTCCATTGGTTCATTTTAGAAAATAGGCTGGTCACACCAGTCCATTTTAGCAAAGCAATTTTGTTGTCAGGTCTGTCATGTTCACACGGTTGAGTCACTATTGGAGCTTCTGCCACAGATCCAATTCTGGCAACAGTCCTAAGCCCAGTCTCAGACCTGATTCCTGACTCATTATTTAATTACACCCAGTCCCTTATTTAGCTTGCCGCTGCCACTTCAGCCAGTGAACTAATCCTTGTCATGGATTCTGCTCTCGATTCTGTCCAATTCTTTCTCACTATTCCTGTCACTGCTTCTCACTGGAATCCTGGAACCTCTTCATGCTTCCTGCTTAGAAATTTTTCATACAACACAGTTTCTTGTGGTGGTGTGTGACTTGCAGGTATTGTCTAGTAATCTGGGTTCCTCAAATTGCACTCTGGGTATTTTCTTTCTCAGCATTTACATCCAGTCCCCACCATAGTCCCTGCTTGTCCTAACTCTGCCCTGCCTGTACCTGTTACACTTGGGTCTTATTTGGTTCACCAGTATATAAAGCTCATGTTCAGATTTGTGTTTTTCACTGTAGCATTCCTTTTGTTAGTTTTTTGTGAGTTTACATAGTATGTATCTAAGTATCTATGTATCGAAGTAATGAACAATAGATGTGCATAATGTGTGATGTATTTTCCCAGGTTCTGTTGTCAATTCAATGAGATTCTCAAAAGCACAGTTAAAAAAGACTTTTAACCTATACATGGTTGTTACATATGTTAGATGATAAGAAATATTATTAAAATAGATACATTTGCAGAGTCTAACTAAGAATATTCTTCTCTCATCAGGCCAAGAAGAAAGAGCAGGAGGATATAATGGCTGGGAGTCCGTCTTGCTCCTTTAGTCAAGAGAGGAACTGTGTTGCTGGAGCTCAACACCACCACTTGTCCGATGGTTCTGAGCACAACGTTTTGGCCCAAATCCAGAAAAGACTGTCCCAGTGTTTACGGCAGCGGCGGGATGTGGCGGGCCAGAGCCGTGACGCCCAAGGATTAGCTAGATGCTCGGGGGAAGGACTTGAGGATGAGGAAACTGAAGGTGATCGATACCAGCAACTGCTAGAGCTGAAATGCCAGATTCGCAACAGCGGTGAATATGACTTGTTCTACAGTCGCAGCAGTACTATCGAGTGTAGCCTGACGGAGCAGAGCGGTGGAGTGGAACGCGAGCTGCGTCTTCTCAATGAGGAGCTGCGCAGCATCGAGCTGGAATGCCAGAGCATCATGCAGGCGCATCAGCTGCGGAAGAAGGACCAGCGGCAGCCACTTCCGGCCAAAGAGCAGCTGCAGCGAAGTCCTCGACGTGGGCACGGGCAGCATCAAGGAAGCAAGCTGGCCGATATCAATGAGCACCCAGAGAAATCAGACAAAGACAGCTCGAGTGCTTATAATACGGCGGAAAGCTCACGTAGCACACCTCTAGCTATGGACCGCTCTCCAGAGCATTCTCTTCAGAGGATGGTCAGCTTAACCAATCAGAAGAACCTGAAGAGCAGTCTAAGTAGTTTGATTACAGGTCGTGGCTCACCCCCTAGCCATGCCATAAGGAGGGCTCCGAGTGGCAGTCCTGATCATAGTAACCCCTCAGAGTCGGAGCAGACGCCCCCAGCAGAGGAAGAAAGCTCCCCTAGGAAAGGGAAGGTGCTAGGCTCAAGGATTCCCTACCTCTCCCAACGCCATCAGCAAGCAGACGTTCCAGCTCATGCCAGGCACTACCAGAGCTACATGCAGCTGGTCCAGCAGCGCTCGGCCGTGGAATACGGCCAGAGCCAGCTCAGCCTGCTAGCAGCTGGTGGTCCACAGGTTTCCAGACCTTCTGAGCCCAAGCTGGAGTGGAAGGTGAAGGTTAGAAGTGACGGGACACGATATATCACCAAGCGGCCGGTCCGGGACAGGCTTCTGCGAGAGCGGGCGCTCAAGATCAAGGAGGAGCGCAGCAGTGGGATGACGACGGACGATGATGCCATGAGCGAGATGAAGATGGGCCGCTACTGGAGCAAAGAGGAGCGCAAGCAGCAGCTGCTGAGAGCCAAAGAGCAGCGGCGGCGGCGGGAACTGATGCAGCGCTGCCGACTGGAGAGCCTGAAAGAGAGTCCGCAAAGCAGCGGGGAGGGCAACAAAGAGGTCAGCATCATCGAGCTCAGCCACCGCAAGATGATGAAAAAGCGCAACAAGAAGATCCTGGACAACTGGATGACCATCCAGGAGTTGATGACGCACGGAGCGAAAGCGCCAGAAGGGGCCAAAGTTCACAACGCCTTCCTTTCTGTTACAACTGTATAGAGAGCCACTCAACTCATACTCAAACTCTACCCCATGTGGTACGATCTACTTTTGCCTCGTTCAATGTGGCGATTTTTATGAAAGGGAAAAAAAAAAAGAATATTTTTCTCACTTTGTTATTAATGAACATTTTGTAAGCAGTTTATCAACAGATGCATCACATTTCTAATGGGAATCATTTTTTTCCACAGATTTTGAGTAAACTTTTTCCATGTCACCTTCTCAGTGCAAAACTGTCAAGTGCAAAAATTCCAAAGCGGTTGTTTGGTTTTAGTTTTCAGTTCCTCACTCTTCCTTAAATCCTTACAAAGCACTGTAGCCTGTTCATTTGTGTTTGTGTTTCTGTTGTACTGAATGTAGTTCTTTTCTTTTCATTTTAATCCTTGCTGGTTTCATTTCTCAGTTTATTGGTTCTTGAATGGAAACTCATTTTTTGATTCATCTCAAGCCAGTTTAAACATACAACTAAATTCTGTGGAAAACTTTACTGCCTCAGTCTTAAACGTGATAAGATTTTTGTGGGATTTTTTCATGAATGGACAAAAAAAAAAAAAAACAGGAGTGTGACCAATCTTGTAACAACACAATCACCAGCAACTGGCCTATGGCAGCAAACAGGCATATGGCAGATATTTTAGGGACTGATACAGTATTTTTCTGAGTGTATTTCAGTAATGAAGCTGCACCATTAGGGGTGGTGTTCCTCATTTTCAGCAGTCCAAATGGTCTTCTAAACGGCAATGTTTCCCTTGCTCTAATGCTACTGAATAAATTAATCATTGGCTTGATGGGCTGAGAGAGGTTTCGCGTTCTGTAACTGTAACAACATGGCCATGAGGTTTATGAGTTTGAATCCTGGGTCATGTTGCTTCGCCATCAGCAGCCGGAGCCTGAGAGAGCACAATTGGCCACATTTCCTCTGGGTGGGTTGACTTTTGATTCCTCTCCTCATTACTCCCACTGTGATTCTACCGGGAACAGTCATCTGTTGGCTGATGTATCAGAGCTGGAGATCCAGTGCTTTCCTATGAGTGTGTGCTGCTGCACCAGAGACAGGTGGAAAGAAGGTGATGGTTGACTTCACATGTATCGGAGGAGGCAAATGATATAGGGGGGTTCATTGGCTAAATTAAATTGGGGAGAAAATTTGGTAAAATAACTTTAGGATTAGAGTCTGGGAAATGTTACTGGATAAAAACATTGGAAAAGGTTGAATATGTCTCAGTATGTCTTGACTACGTCTACAGTTACCACAAAAACACTATTACAGTGTTAACAGTGTGCCTTCAGTGGGCCAGTCAGTGCTTAAACTTCATTTTTAAAGATACACATTACAACTTTTTATTATTTTTAAATCATAAAACATGTCAGTTCTCAGTTCCTAGTGCAGAAAAGTGCAAAAATTTTAAACACACAAATTTTAATTCACTTGGTATGAAACAGGAAAATAGGAAATGAACACAAATACTGAATATCACAATACTATGGCACTTTCTATTGCAATGGCATTAATTTACCCAGCCATTGCAGACTTTTAAGGCTAGAAATACACTTACTCTCCTGCATCTGTTTGATATGTCAGTTGTACGCGTCCAAAACATATGACACAAAATGTACACAAGGTGCAGTACACAGGAAAATGCAGGGGGATGCATTCTTCCTGCTGAAGCAAGTGGAGGCCTCTAGTGGAATCCTCCAGTAATAAACTGTTACATTCTCAATGCAGCTAGCTGTTTACGTGGACCTACAAGTTTATCTCTAGCCTTTAGTCTAATCAGTTTCCCATGTCATTTTGATGCAGAGGTGAACAAATAATACTGCATAGTCACATTTACACAGAGTTTATGACACTAATCAGGCTTCTTACCAATTACATATTGGGTTTTACCTTGAAAAATGAGCCTTTCTCTGAAGTCTCAGCTCTAGAAAGGTATGCTAAAGGTAACTCTAAATCCTGTGTATGCATAATAAATACTCTAAACATGTCATCATGTTTTCTCAAACTGCTACCTAGCACTGTTGGTTCATGGCGATTAAACCTAACAGTTACACCTTTTCAGGGGAAAAAGTACAGTCTTCATTCTTTATTTGTTAAATTGTCATACTCGTTTTGTCACATTCCTTTCAGACTAAAATTCAAAAGGCCACAAGAGAACCCTCGTCTTCTCCAATTACAAATACGACCAAACATCATGTTTTGTATTTCCTTTGCAGTAAGAAACTGTAGATTTGAACTGTAAATTCTGTACTTGTACTGATTAAATGTTAGTTGTCCTATTTCAAGTAATATGTAGTAGGCTTTCCTGGCCAGGTGAATGTGTGGTCATTGTGATACTTTGACATTGAAATAAACTGTTGTTTTTTTCTATAAAGAAGCTTGTGCCTTTCAATGTGCAGACTTTATTTTTTTTCCATCTGAACCCATAAGAGCCCAGACCCAGTTCTGAATTATTTGATATACTAAATATACAAAATAAAAATAATGCAAAATCCAGTATTGTATCAGTTAAATGAACTGAGCAGCCATACTGTGAACATGAAGAGAGAACATGACTGTAAATATTTCAAGCTGTGTTGTTAGATTGTTTAAAAATAATCAGACTCATCAAAACAGAATCCTTTGATTAATTGTGATTAATCACACTTTTTTCTCCTTAAGACTAAGCTTTTAATAATGTGTATTTTAACGTAAATAAAAAAACAGTGTTGGATTGGCAAAACTAAATCATATTTATGTTAATAGTGTCAATCACTTAACACATTATTAAATATTCTGTGATTTAATCATAATTAATCTTAATGTTTTTTTTTTACTGGTATGTCCCTGCAATGTTAATTTGTTTTGTAACAGGTGGCACAGCAGGTTCAGAACCTTTACGTATTTTAATATTTTGTTTTAGAAATCATACATACAGAAGGTAACTAAAACGTAAAACATGTAATTAAAACTGTTAAAATGTTCAGAACAGACCTCTTGAAGCGCAAAACACACATTTAAAATGAGCTAGTTTTATCGTATGTACTGACCCAGCACTCCTACATTCTGTAAATAAGATTAGATGAACACGCTATAACCACAACTGTCACAAACCATCCTGTGATGATCTCAGGATGTTCAGTATATTTCACTAAGAGACTGTAAATGAGTTGAACTAAAAGCGATGAAGTGCTGTAAGGAACTTTCCACAGCTTTTAAAGTGTCTGTGACATTCACATCACCGGGGGCTTTTTTGGGGTTAAATTCTAATGAACACGTTCGGCCCAAATCCCTTGGCTTAATTGAATCTTTTCCAATAATAGAGTAGGAAATTCTTATCCAGATACGCTGAGTTACAATTATGAATCCTCTTTGGAAGCGTGTCGTTTGGGTCACTTTCTCATCAGCATGTTAAATGAGGCTTTAATCAAACAAACACTGGCCAACTGTTTCACACTCCAATCATTTTTGTTTCATTAGCATATGCACTCGGTGACTTCCGCAGCCGCAGTCTTATATGGTAGACTTGAACTGCTTGCTTTACACATTTTACCCAGATGTGCAACCTTTCTGGTCTTTTAGGTTTTTCTGCACAAATATTCTGATTTAGCATTTATTTCATTTGAAATGCATCACTTTCCTAAATATATTAAATCATATCGAAGGTCTCTTTCATGCTCTTTTAACATTTTAAGCGTAAATGCTGGGCGAGAGGGGATTCTTTTTCGCTGTGTGGAGAGGTTAATGAATGCCATCTATATCTCATCTTCTAAATGTCCTCTCACATTTACGGCCCTTTGGCTTTTCACTCGGTAGCATAACAATGAAAATCGGGTTCAGTAACTCGATGCCACCCTGCCTCCGTGGTTCATTACCTAACTCGCATGTAAGCAGACACCAATAAAATGCCATTGTAACACAGTGGTGAAGATGCGTGGGTTACTTCAGCTAGTGAGATCTGTGAGCCGGAAGCTCCGGATCAGCTAATTAAGTTCTCCCAGCGATAGCCGCAAGACTCGGTCAGGTATAATTAAAACTGATCCAGTGACAGCGCTGGCATTTGTCAGAGCCATCCACCCAATCAAATACCAGGACTGACAGAAATGTCAAACTGATAGCAGCACTCGCTTCCTCCCCCAACAGCCCCCTTTCTCACAGTGCCATGGAGCACGGCCGCTGCCTGCGTCGTGAAGCTTTGTTGATAACCTTTTGAATTCCTCGGACAGCGGCAACATCCAATGCCCTTCCATTATAGTATAGAAGGGCAGTGGGCTTCAGAGCAACGCTCACAGGATGCTTTAATACACCAAGAGCCAGTCAGTCTCACGGCCCTGCGAAAACCCTTATCCCGACGTTTGAAAGAGTAACAAAGCCAGAGATGCTCCGGATAATGTAGCCATTGATGTCATTTTTGTATATTTATGGTGCTTGTAATCTTTGATATGGTAATTGAAGTGCCGTACTAATGGCCTACCTCCCCGGTGGAGATTAGCTAGGTGAGTGCCGAGATGGAGGTAATTTTATTTTGCCAGCTACTCAGAGAGGACGTCTTCATCAGACTAAGAGCGAGAGAGCGGAGAGAGAGAGGGTGTAATTTCGGAAGAAGGGGACGCTGACAATTTCAAAACATGAAATAATAGCACCCATTTGCTGTGCTGGTGAAGATGCTCAGTAAGATTTAAAAAGAAAAATTACAGGTCAGATTCTCAGCAGGTTATAGTTACAGTTACTACAATACTGATCCACAACCAGTCCTTAGATGTTTGTTTACAGCATGATGTATTCAATTCTTAAATAATAATAGACCCACTGTGTCCTTTTTAAACTTGTATACTATATGCAGTGTAGTGTTTATGAACAATGTTTAAAGCCCAATCCCATTTAATCCCTTGGTCCTACCACTTATCCCTATCCCTCTGTTTTTTGCACTTTCATGCTAAGAGGTAGGGTGTCCCGATTCTTGTTTTTATCCTTGAGGTGGAGGGGAAATGTTAGTGGTGCTTCAAATGGAGATTTTTCAGAGGCATACTCCAAACAGAGGACTGTAAGAATCACTGGCAAGATGACAGCACAATCGATTCTTTAGGTTTGTTAAAAAGTTTAATTTCCACTATATTACCATAGTTTAATGAGTTTTTTCAAATGTTTTATGGTCATTTTCTTTATAACAAGCATTAAAAAAAATCACTGGCCATTTTGTCAGCTAGCTAGCTAACTTTCCCGTTCCACATTAAATGGTGCAACAGACAGAGAAGTACAGTAAATTACTAAAAAAAGCATTTTTTAAAGGTTAGAAAATGTTTATTAAACATTTTAGGCAGGACTGGTATGTTTCATTATGTCAAAGAAGCATCTTTCAGCTATTAATGGAAAAAAAAATATGGTTTAGGGTTTAGCGGTAAGTGGTTTAGTAAGATTAGCTAATTTATATAAAATCATTGGTTGGACCTATTGATTTGATTTAATTTGATGAACCTATTGGCACTATAATTAATGTCAGGTGTGAACAGGTAGAACCCAGCATTGAACTGAGGCAGTAAAACCAAATAATCCCAGCAAAGGGCTAAGATAAAATTGAGTCGAAAGCTTTACCTGGACAATAGAGACAGTTACTCCAACAGAAGCAGGACAGACTCTTTTTAACACCCTTCATTTCAGAAGAAACTAAATTAACAGGTGTTCCAATACTCTTATCCATATATGCACTTATTATAAGACTCATCCAGAATCAACACTCATATGCTTCTCTACAATAAGATAATTATCTGGTCAATAAATTAAATTAATAATCTGGTCAATTAAATTGAAAAACAAAAAGACACATTGTGCATGTATGTAAGCTACATACAGTGTTTTCTGATTTATCTCACTACTCAACCATAAACCATCTAGCATCATAAATCATTCTATTTAAGTCTGGCTTCTGATTTTCAGTGTGACTCTCCAGTGTTCTATGTGTGAAAACACCAAAGCCAAACATGAAGTTCGCATAATAACTGTGAATATTCCAGAGCTTGATTAAATTGATAATTAAAACTCATTATTCAGTAGCGCAATTTCCAGTGCAAACAACGCGTCTCTTCAATGCATTATTCAATAGCATTCCTGTGTGAAATAATTGGCTAGCCAGAGTGTGATCAGACTTTTTTTTTTATTTTAGTGTGAAAAATATCTTTCTTTTACATAGCTGTACAAGCACATGCATTTTAGACACTAAATAGTTGGGAGTTATTTACGTATCTCAAGATATTCTACATATTTTAGCTGATTAACTACAATATGAAGCTCACCTCTAAATGGGATGGCTTTTTTTGGCTGGTATAATTTTATTCATTTTTTTATCCACTAAAGAGCTTTAATGATAGTATTATTCGTTATATCTGAATATGTCTGCAAATAAAAAAAACAGGTATTACATTTTGGTATTAAATGCATTAACCTGGCATAACAATTTTCATATATCAAATTCAGATCACTGATCTCTGAACTGATATCTCTATCCTTCAAGAGACTTGACCTAGACCAGACGAGTAATTGGCCTAATCTAGAGCTGCTCTCTGAAGGGTTTGTTTCAAAGGCCAGTATGAATGAGGACAGCATCTCAAGCATCTCTGGTTGACTGACTGTTACACAGAAAGCTCAGAGGGCTGTCATCACTGCCAGGCCTTTTCTGCTGAACTTGATTATGATTTTCGATTGCTGTGAAGAGTGGTTCAAAATGATCATGGCCTTTAAATTGGCAGATCAGCGAAGGTCATAAGACAGGGCACAGAAAACTAGCTTTAAAAATTCCACTGGCGGACAGCCTTTGTTCATGTTGAACACCTACATCTCAGTATGAAGAAATTAAGTTATAGACTTGGATGCCTGATTTTGACTTTTAATACTTAACAACTAGTTAACTATAAACTATACAGCATTAAGTAGTAGCTAACATACCAAGACAACAGCTATATACAGTGGCGTGAAAAAGTATTTGCCCCTTACAGATTTATTTTGATTTTGCATTTTTGTCATACTTATATTTTTCTGATTATCAAACAAACTTTGCTATTAGATAAACATAACCTGAGTAAATATAAAAAGCATTTTTTTTATTAGGGGGGAAAATGATCCAAACCAAAGTAGCCCTTTGTGGAAAAGTGTTTTCCCCCCATAAATTAATTGTGAATAATACATTTTTTTGAAAGCTTTTCTAACCACAACCAGTCCTGATTACTACCTACTACCTGTAGAATCAATAAATCACTTAAATAGAACCTGTCTGACAACATGAAGCAGCTAAAAGATGCAAATGCTATTTGACTCACTGTCAGCACTCTGTCCCTACACTGTAAAAAAACAAAACTTAAAATTGTTCTCCTTAATGCTATTTTTAAATCAACTGAACAAGAAATGTAGAATTGCATAGGAAACAATAGCAAACTAATTGCCTCAACCAACATTATTAGGTTTCTTATTAAAAGTTGGTTTTAATAAATAATCTGTGTCGGCAAAATTTACAAATTGTAGTTGAATTCTAGTTGCGGCAAAGCCAACTACTCTACACTATTGCACATCTTCTCTTGGGATTTATGTGTGTGTTATATAATGATTATATATAATGGCCTCAGTGTTAAAGGCTATAAGAGGAAGTTTCTCTTGTGGTTTTGTGTTGCTCAGTGTGTTTATATACTGGCTGGGTGCAGCTGGTCATATTTGCATTACTGCAAGTATATATGATTGATAATAAGACATACACATAATAGCCAGGTCTCAGTTGCTAACTTAAATTAAGAAAAGGATAGTCAGCAGAACTTACAAAACACATTTCATAGAACCTAAATGAGGCCAAGTAACAACATAAAGTAAAATTTTAAGTTGGTGAGTCTTAAAAATAAAGTTTTTATTCATATGAAAAATTTATTATCTGAACTAAAGATTTCTAGGTGGGACAATGGTCTGTGTTTTCTTTTTTTATAAAAAAAAAAGTCTAAATTGGCCTCAAAACTACACAATTTGGTGCATTAAGTTGCCTTGGAATTTTGAGCTTTCTCAACTTTTTCCTTTTTACAGTGTACCATACCAAACCAACAGGCCTCAAATGCCAACCATTCTCAGAGAGAAATTGATTTTTTTTTTAACCTTGAAAGTAAGTTTCGGAAAAACTCATAATACTGCTTATAATCCTGAAACATTTTGTGATTTCTATAGTTAGGAAAAAACAGAAGATTGTGTTGTAGAGATTATGGGAATACTAATACTGAAAAGATTTAATAAACCAGTAGAATTAAAGCTGTTCTTTGCATCACGCTCAATGCTGAATGTTCAGATTCCATGGGTGGAACTATACTTGCAAAAAAAGGGTTAAACACTCATTACACATTTTTCATTAAGATTCTAATATTTGTCATGTTTCTTTTATGAGGACAATGGGATCCATCATTAAGTAATCAAAAATCGAAAAAAAAAGCAGTACGTTTGTTATAAAAACTGGAAAGTTTACTAACTTTTGTCTTTTAACCCTGAGAAAGGCCTGAGTGCCGAAGTGTGTTGGTTATTTTTTGTAATCGCTGCTGTTTTTTTTCTGTTTTTGATCCATCATTTGAAGAGCGGGCCTGATTAAATCATAAATCTGATGTAGGAATCTGATGTTTCTCAGGTAGAAATTTCCGAACATTCTTTGGGCGAAATTGGTAAATGAGTAAATGTTATTTTCTACAACAGTACCCTTATGGAACATAATAAAAATCCTTCACTGATTCTTTTAGGAGTGAGGAGTGAGTTTTGCCTGTAACATAAAAGTTAAGGTAAAGGGGTTCAAGTTGCTCCTTTTTTTAAAGCACCTATGAATGTAGTTAAGTCTTTCCTCCTGAGAGCGTAACTGTCCAGGGACTGTCAGGAGCTGAGAGTGGAATGAGTAATATTCACACATGTAAACTAGGTTAAGGAGACTTCTGGGTGACTTTCATCCACATCCTATCACATTCCAAACTGGCTCAGGTGTTGTATCATCAGTCATTAGGTTGGTTCCACAATGCAGATCTTTTTTTATTATAAAGCCTTTTTGGAAAATGAAGTTTATCTCCTCTAGTAAAATGCAAATGACGAAGAGTGAACACACTCCTGAGTAAAAGTCTAATATTCAAAAGAAAGAATAAGAAGTAGTGTTCCCCGTAGACATCAGAGTCTCACTTGGTGTTTTAAAATACGATTATACAGTGCCACAATAGCTAATTAGTCATGCAGCTCTCGAATGTTGGGTGCCTTGGGCATGCAGCATTCCCGACACACCTAAAGACACGAGCCCGGCACTACAGGGAAGCACTGGAGAGATGGATTCTTTTGGAAGTTTTCTTTTGTTTAATAGAGAAAAACACAAAAAATTGCCTTGGTAGCAATTTTGTACATTGCTTAAAGCAGGCCTATGGCCTAAAGAAGACCCTGAATAGGATTAAAGTAATTAAGATTAGAGGAAGAATGATCTCATGTAAGAGTTTATTATCATATTGCACATCCAGCAAAAATACTGTATGCAACCTGTAAAATCTACAAATCAGCTGTGGAAAATTGGAAAAATAGATCAAAGCCTCTCCTGTTAATCCAGATGCTTATCTAGTAATGATTTACTTATGAAGGTGGAATAAAACCAAGGCACTATCTGAAATATATGGCCAAAAAATAATTGAAAAAAAGTAAATGTGCTGAAGATGGCTGAAGGTGAAGATGGTGAAGAAACAATGTTAGGTTAATCAAATCTGTCTACAAGATTTTCACAAACCATAAGTGACTTTTAGTTGGGAATCAGGTAAAGTAAACTATTGGCATGACGCATTTTTTTTAATGGAAGCCAAAGTGGATTTGTTTAAGGATGTTTTCATACCTACATTGTTTAATTGAGACCTCCAGACTACAGGAAGTTTAGGCAGAAAAAGAGAACAAACCAGTGCTGTGTCGAAATCCAAATCCCCTTTATGTACACTAACTTCATGCAGCAGTACGAACGCAATAGATTATGCTGCCAGTCATATATCTACTGTAATTGTAAATTAACACTTATTTAAAATGAATTAAATAAATCTGTCATGCACATTCTGCTGAATGACACGTAAATGCACTTAAAGGGAGGAAGAATTCAGCTAGATACCTAGAAAAGAACCTTTATAAACTGACATTCTATAAACCAAGGGTCAAGTATATAGAGACACAGTCCACGCTTCAGTAAACTGCAGTGTTAAACCAAAACTAAACAGATATAGGTATGTACAGCTCTGGAAAACAATTAAGAAACCATGCCAGGTTTTTAATCAGTTTTTCTGATTTTGCTATTTTTAGGTATATGTTTGAGTAAAATGAACATTGTTTTTTTATTCTATAAACTACAGACAACATTTCTCGCAAATTCCAATTAAAAATATTGTCATTTAGAGCATTCATTTGCAGAAAATGAGAAATGGCTGAAATAACAAAAAGATGCAGAACTTTTAGATCTCAAATAATGCAAAGAAAACAAGTTCATATTATAAAGATTTAAGAGTTCAGAAATCAATATTTGGTGGAATAACTCTGGTATTTAATCACAGTTTTCATGCATCTTGGCATGTTCTCCTCCACCGTCTTACACACTGCTTTATGCCACTCCTGGTGCAAAAATTCAAGCAGTTCAGTTGGTTTGGTGGCTTGTGATCATCCATCTTCCTCTTGATTATATTCTAGAGATTTTAAATTTGGTAAAATCATAGTTTTAATTGGTCTCTTCTTTTTTTCCAGAGCTGTATATGAGTGTAAATGTATACAATTTAACACATGAAACTTACTCTGTACACTGGTTTAAACTTTTGGTGTGAAAACACCCTAATTGAGCCATATTGTGAAATACTGAATGTTCAGTTCATACCTATAAAATAATCACATTGAGAGTCAAATAAAAATATTTGAGAATTCTCCTGTTGGCACAATGGCTGCACTCTGGTTTCTCTGAGCTCTTTGAATAAAGCACTTCAGTAATGCAAAACACAGCCCTGCACAGGGACCAAGTTTCAGCCTTATGATGCATAATACAATAGAAGCACCCAGGAAAAATCTCCAAGGTGTCGACAAACAAATGTCAGTCTTTTTACTGGCTTGTGGCTGGATTTAGCACACATGCTGATGTGATGTGTAATACAGGAGCAAGGAAGGGTTCTTTGAGCTATTCAATAGAAAAAAGGCTTTTAGTTAAATAAGGAATGTACAAAATTGCTTTGAATTGTTAAATGGTTAAATTAAATTGAAATTGTTTAAGAACCTTAACATTTTATGAAGCATGGGCAGAGCCAGACATTTTAAACATCTGGGGCTTAGCCCAAATGTCCTGCAGCTGTTTACTATACTATAGGCTACTATACTATTCTTCAACTGATAGGTAGAAGCAGGATGACTTACATTTACAAAATATTATAATTTAAATTTGCTTAACTTAAGTTAGCTTAACAAAACAGAGGGCTATAAGACTCACTGGAAAGATGGCAACACAAGTGACCAGAGAAACCAACAAATGTAGGTATTTTCCTTGATAACAATTATGATAACCACTATATTACTAAATTAATGTGTAGGTACAATGTTTTTAAATTTTTTTATAGCAAGCATAATTAAATTGCTAGTCTCAGTAGCTTGCTAGGTAACTTTCCTGTTCCACCTTAAATGGTACAACAGATGGCAGAGGCTGCAGCATTTAAGGTGGAAAGGGAAAATAAAACGAAAGCTAATAAAAGCTCATTTCAGCCCATCACAGAGGAATTAAGAAATGGACAATAATAATTAATTTCTGCACTATTTGCCCCCTTTCTGAAGACCACTCTGTTTTAAGGGGAAGGGTTAGACTCAAAAACAAAGGGTTGGGGTAGAAAAAATAAATGGGATTGGGTTTTATTTTTAACACTATAACATTGCTAGGTTACCTTTTTGTCAAATTCATTACATTACAGCATATATTTATGCCCTATATGTATGCAGTAAAACTCAACATTAAACAGAGCTCTGTCGGCAGGTTTCTGATGTTAGCCAGTGAGCTAACAGCAGCTTCAACTGCAGCTAAAAACATTTTTATGCTAACAACAATAGACTTAATGTTGTAACTTATCTGTAACATCTTTTCACTGTTATCCGGTGGATGTTGAATCTGTTGAAGCTGATGTTTTTCTGATTCTGAGGACTGTGCTTGACTCCTCCTTAAAAAAACTATTTATATCCATAGTTAACTGCTAACATGCTAACAGTATCTATCTGCTAGCTAACCAGCTAACTCACTGAGGTGACAGACTAAATACCTCACAGCACAACTCTCCTAACAGAAAAACAGATCAATAGACGGCAATATTTCTCCAAAACCTTTGGGGTTATGATTTTGCCAGTCCAGCCAAAGATACAGGAAAATTAAAGTTATTATTATTAGAGTTACCACCTTACAGAAATAAAAAATAAGGGACACCCACTACAGCTCCATTTTTCTAATTTAGGAAATGTATTTTAATCCCTAAAAAACTTATTCTCCTAACAAATATATTTATTAATTTATTTATTAACTGTTATTCAAGTCGTATGATTTGTTCATATAATAGTAAGATTGGCTAATAGTACTTTATATTAAAATAAATGATCATTCATTTAACTTTAAAAACTCTTTGCCCCATGCACTGACATCTTCTGGAAAAAAGCACAACCAGATAGAAAATTGATTTTTATTGATAAATATTGTTAGATTTAGTGTTGATGTGTGTGACAGATGTGTGTATTGGATGTTTATTAAAATACAGAACAAATCTGTTCAATACAGAATGCACAACAGTTAATTTCCAAATAAAGAACGATTTCATTTTTTTACGGGACAGGTGACAACCCTAATTTTTTTTACACATTTAGGGCTTTTAAAAGTACCAATGCTGTGATGATAAGCTAAATGTTCCATTAAACTCATCCATTACAGACATTATTATTTTCTGGTTCTTTCATGGCATACCTAAAAGATACCTTTGTGAATTTAATGTTTAAGAGTCTGTATTATTGTCAGTGATGGCAATTGAGTTTTTACTATCATAAATGCTTTTTTTGACAAGTGAATGCAAATGAGTTGATGCTTCAAATGACTATATAATACATACAGGCGTATCATCTCTTTTGAATGGGTCCAGAAAACACATTAATATTTGAGGATGTCCTTTGGATGAGATCCATCGTGACAAACAAAATAACTTTGATATCTTGATATCATGACACACGTTCATCCGCTAATCTGGAGTGATATCTCATGCTGATGGTTTAGGTGTTAAAAAATAGAAGCTAAAATAATTTAGTATATATATATATTTTTTTTTTGTAGTGATGGAAGTGATGCATTCACGTAATACAGTGCTGAAGTGACTGATACATTATGTGTCAGGAATATGATTCTAATATGATCAAGATTCTTTTGCTTTCAATTAGATTGTTCATATTTTGTATGCTGCTTTTACTGTGAATTATTGCAGCATTATTACTGATTTTATCAGAGAGAAAGAGACAGCATTTGCCATTCATGCATTCAGTGAGATCTCAAATATACTAATAATGAACATAATATGAAAGTGGCAAAGAAGTATCCTTGCATTTTTTATGAACACTGAATATATTAAAAGAATGAAATGAAGACTTTGTCAGTGGGTTGTATCAATAGTAATAAAAATGCGTGACTGCAACTGCTAACAAGCCTATAAATTTTCACATTTTACATAGTAACTGACAACTTATACTTACTGAACTATATTTAATTCTAGCTTAGTTGGAGCAGACTGGGGAGATTATTGGATATGAACACCACATGACCTTTAAAAATAGAAAAAATGCATGTAAAGTGTTATAAAAGCATGTTTAATGTTACATGGACGTGAAAAAGTAAACAAAATACTGTAACTATAAAATTTGAACCTGGAATCTATTGAAACCTAATGTACTTTTCTTGTAAATATGATCATTATAATGATTTTATTATATTTTTATTATAAGACCACTTCAAAATTTTACATTAATGAAAACGTTAGCAACAAACTAGGAAGTACGTTTTGTGAACTTATTTTTTTTTGTTATTTGTTCTGTTGTTGTTTTATTTCTGGTTCAATATGAAGAACCTTTTCAGAATGTTCATGGTTTGTGAAGTCTTTTTTCCCACTCCTCCATGCAGAATTCTTTCAGCTGTATAATGCTTCATCTTCAGTTTTGTAAGATTTAATAAGAATTGTTGTGGAAGTCTTTGTGGCCTGACCACATCATGTCAGTAGTTATTTTATATATTCTGTGGATTAACTGATTTCTAATAGTTTTGCAATATTTTTAAAACATCTGCAACTACACTCTTCTTTCTGAAGGCCTCAGAGAGTTCTTTAAATTTGGTCATGGTGATCTTCTCACATCAACAATCAAGATCAAACCAACAAATATGAAGAACCTTCATCAGTGTGTAGATGTTTTTAAGTGATCATGGGTCTATATAGAACCATTATTGGTACTAAACCCTCGTATTTTGTAAGAATGTACAATGTAGTTAAGGTTCGTCTACAGAAAACATTTTGTCTTCTTGAGAAAAGCTGTAGAATAAGAAAAACAAGGTTGTGGTGAGTAGGAACAAAGTCCATCTTGATCTTAATCTATAATTGCTGTATGTAACTATAGAGGTGAATGATAATTAGTGGGTCTTTTATCTTTTCTGTACTCTGTGTTCTATACTGTCAGCTGCTTTGCTTTAAATACCTTTTCATACAATGTATAATGAAAAGGGAGTGTAATCTATAGTTTATTAAATGTTAAAAAGTAAGATATTGAAATGTTCATCACTGATTCACTTTTCAAAACCAAAACATAATTTTAACTGTTAATTCAACCTTAATCTATAATGTTAATTCAAACGTGAATAAATGTTGTAATATTGGATGGGACATTTACTGCATTCCCTCATTCACTGTTCTATATGTTTAGGTATAAGGTTGCGATAGCGATGTACTTTGGCTTATAACTTATTTCTGAGGAATTCTATTTCTTTTTTTAAATGCCACATTTTAATCATAGCATGAAAAGCCACAAAACCAAGCCAAAACCAGCACAAATATTGTGGATGCTGCTGTGAATGAAAGCTTTTTGTTTGTTTGGCTGCTGCAGCACCGGCAGGAGTATTATTGCAGACCTTATGACTCAGCTTGGCAATGTTCAGTTCCTTCATTTCCGCTGGTAGCATTTCCATTTTCTTTGAGAATAAGCATGGTGCACAGTGTATTGTAATGGCCCCTCCTCACCCCCCCAAACACACCCCATCTTCTCACAAACACACACATGAGCAACCCTCATCAACATTAAAACCTGCACATCAACTGAAGCTGAATAGCAGATCAATATTTTCCTGTTAGAAAAAGAAAAGTGGCTTCGCTTCATAATTTTCCATTCAGTGTGACTATTAAATATCTCTCCAAAGCTTAAGCCTTTTGTCATGGATTTACAGAACGATCAATGGGTTGTTCTGAAAATCTGTCCAGTTCTGTGGAACAACATGAGAAAACCCACACCTGTATTATTAGAAGTTTTAAGGTGTAATCTTGTGAGTGGGGTTAAACCAGCATGCTTATGGCAAGATCACATGCATTATTGGAGTTCAGATGAGGACTAATAGTGGGCGTCAGATGGACGGGACATGCCATTTCTGAAGTTAAGCAGGCATTCAACAGTTGTGACAGTTGTGTGTTTTCCTTTAATATGTCATAAAAGGCTTTACCGTAAACAGTGTACAGAATTGTCTGTGTGAACAAACATATCAAATCATTTTTTATATATATAGTATTTTTACAACTGATGTTGTTTCAAAGAAGCTTAAAAGAAATGTTGTAGCAGGTTAGAGAATCAGACAAAAATGTGAACAACGGAGGCAAGGAAAAACTTCCTCAGAGCTGACTGAGGAAGAAACCTTTGAAGGAACCAACGCTCACATGTCTCTTGTACAGAGATCACAATAACGTTCAATGAAGAAGACCCCACATGCATATACCACAGGTCAGTGCCGTGTTCTGTAGCATCGGGGGCCATGGCGAAAAAGATGGGACACTATTTTTATTTCTTTTCCCATGACAGGATTTGACGTCTCAGTGTAGTTGACAAATACTTGGTATCTCCCTTTACGAATGTGTACAATGTAGAGGCTACATTATTTTAAGTTGGATGTAAAATTAAATTGAGAAAGTGGCTAGCAATAATAAAGGTCAATGAAAACGTATTTGAACCTTAGAGATTTCATTTGTTTTTACTTTTTTGATTATACTTACATTTTTCAGATTGTGAAACAAATCGGACAAAGATAAGATAAAGGTAAAAAAAAGCTATGCAAACCAACCTGAAATTGAACTTGAGTTCAATTTTATTAGTCACAACCAGCCCTGGTTACTGCTAGACCTGCAGAATTAAGGAATCATTTAAATAGAACCTGTCTGATAACATCATGCCCCAATATGAAGAAAGTTAAAAACAGATGAGAAAACAAAGTCATTCTTCATTTATCAGTCTGGAAAAGGCTACAAAGTCACTTCTAATTTTCTGGGACTCCAGTAGACAACAGTAAAATCTTTTATTTAAAACGAGAGAAAACATGGAACACTGGTAAACCTTTCCAAGAGTGATCAGCCTAAAAAAAAACTAATGGGCATGGAAAACTCATCCAGGAGGTCAGAAAAGAAGAACAGCTAAAGAATTGCATTTGCATCAGGTAAGGTCCGTATTAATGATTCAATATTAAGAAAGAGACAAAATAAATTTGTAGGGTGGAAAATACTTTTTCATAATACTATACAAGCCATCATACTACTAGATTGCCCTCAGTCTGAGTTGGATTAAACAAAAAAACAATACTTAAACTGGTGTGAAATGTTCACATACTACTTGATTCTCTCTCCAGCTGTGGACTAGCACAGACTGCACCTAACTGAGTATTAGGATTAAAATCTGGGCAAAAAATCATACAGTATAACATAGAAGTAACGTAGGCTTCATAAAGGTTTAAGTTTTTCAGAAAAGTAATGTAAGGTTGATGTTTTTAGGAACGGAGTCCAGCTTGATCTTAATATATGATGCTATAGTTAGCTATGGAGGTGAATGATAAGTACTGTTTTTTTTTTTTTTTACCTGTTCAGGTTTTTATTTCAATCATTTTAATCCGAGGCCTCTTGTACTCTGTATTCTATATTCTCAGTTGCTATTTTACAATCACCTTTTCTGAGTCATTCTTTGCAATCCTGAGAGGCCAGCTGATGAAAGTTCTCACATTATGATGCAAATGATGAGCTTCTGACCTTTATGGGAGGAAAAAAGTATAACATCAAAGATAGTGAAAAAAATAATGAAATATCTGACTGGAGCTCGGAGTGGGACGAGGCGTTTTTCATCTCTATTTGGTTGATGTGATAGAGATGGTTTGAGATCAACCACTTGACCTCTTGCTGTTAAGTCAACTGCCTGGAGTGATTGATTTTCCTTTATTCCCGAGAAAATCTTGATCTTCAACATCTTCATCTTCCTTTGAACTCAAATTATCATTTTGCAGTATTGCCATGGCAACTATGCTTCTGGAAAGTCTGTGTTCTATACCGAGTGTTTTTTTTTGTTTGTTTTTTTTGACATAGCATGTGTATGATGTAATAAAAATTTGGAAGAGGATATCTTTCCAAGTTGTTTATCAATTGCTCATTAATTAAGATTCATATCATATTAGAATATGTTTAGCTTATAGTAAGACTTTGTTAGAAATATCTGATTTCTCATATCCTACCTGGCTTAATCCAAACCATTAATATTGTCATGCTGTGATATGGAGCTGCTATGTGAACTGAATTAATTGTGTTGCTGTGTGTGGTGATATGAGCAGGGGAGACAAACAAACTGTCCCCCCGAGCAAAGAGCTTAACCTCTGAAAAGCAGCCATGGTGGCTGACACCTCCATCTGTGACCTTTGGCTCGGTACCATTAACATGCAAAAACAAGCATGGAGCATAGGTGCTGTAAATGTAGCCCTGCGAGAGTTATAGCTCACAATGCTGTCACAGAGAATTACCTCAGCAATATGTGTGTGTTTGTGTGTTTGTATATATACACTATATTGCCAAAAGTATTTGCTTGCCTGCTTTTAAATGCCTATGAAATTTAGTGACATCTTATTCTTAATCCATTGGGTTTAATACGATGTTGGCTCACCCTTTGCTGCTATCAAATTCAACTCCTCTGGGAAGGCCTTCCACAAGGTTTAGCAGTGTGTTTATCTTGAACCTTTGACCATTCTTTCAGATGCGTATTTGTGAAGCCAGATGTTAATGATGTTGAATGAGAAGGGCTGGCTCACAGTCTCTCCTCTGATTCATTCCAAAGGTTTTATTTGTTTTATCAGGTTGAGGTCAGGACTCTGTGCAGAACAGTCAAGTTCTTCCACACAAAACTAGATTATGGATGTCTTTATGGATCTTGCTTTATGCACTGGTATGCAGTCCAGTTGGTGCATGCAATTGTCCAAAATCTCTTGGTACGCTGAGACATTAAAAGTTCCTTTCACTGGATCTAAGGGGTTGAGCCCAACTACTGAAAAACAATCCTAAACCATAATCCCCCCTCCCCAAACTTTACACTTGACATAATGCTGTCAGACAAGTACTGCTCTAGAAATTATTTGAGAACCTAAATTAAAATATTTAGATGGATGTGAATACTTTAAATAGTGAAAAAGTGTACATTCATGTGTGAAAAAAAGGTAGGAATCCTATTGAAAACCTTTTTGAACATATTTCATGCTATAGCGTGTAATATTAGCACTGCTGTGCTGCGGTCATAGGCTCGAGGCCGCAGACCGGGTACTTTAGATCAGCACAGCAGTGCTAATATTACCCATTAAAGCATGAACCTTGAGTGTACTTTCGTGATTATACCACAGTTCCATTATCACTTCTTATTAAACGTTTTTGAGTTAAAGAGGATGAGAAATATGAGCTGTTTGGTTTAAAAAAACTCTGCAAGTTAAAATAGTTCCATTGCTGCTCTGTTTGTAGCTGTGCTGTAAATGCTGTATTGTTGCTTGGTCAGTGTGGTGCCCTCTATTTTCAGCCATTTCAGTCAAAATTGTGAAAATCTAAGCTTACTGTAAATAAACTGAAGAGCTTTACTCACCCAAAAAAAAAAAATCAGCAAAGAATTCTGAGTAGATTAAGTCCAGTGCTCGTTTGACTTTGAAATATTTTTGTTTTAAGAATTAAAGGTTTGTTTACTCTTGGTCAATCACAGTGCAGGGTCGAAACTAACTATGGTATAACTAATCATATTGAAATTTAAGCTTCATTTGAACAGTATTAAGAGGTAGAGTTTATATAACTAAGCTTAGTAAAATGTAACAAAATCAAAAATAGTCAAAAATGTCAATTTCTTGTGAGGAAAACATTAGGACATCATAGCCTTAATAAGACATTTTTGGTGTTTGGTGCCTTTTTGGTATCGAATTTCGATATCCAGCCCTATATTGGGTGTCCTAATATTTTCACGCACACATAATTCAACACACTAACAACTAGAGCTAGATCTATTGTATGTGAGTCAAACTGGCCTAGCCCCGTGGGAAGGCAAAAACAAACATGTTAGTGTACAAGTTAGTGACAGCTTCAGGTGATTTCTTCAGCAACGGGTGCTGTGAGGTTTGGAATTGTTCACAAGGTGTGAGATTAGAAAGGGTCAAATGCCTCCGGCGGAACGGGAGATGTTTACCTCACGCTGCTTCTGAGAAGAGAGCACTGAAATGTGCCACTCTGCCACAGCAGGCAAATGGCTTTCTGCTCTTTGGCTGGATTTTTGCAGCTGTAGGAGGGGGGAGGTTCACAGCACAGAGATTTCAGCCTAATTAGCAAACCTGTCAGTTAGTTTCAGAGTGAAAAACAAAATGTATCACCACAGGAACCTAATTTAACTGGTATCATATCATCATATAATTGCATCATATAATGTACAGGCTAAAATATAAGAGATGTACAATACTACACAAAATGATGCTAAATGATATTTCGTTGTTTTCAGATGTGATTCTGATTCTGAAAAGCCTTAGGCACTATGAATTCTTTATTGGCAGTTAAGATTGTTTTGTGTAAAAACAAACAAAAAATGCAATTATACTTCAGCAAATATTTTGATGTAGGCTTTAGTTTTGGGGTATTTAAAAAAAAATGAACTCAGTGTCAATATTATACATATAGAGTCAAAAATAAACTATTAACTCTGATCTCAATAAATACGTGAAGAATCATACTGTACGAGTGGAAACCGCCACAACTAAACTGCACAACATTCAGTATATGCAAAAACTCATATATATTATATAACCCCATGCAAAACAACCCAAAATGGAACTATGAAGCCCTCCATACTTGGCGCCACCACAATATTTTTGATCCTGTTTGTTTAATTGGAACTAGTGCTGGGTGGTATTTTCATACCTGTCAAGTTTTAGATTTAAAAATAAGGGATATTTTCCTCTGTCCGCTTAAAGCCGTCCCACCAGCCCAACGAAGGTTCAGTATCCCTTACATTTTAAGACAGGTTTACAAAAAAATTTAAAATAACCACATGTGAACCACTTACACACTACAATCAGATTATCAGAATCTGAAATGTTGTGGACATTCCTACATATGTCATTCTTTTAATACAGCCAAATTAAAAATACTTTTCTAGATATTAAAAAAGTTAAGATTTCATGTCTTTTTTGTAATAAATGCACTCTTTTATATTATATATTTTTTTATTTATTTAATAGATTTAAAATTAAACAAAGGGTGCACAAATTCTGCAAAATGACTGTTGGTGACCTAAAAATAGTATTATGAGATTTTACTAAAAGGACATAGACCAGATATATTCCATCAGTAAAAATTAGTCCTAATGGCCTACACAATTAATCATTTTCAATTAATACTTCTTTCTTTTGATCACTCCACCCCTGATCAGTTCAGTTAATGTCGGTCCTCTCCACATTTTCTAGTTAAACTGAGTCACAAGCTGTAATTTTTTTTATTTTAAAAGGTTTAATCTGTGTGTTTTATTTCGGAGACGAGTATTTTTAAACAGCTATCAGAAAAATCTCATCACAGTTTACATGATTAGCCTACCGTTACCTTTCTTTAAGAAAAATCGCTGATCTGTTTTAACATCAGCTGCTCCGACTAGCTGCCTGAACTCACAGCGATGGGGGGGGCTTCCCCACGCTGACCCTCTATTGCAAGCTGATTGGCTGTTTCTCCTGAAAGGCAGGACTTTCTCCTTGAACCGGCTCCATGATTGGTTAAGAGACACAGCGGGGTCAGTGCCCTGTCTCCTCAATAATATATATTTTTTAATCTTAATATAATACGGGAAATTTACGGGAAAATACTAATACGGGAGGACGGTGGGAAAGAGGAGTAAAATACGGTAGTTTCCCGGACAAAACGGGAGACTTGACAGGTATGTATTTTTCAGGATTCTGATGGCTTCATGGTATATCATGGTATTTTTATTATAATTTTGTTATTTTTATTTTTTGCATGACTGGGCTTTAATACACAACTCCCTTTTTTTCTCACTCACACAGTAGAAACGGCAGCAGGAGGTGTTCTGATTTCTTTGCAGGACGGAGCTAGACCAGCTTTTTTGATGGTTCTGTTCCGCACCGGACTCCACAGCGCCCTCTAGCGGTATGGCGGTATGAGAGAAACATATTCATTCTGGGTTACCCCACAATATATCGGTACAATGAACCAGTTTTATGCCCAGCACTAATTGGAACCCAAAATTACATTTTCTTTAATCTTAAATTATACAATTTCTCTGCCTCAGAATAAAACAATTTAAATGAGTCATTTAAAAGGAGCCCAATTTCCATGTACATGATGAATATATGAATATAGTTTTACTTTTATTCTGTTTTGGCTGTGGTGTATTGTGGTGTCTGCAGAAACAATAGTGGAATGACAACTGTCCCCTTGATCATAACAATAAAAGTCATGGTTATGAATACTATTATGGTGAATAGAAAGAATAGGAATCTGTATCAGAGTCTCTGAATAAAGTGAATTGCACTGTCACTCAGTCTCTGCGGCGTGTCCGCACATATTTGCCTTGTCTGAGTGAAACCGAAGTGTGGAAACAGTAGAAGCTGCAGAAAGTCCTCTGTACACCGAGAATAGGGAGGTTAAACAGGGAGAGAGTTCACAGGTAATGTAGGTCATTGAATCATACATTAATAGTCATGCACTTTGCCGGCGCTCTCCGTGGGAGGTTGCCATAACAAAGCTCATTAAAACGCAGTTATGGATGGCGGCATATGCAACTTCTATAGTCTACATACAGGCAAGCGATCCAGAAGCCGAGCCTCCTAGCTGTGTACTTTGATGGAGGCCTATCAAATATTAATACGTACCCAGCTGTCTGGGTGCCAGCGTTATTTGACATGTTGCTGTCGTTGCTGCTCTTTTAATAATCTTCCTGTGTTTTGTCTTGTTTGTGTGTTGCCCTTCAAGGTGCCTGTAATCTCCTTCATTATTAATCTGGCAGAACGGAAATGTCACGGCAGCAGACTTCCCTGAGCCGAGGCATCATTTGACTCACGTTACTATGCACTCCCTCACCGGGACTGGGTTAAGTTGCACCGCTGATTCCCCCAAAGAGTCCCTTGTCTTGTTTTTCCTCCACACAGTCAGGAATTAGCATATGGAATCCACAAAAAAACTCTTTACTCCTTATCACTCAAACCCAGAATCTCAACAGCCATCGATATTCCGCCTTATATGGTGCTATACTGTTTTATATTTTAATGTAGGGCACCCCCTCTATTTCAGATAGAAGCTCGTGTCAAACCAGCTCCCTGATGTTATGGGCTACCCTTGAATTAAGCATTGCATTACACACACACAGACATCTATTAAATGATACCACCTGCGGTGATATTGTTGCACAGGCCCTCCTGTGCTGTGCATTACAGTCGCTACAAATATAGTCAGCCTTTCAGATTTGCTGAGCAGATGTTCTGTCTTGGTTCAGTCCTGGGAGACCACCAGATAAAATATCAAATTAATAACTGTCAACAACAACAAACGCACATTTTCTGCTAATGGACATTATAAAATATAGCTTTAATATGCCTCATATTTAATTGCAGACTGTAGTACTGTATATATTTGTCTGCGTGCCTTAGAATCCTCCTTTCACTCTGTTCGTTCTTCCATGGTCAGGACCACCACAGAATACCTATTATTTTGTGGGTTAATAAGGTGGTGGGTCATTCATTCCCAGCACTGCAGTAAGATAACTGCTGCTGTAATGATCTTGGGAACCATCGCATACAACATGATCCCCCCTAGTAGTAATATGAGACTTATTAACAGCTTAGCAAGTACTGCCATGTGCTGCTTGCTTCTCATTGCAGGGCTTCCTACTGCCATTTTTTTTCAGCAGGACAATGCTCGCCAACACACCAGTCACCTGATTTATTGGCAACTGAGGATTAATAAGGTGAGAAGGAATGCAAGCTATGGAAACCTACAAGTGTGCAGAAACGTCTGGCCTAGCTGCAACATCTGTGGACAAATCTGCTGCATGATGTCAAGTAAAGCCTGTATATCTCCATGCCCAACTGTATCTTCTCTTGTATTCAGGTTAGAGGCAACCCAGCAGGATACCAGAGCCTCCTTTGTACAGTTTTCTCCAATATACTTTTCCTTTCCCTCTAAATCTTTCCATGCCTAGCCATTCCTAGCAGAAAAAAATCCCAGTCATACACTCACCTGCCACTTAGGAAGGCGGTGCAAGAACTGCCTTAATACTTCATGGCACAGATTCAACAAGGTACTGGAAACATTCTTCAGAGAGCCTGATTCATATTGACATGACTGCATCACGCAATTGCTGCAGATTTGTCAGCTGCACATCCATGATGTGAATCTCCTGTTCCACCACATCCCAAAGCTGCTCTATTGGATTGAGATCTGGTGACTGTGGAGGCCATTAGAGTACAGTGAACTCGTTGTCGTGTTCAAGAAACCAGTCTGAAATGATTTGAGCTTTATGACATGGCACATTATCCTGCTGGAAGTAGCATCAGAAGATGGTACACTGTGGTCATAGGGGATGGACATGGTCAGCAACAGTACTCAGGTAGGCTGTGGCATTGACACAATGCTCAATTGGTACTAATCGGCACAAAGTGTGCCAGGGAAATATCCCCCACACCATTACTGCACCACCACCACCACCCTGAACCGCTGACATAAGACAGGGTGGATCCATGTTTTCATGTTGTTGACGCCAAATTCTGACTCTGCCATCCGAATGTCGCAGCAGAAATCGAGACTCATCAGACCAGCTAACATTTGGTAATTTTGGTGAGTCTGTGTGAATTGTAGCCTCAGTTTCCTGTTCTTAGCTGTAGCCCATCCGCCTCAAGATTCGATGTGTTGTGCGTTTAGAGATGCTCTTCTGCAGACCTTGGTTGTAATGAGTGGTAATTTGAGTTATTGTTGCTGTTCTATCAGCTCGAACCAGTCTGGCCAATCTCCTCTAACCACTGTCATCAACCAGGCATTTGACATCATTCAACATTTGCGCTAATGAGCAGTTGGACAGGTGTACTTAATAAAGTGGCCAGTGAGTGTATAGCTCCCCACTCCTCTCTGCTAAATTGTCCATAGCAGTTTAACAAACACGTTAACAAAAGATGAGATAGTGTTTGTTTGTGCTGCATAATTTCATGCTGATGACAATCTTCCAGGTAAGAAATGTACAGGATGCACCGAATCCAGTGAGTATTTGAGTCATTACGAAGCGAGTTTTTAAGTTTTTAAAACAGCTCTGTTGGTGGAGAACACATACACATGCACATGCTCACTGCCAAATCTGTTACATCAGATAACAGACACCTGCACTGGCCAGCATCATGAGAAATAGGAGACGGATGCACCATTCTTCACACCCAGAAAGGCCAATTATGTCCCCTTGGACTCCGAGTGATGGACAGTTGTTGCATCACTGGGGAAAGAATCTGTAATCTCCTAACCCAGGAGTCTTTTTAACTGGACCTTAAATCCAGTTTCCCTTCCTGGACTTTGTTATCTGTATATGTGACACTTCATGGCCAATAAATTAACTGTTCTCTTTCAGTTTCCAGTGATAAAAAAATCCAGGACTGGAAACTGCATACAAACCCCCTGTTCCAATTTTCACCCTATACTCTATTAAAGTACGAGGCACAAATTTTGAAGCTTAAATTAAGAAATTCTAACAAGAAAAATTAGACCTTTTTTGTTTAATATAAGCATACATCTCAATTTACATTATGTGTCATTAAATTTAAATGTTTTTCCTAGTTTGTGCCAATGGATTTTTTTTGCAGTGTAATAGTGATATCAGTTGCTTAAAAATGATTTTTATTAATCACGACTATTAACGATTTTAATAAATATTGTTAAAATCATGATGAAAAAATGTGAATACTGCTACATATTTTTAGGAGAGGAATAAAAACAATTGAGAGCTTTAATGAAGGAAATGAACGCTAGATCCACTTGCAACAACTTGGACAGGAAATGTGCCAGCAGCTGTGTGCATGTGTAAGTGTATGAGCCAGAGTTTAATTCTCTGCCCGAGCCCAGCCTGATGCCCAGCCCGAGCTCAGGCCGGGTTAGGCGGAGATTTCCCACCACTTTTTAAGGGTCTTTATTTAATATGAAGCTATAATGTGATAATCACAATATAGCAGAGTAACACAGTGAGATCATATAAAGTTGCACAAATTAGAATTTTATAATCACGCACCACTGCCCTGATCAGCAGCAATTTTAGTTTATTGAATCATTAACACTGATCATAACTGAGGCAAATGTTGCCTGTAGTTCTATAATTGTTGTTCTGGGACCTTTTGGATGAGTTGTCCGTGATCTTTTGGCGGATCAATTGAAGCTCCGCCTACTCATTATCAGTCCAGAGGTGTTACCTATTTAAGCTCCTGTGTCTTCAGTTTTAGTTTGTCGGTTCTTGTACATTGTTTTTATGTTCCTGTTTGTTCTCTAAATTCCTGTTTTTTGGCTTATTGTTTCCTTGTTTCTTGTGTATTAAATAAATATCAAGTACATGCATGTCAGCTCTCTGTGTCCTGTCCTTGCTGCACAGTGACACTAAATTAAATCATTGTTTAAACTGCTTTTTGTATTTACTCAAGTTATCTTTGTCTGATATTAAAATATTAAACATTTGATAATCTGAAAAATGTAAGTAAGACATTTTTCAAGCCACTGTATCTGTAAATATAAATCACTGTTATTTTTAGATTGTTTATGATATGTGTTAAAAGGTTTAAAGGACAATATACTATGTATATACAGTCCTACAGATTTGTGTCTGTTGGCACTGCTACAGTGGCCTTCACGCCGACTATCCTGCCTGAAAAGGGTAAGAAAACAGCACAGGACAGACACACACATGCATGCTGATTGGTGAAAGAGAACAAGGGCAAACGGGGCAAGCTAACACACACACATACAGATACATATATCTTCTGAACAGAGCTGAACTGTTACCTTGTGACAATATCTTGCACTAAAACTGGCTGCCGAGCTACTGAGGTAGATGTAAAGCCTACAACAACAGTCGTGATTAATTATTTATGCAGACTTTGCTGAGACAGGCATGAATTTAGTCATAAAGTGCTTGAAACCTTTTGATATGTGTGCGGATGAATGAACTTCTTTCCAAAGTCCACATAATACAGATACAGTGCGATTCGGAAAGGCCTTTGTTGCTGCTATTTAGGCTGTTATTACTATACAGTGCACGACATTGTCTTAAAGCATCTGAACGGCCCTGAATAATACGTCAATAAAGAGTAATGTAAGATGCTAATCCTTTTTTCTGATGTTGTCTGCTTAAGTGATACAGTACCAGGGCTGAAGGGACGTGGATGGAACATCACATCACATCACAGCGCCATTATCTTATTACCTGCCTCCGCGGAACTGGGGATGCCAGCGGAAAATGAAACAGAAATATTCAAAAGCTCTGTGAAAGGGCTCTGCCAACACTCTGACTGACTGTCACCCAGCTGCAGATAAATTCTAAATGAAGAATAAGTGGGAACGATGAAGAGAGTGTAGTATAATGAACCCATTGAGATTCTGACAAGAGGAGCTCAGAGAGAGAGAGAGAGAGAGAAAGAGAGTCAGTACCAGGCCCTCCTATACACTGGTGCTGCTCTGGCTTTATATAAATTGAAAAAGGAGGAAGGGGGGGAGGGGGGTTGGAATAGAAGGGCTTCCATGAGTGTCTTTTTCATCATCATTTGTAAAAAAGAAAAAAAAAGGAAAAAGGAAGAGTCTTCATTGAAAACGAAAGCATTCCGTTCAGATCTGTTTCCAGTGATTCAGTGAGGTGTGTGCGGACCTTAACGTTCGAGTCACGCCTCATCACAACTCTCTTATGGATGCTTCATAAACTGTAGCATTGCAGAGATAATGCAGCAGCGAAGCAGATAGATAGCGCCGTGCACTGAAACATTCACTGTAACAACATCTGCTGATAATGCAAGCGCTCCACAGAGTGTGTCCTTATCCACGAGTGAGCATATGATGCCACGTTGCATAATACTACCTTCCATTCTTAGAAGGAAGAAAAAGGTGCCAAGAAGGTTTTTAAGCAGCAAGCCAAAGAAGAACTATTTTTGTTTTTTGTAAAAAAAAAATTTAAGATGTAAAGCTTCTAAGAAGAAGACCCCCATATATGGTCCATATGGTGCATTTGTGCTCTATGTCTCATAAGAGTTGAGTGAACATTTGGACCATTTGGGAGTCTTTTAAGATCAATTTGAAAAAACACTAAATAAAGGAAGCAAAGGTTGTTCTCTTATGACAAGACATAAACCATTTTGCTGTAGTTATTAGGAAAAGAAGGAAAAGTTTGTGCTTATTCCATAAACCTGACTTCCAAATATTTTACTTTTATTATTATTAGCATCATTTAGAGGCTTTTAAGAGACCTGTCCTCTCTAGATTTGTGCTAATGGGTGTCCTGAAACAAATCAAGGTTTGATAGGGTTAGATTTTTGTTTCCACACTCTGTAGACACTGTAGAATCTCCCTGGTCAATTAAAATTTGAAATATTTAAAATGGAGATGCGGTGCAGTCATGGAGCATTGGTTTGTTCAACACTTTTTGTGGGTTCCTGTATAGCTTAAATGTCAATACATTTTTAAAAAAAATCAAAAAAGAAGGAAAACACATTGAATGAGAAGAGGTGTGTCCGAACTTTTGACTGGTACTGTATATATTGTCTATTCAAATTTAGTCCCACCCCTCAAGATCCTGTTAAGGAACCCAAAGGCCTTACATAGAATCTGATGCACTGGTGAGTAAAATATCTCAATTTCTTACACTTTAATTAGTTATTTGCTTGTTTTTTGTACTGTTTTTTTTACCAGCCAGAATGTGAGTTTCTGCTTATTGTGAAATTGTGAAAATAATTATTTTGTAATCATCTGGTTCATAAACCATAAGATTTATTTTTAGCAAAGTAAGCATTAATTATTTGAGGTTTTACTATGAATGAAGCATGAAGCAAGTGTCTGCCTTATGTTTTCGCAGGAAGACGGCTTTTTCACAGTTGCTTGGTTCTACACATCACACTGAAACAACAACGGCTCCTGGTTGCTCATTTTGCACATCAGTTAAATGGACCTTTCCTGTCAAAGCAGACATATCTTTCCCAGATTGAGCAATAAACCCTTCCAGGCTCGTGAGATTAAAGTTACCTTTAAATTGTGCAAACTGAGCGTTGCACTGTACAGTCTAATTTGCAGAAGCTTCTGGGGCGTATCTCGGAGCTGAGAGACCTCGTGTTCTCATGACAGAGAAGATTTCTTGTTATGAGGTTCTTGTTCCTCTGACCCTGTAAGATTCATCGGCGCAGATTTGGCTTCAGCAGTATGGTGAGAAGTATCACACTAACTGCCGCTTGTGTTTGCACTCCTCAGAACTTCAGGCTTAGGTGAGATTTCATATTGCCTCCATTCTGAGGTGTTAGATGAGAGTGGTTTGAGATTTTTCATCAAGCTCAGAGCACAGAGCAGAGGCACTGGGAATATTGCCTAGGCACACAGATGGCCCGATCCACACAAATCTCTCTTATGCCGTGGAAAAAAAATGCCTGAGGTAAATGAGAATGAATGTCCAGGTCCTCTTGTCTTGATTGATCTCCAGGCTTTAATCAATAGCACAAATATAAGAGGTAAATCGGAAGGAAGGAGCTAGATTAGTTTAGAGTAGCTTTATTCACACTGCAGTCTCTAGCAGGTATCTGAAACACGTCCAATCCAATGACAAGCGTCCGTTCACATCCAGAGCGCTAGTGGAAATGAGTCAAAGAACTAATTTAGCTTAACGAAACGCCACTGTTTGCATATTGATGAAGGTTCTCAATTAAAAGAAAAATAAATTAAAGTTATTTCCTCTCTTCATGAGGACGTTTTTCAACCAAGCCTCTGCCCTGTGTGGAGGTCTGTCAGTGTTTTTGTCACGACTGGACAGATGCCAGACACATCCAGATTTAAAGAACAAAAGCTTTTTTACAGGAATCAAATACAAAAGAGTTGTATAAAACAGTCTGTGTATGTAACAACAAGAAATTAATGCTAAAGAGGTTATTTACCAATAAATTAAGTAGTAAAAACAGATGAAATTACTAAACTGGAAAACTAGTGATATCGAACTTGAAACTCAAATTCAAACCGAATTGATTCCTTTGAATCACAGTGTTTCGATACACTGCTTTGAAATCTGCATGTGACTCAGTTTATGTCACACAGTTTCAAAATGTTACGAATCTTGTAAATGAGTTTTGGTGCAAACAGCTGATCTGAGATCAAAATGTTTTGTCCCCAAATGTTTCTAAATAAGATCTGAAAGATCCAATTTTTGATTTCAGATCTGTGTTTTTTGTCAATATGACACACGACTACCTTGCCGAAAGAGATGTAAAATATAGTTTTTTTGCGGAGAAAAATCACGTATATGTTGCATTGCTTTATTATTTATTGTTCATAATTTGTTAAACCATTAGCATTTGTGAAATGGAAGGATCTCAAATTAGACCTAGGTCTGCTGTTTGGAATAATTTTAAACTGAAAGACAAACAAGTAAAGTGTCTGATTGCACACCAGATGTCACTTTGGTGGGTGATGATTCGAACGTCTCACAAGATCAAATCATTTTTCAAATCAATTGGTTCATTTGTTTCGATCCCTCAGAAGCCCCACTTTTGCCAGCAGTATTAAAATCTGAGCAATAAGGGCACGAAAAGACATGAAAAAACAAACAAAATGACAAGAAATTTTTAGTAATACTAGTGGGCTAGTCAAAACTTGGTAATAAACTGAACAAAGAAGAGGGTATTAATAGGCAGGGAAACAGGTGAAAACAATCATTAATCAGGTGACTGAGACCGAGTAAGTGTCATATGATCATGATCAGGCGTCATGGGGGGGTTTGAAGCATTATATATAAAATGGGGTCTGGATTAGCTTGGAGATAGAGGGAAGCGTGACAGTCGTTTATTGGCAATTGCCGGAGAATTTTTAATTTGCTTTAATCTGATTTCTTGAGAGCATTTATGCTATATTAGGATGTCAGTCTTGCCTACCTGCAACAATTTTAGCTTTTCTAGCCTAATTGCACGTTAGCAGCGGTCCATAATATTAGTCTTCAAATGAATTTTCGATAGAGGGTAGTAATAACACAAGATAAGCCTTCCTGAGATTTTTTTTTACATCAGGCACAATGAGATACACTGCAGCCTTACGAATAAAGGTGCAAAAAGTTATTTTATAGACAAATTTCTTTTTATTCTCCAAGAACCTTTCAAGCTATGTCCAATCCAAGAACCGTTTAGGAACCTTTATTTTTAAGAACATACAAAAAACACTTATGCAAGGACATTTGATTAAGGTTTGTTGGTTAGCACATTCTAATGACTCATAAGTCTCTAATTATTGCCATGTTTATCTGAAGTAAAGTTTATGCTGTCCATACAGCTAATACTTTCAGGGTAATTATAATATCAAGGTAATTAAAATAACTGGTCTCACTTCATAGTAAGTGTCTCTAATAACTGTGTAGCTACACATCCAGCAATCCATTCAATAACAGTTTAACGAGTGGTGAAGTATGCATTCTTACAGATGTATTATAGTTTTGAATACTAAAAATCATAATTTAGATTCCATTATTGGAAGATGGACAAAACATTCTTTTACTGATCTGTACACACATGTGTAATTACATAACCTGTAGAACTGTAATTAATCTGTAATAATGCAAATTTAAGCAATAGCTACACTGTTAAAATAATACATGGCTTGTTAATGAGTTACTATTGTTATAATGTTATTATAAAGTGAGGCCTAATCATTTTAGAAGATCAAAAAGTTGTCTTTGGAACAGAAAATGGGCATCATGAACAATTCAAAATGTTTGTAACTCTAGGTCAACTACATGTCCAATCATTGTCCATTCTGTTATAGAGCTTGCTGTGACAGGAAATGAAAAGTGAAAACAAAAAAAAATTATGTAATTGTTTGGACAGTTTCAGGATTCTAATAGCGATCCAGAGACAAAACAGAAGCACTGGACGTTACATGAGTGTCTGATAAATAAAGGAAATAAAGGAAACGTGAACGCACGGCCGCTGTGTACATTGTAGTGCTGTAGGTGGAAGAAGGGTCCAGGTGGAGATTTAGTGTAAGTTTGAGATAATGAGGAGGAGAATTATGCCTTCAGCTTTTAAGCTGTTTATTCATTCGCAGAGTGTGAAGTATACATTAAGCCGGGATTTGCATAGAAGTACCTCGCTGCTTATTTTGTGATTTTTAATGGGGTCAGGGAATGTGCCGGCACCACACCGGCGGTAATCCTGTTTTATTGACTTTAGTGATGGAATATTTTTGGGTTCTCATATTGGACTGGTTGTCAGTGATTTGAATGCCACATTCTTTCATGACTTTTCATAAAAGGCCCGGCAGAAAACATGAGTCTGCCTATTAATAAGCAGATAGTGGACACAGGAATGCGCGGATGCCCGTACAGGTTCTGTTGCGAATGTATAATCTAAATGCAAATGGAGCGTTCTGTTCATCTTTCCCCTTCGCAGCGTCCTTGGGCAGCAGCATTTTAGCATAATAGGCTGCATGTTGTTATTGGGCGGCTGGAATTGGATAATGACGAGCCATGATCAAATATTTTAAATTGTATTACAACAAAGCTTTGTGTTTCCTTAAAGAAGAAGAGAAGGAGGAATGCTGGGAATATTAGTCCTACTGTGTGGCCCAAACATGAAAAGCATGGACTGATTTTTATGACGGCATATGTACTTTATTTATGGTGGGTCAATATGTTTTTAAAAAATCGGAAACTTATTTATTTAGAAAAGTAAAATTGTGGATTATAAGACATTGCATTGTGCATTATTTTTAATATTTAACATTTAAACTGCTAAAAAAGCTAATCTGTTTGATTGGTTAAAAACAGCAAAAAAAATGTTATCTTGGCTCGTAGAACTTTCTTCTAAATGTTACAGTTAACATTCTTAAAGCATTTAAACTTTGCAATTTTCTGGATGTTCTTAGAGCGTTTATATATAACTCTTTTAAACTTTCTAGTAACATTGCTGTAACCTTACTTGAGTCAGTGTTTTAATCTTTTGTTTTACCGTTTCCATAATGTTTGTATTCATTTAGCTGTGAATGTTATCGAAGAAACATTCTAATAATGTTGTGATGCAAATAAGAATGTTCCTTGAAAATTATTACCAGAACGTTAAAAGGCTAATCTTCCTGGAACATTTTTAAAACATTGCTAAACATTTCTTTTAAATCTTGAATCTTAATGAAGAGTGATAATTAACTTTTTTTTAAATGTAAGACTTTGGCCCTATATTGAGACACTCTCTTTACCATCTAATGGACACAATTGATGATTGAAATTGATTAAAAAACAAGATGAAAGGAATCCCAGTCAAAAGTTTCTACAGTCAGTCCAGAGAGAAACATGGTCCAGGTAAAAATTCTCGTGCAATTTTATGTAATTATTATTTTACTATTTTGTTTTTGGATTGTCTTTCTGATCCCAAGTATTCAATTACAGTCTCCATATGAGGACATTTATCACTCCATACTCACTTCCTATAGTGGATTGGAATTGTTTGTTTTAAGTCTATCAGAGAGGACTGGGTGGAATTAGAAGACCAAAGCCCAAGTCAGGATGCAATTATGAGACAATGGATTGATAGAATGATGGCCTACAGACTAAAAGTTCAGAGAAGACATCAATGGCTTGTTCCACCAAGCAAAGGGATACAGAAAGATAGCAAATGCATTGAATTGTTGGCATTATTTTATCGTATCTAGATTGATTTTTGATAGTCTGGAGGTGATTTGGAGGACTAGGTATAAAACAAAATATTAATATTTCTATACATAATATTGCCTGTCAAATTTTGTGAAACTGACACCAATAAAATCTGTAAACTGACAATTAAATAAAATACCATTATTCCTGTTTTTTACTTATTTCCTGAGTATTTTATTATTTTCAGTAAGTTCTCTTCATGAAGATCATAGGTAGAGTATCACAGTATTGTGATATCATTGTTATTGTGGGCAACGTATTGTGATAATATCGTGTCATGAGATGTTCTCTAATTGCCACCTCAACTGTGGAAACTCAACTTACCAGATCTTGGTTTAAGAAACAAAACCTGCAGTCTGAACATAGCCTTTGGTTTTACTTAGCACAGTAAGGTACATATTAAATGCTTATTGACTCTTAAGATCAGCTCTATGCTCAGCTCTACTAACTCAAAAGTAGAAGAAAGCTTCTCAATGAAAGGAGAAAAGAGAGTTTCCTAGATTCACTTACAACATGCAAATGATGTCAAGATTCTTTTTCTTCTCCTTTTACCTTTGGTTTTTTTTTGTGAGTAAAGGGAAGGAAATCTAGGAAGGGAATCTAGCCACCTTGACATGTATGTAATGGTTATTTTGGGCAGCTGGTTCACCAGAAAACCTACTCAAGACCTGTGTAGATTAGTTAACAGATCAGGCAGTGTAAATTGGGGAGAAAATGGGAAAAATTAGAAATAAAATACAAAAAAAAAAACTTTACATGGACACACACATTCCCATCAGATAGGAAAGGCCCAACAAAAACTATACTTCCTTAGGATGTTAAAGCATACTGATCTACCTCAACAACTGCTGATCAACTTCTATCAATCACACTACTCTACCTCAGTGCTAAGGCTTGGTTTAAAAGAGAATTTGACAAATTAAAATGCAGTGGGTGTTGCATTCGATTACATTTTGATTACAACTGTCAACGAGAAAATAAACAGCTTTGGGGTTATCATCCCCATATCGTAAATAAATCTAGTGCACAATATCTCAGTAAAACAGCACATGTCTATAGAGCTGTTTTCTCCATTTTGCTTTGCCACAGGTTATTCTATAAACCTCCGGCGTCTCTCAGCTACTCTAGATAACACACACACATCACACACGCTGCTGCCTGCAGATGGCAAACACCTGCTAGGCGGGATTAGACTAAATGGACACTTTATCAGGGAAATTACCAGACACTAAGGGAACAGAAAAGTGCCTGTGGCGTCCTGTAGAGAGAATCCAAATCCTCAGAGATACTCAGAGACTGTGTTCAATAATCAAGCATCACATCGCTATCTGCTTCTCCGGGAGAGAAGCGTGACTGACGGAGAGTTCAAGGACTTGCGTTACTCAGGACTGTTCTAGCCCAGATGAATAAAAAAAAGAACAAAGGACAGAAGAATGGACGCGACAGAGAAATGAGCGCTGGAGGCCGCCAGGAACCATTTAAGTGACATGTCGTGATGACGGCATTGAGAAAAGTCACCCGGGAGACAATTCTTCTCTGTGCTGAAGACTTCATAAGCTATCAGACACTACACTTCAAGATAAGTGTGTGTGTGTGTGTGTGTGTGTGTGTGTGCGGGAGATGCGGGAGCGTCCTCTGTAAGGATTTCAGTTAGTTAGACTCAGGTGGGGGTGTCTCTTGAGACATCAGACTATAAAAGTGCTTCAATTACTGAGCCACAGAACACTTTGAAAACTTTCATCGTGTTGAACTTTCAGAGTCTGGAATCCCGTATGGAAAGCATATAGCCTGGGGAGTGGAGGATGACGGAGAGCGGGAGTTATTATGCGTCTGTCTCGCATGCCTTTCGAGAGAAGAAATTACAGAACGGCATGTTCAAGCTGTTGTTTTAAATCAGATTGTTTGAGCTATAAGTTACACTTATCGTATGTTAAAACACAAGCATGGTGTAATTTTATGTGAATTCTTTCTAACACAGTTTCTCTGAATCATGCAGAGAGAACATCTTCCAAAAGAGTGGATTCTAAACAATTTTCACACTACAGTAGAGCTTCGGTGGATGCCAGTGGTGCTGCACTATAATTTAGATTTTATGGTTAGAACATTAAAATCAAACATAAATTTTACATGGCAATAGTCAAAATATTCAAAATTGGTAAAAAAAAAAATATATATATATAATAATACAGATTTAGTGTGTGTTAGTGTGTCTTTGCTATCAAAACGTCGGGAAAAGTAGACATTCTGCTGCTCAAGTCAAGTCAAGTCAAGTAGTTTTTATTGCCAATACTGCATGTGCACTCTAAAAAACGATATGAGTACTTTTTTGTACTCAAAGGTACACTCTTCATTATTGTACCCTCAAAGGTATAATATTGGTCTTTACAGGGTCAGATTTGTTCCCTCTGAAGTACAAAGTCATTCCTAACAGCAATAAGTACAAATTTGTACCATTTAACCAACCAAAAGGTACATTCAGTATTCTGTATCACTGCACTGATAAACAATATATACTTTAATTGCACATTTTTTATTTGAAAACCAGACAATTTTGGATTATCAAGTTCTTGACACATATTTAGTTGATGATAATGTTTATAATCTTTATAATCTTTACTGGCACAAACACCATGGGTACAAAAAAGGACTTTCACTGAAAGGTACTTTTTTGTACCTCAATATAAGATACAGCCCCAGCGACAAGCGTTGTACTCTTTTAAATACAAATCTGTACTTATATTTCTTAGAGTGTGTACAAGACATTGGAATTATGTTACTCTCCTTCCCAAAATAACAGCAAATACAGAAAATAAGATTATAAATATAAAACAACAAGGACACAAATAGACATACGTGAAACAGAAGACAATAGTGCAATAGTGATGGGGTTGATTAGGATGGAATGACAGTTTTCAAGAATGGTGCTTATAGGCGCCCCTGACTGGCAATAAATGCGACTCTCTCATTATTGTATCTTGTGCTTGCATGAGGGGATTAACAAGTGATCAATGATTGTTTTTTCAACACCTCAGTGTCACTGCTGGACTGAGAATCCTGCATCTTGTGGGCAGCATTCTGTGGTCAGCGCCCGTTGATAAATGAAGAAGAACTAGATGATGATCAACACAAACTGTCCAACAACAGATTCAGAGCTTCTGTCTCTTCTGACTTTACATCTACAAGGACGAACAGCTTGATACAGTAAGAGTGTTTAATAAAGAGGACAATATTTAAAAACTCCAGCAGCAGTGCTGTTTAATCCACTCATTCCAGCACCTATGCTTCTCTGGCAAGCTTTTGTTTACATCCCTCCCCTGTAACTCTGTTTAGTTGCACTTGTGACTTTCATTTCCGCCAGTTCTCGTTTTTCCACCTGTTCTTGGGCCCCCTATCTCCTTATAAGGGTGTTTTTTCCCATCTGTGTCTCAATTCACAAGCTGGATTCACTAGCAGCGATAGGGTATTAGACCGCGACCCTGACGACACGGGTTCGATCCTGTGTGAGGAGCGCTGTGTTTATTTCTTTATTTTTTTTCTTTTTTCTTGAGTTTACCTGCTTTAAGATCAACTGATCTGCAATTGGGTTCAACAACCCTCTGGGCTGGAGAGCTACTAGTCTGTAGCACTCCATCCCATTACACTTCATTTTCCAAAATAGATTTTTTTTTGTGGCCCGCCACATAATGGCTCTGAAAATATGGAAAATAACTTAATTGCCGACCCCTGACCTATGGGGTCCTGATCACAGAAGAACAGGGTGAAAGGTGGATAATAATAAAGTATGCAGAGAAACAGAAACACAGGACTACAGTCTGTAATATATAAGCTGAGTTGAGCTAAAAACATGTAAAATATCTGTAGAAACAATGCAATGTCTGATCAGTGTATATTTACGCAAATTTGTGCGTTTAATTGATTTTGTCTGCAAGTTACCTGGATGTTATTTAAAAGAGAGCCTAAATTGTAAAGTCAGAAAAACAAAGAGAAGAAACTTTAGAAAGTCTCATAACAACCTGCACACACAATATTTTTGTTCTTTTAAATAATGTTTATGTGTTTTGTCTGGACTAAGTACAATGTACTAATGTTTCAATTCTTGTTTTTTTTTTTTTACCTACAGCTCTTTAAAAATAAGAGATCACTTAAAAATGATGAGTTTCTTTGTTTTTCCCGAAATGAAAACCTCTGGAATATAATCAAGAGGAAGATGGATGATCACAACCATCAAACCAAGCTGAACTGCTTGAATTTTTGCACCAGGAGTGGCATAAAATTATCCAAAAGCAGTGTGTAAGACTGGTGGAGGAGAACATGCCAAGACGCATGAAAACTGATTAAAAAACAGGGTTATTCCACCAAATATTGATTTCTGATGTCTTAAAACTTTATAAATATAAACTTGTTGTCTTTGCATTATTACATTATATTAGTCTGAGAGATCTGCATTTCTCATTTTCTGTAAATAAATGTTCTAAAATTGGGAATTTGGGAAAAATGTTGTCTGTAGTTTATAGAATAAAACAACAATGATCATTTTACTTAAACATTTACCTACAAATAGCAAAATCAGAGAAACTGATTCAGAAACTGAAGTGGTCTCTTAATTTTTTCCACAGCTGTATATTCTTTTTTTGTTTGTTTTTTGATTGAAGATGACAGCCACACCTCCCAAACCTACTGCACTCTTCCTGCACTTCCTGTCTCTAATGTCACTAAACACTTGTAAACAGAATAAATATCAATGCCTGTTGCTCTGCAGTTGAGAGGGACCTGTAGAGCTATCTGACAGAGCTTTTGTTTTTAATGATGTGTTTGTGAGCTTTTGAATGCTGCTCATTAGTGTACCTCTGTAGCTCGCTAGAAATTCATTACTTTCACAATCAATAGGAGCATTTGAGAGCACAGCAGTGCTTTTCTGCTCTTCTGGAACTCTGGGGAACGGAGGCTTATAACAGATAGCAGCTAATCATTTCCCAATCAGAAGAATTGAACTCGGCTGCAGACACACGGCATCTACAGATGAAATGAAGCTAAAAACTATTCCTCTGACCTTGGGCTCACCCCAGCGGGACGCAGGATTTCTCTCCACAACAAACCTTATGGATAATGCCTGTGGATAATGATGAGATCTGGATACTAATGTGGAACAGGAAGAATATATGCAGACACTTTGTCAAAATTGAAGTTATTTGTCAGGAAATGGATTTTAGCTCTATTGTTTAACGGATCATGAATTTTTACGGTCGATTTCTTTACAGCAAAATAAGCCGGACGCCTCTTTTTATTAATTTATTGATCCTTTTTGGTAACAAGCAACAAAGACTAATAATAAGATCATTAATATACTTTCCATGCACCGCACACATTTTGCCAGATAATGAACATGCTGGTGTGAAACACAGTTCTAACAGATGCACGGATCTGCTACACATAAAAATAAACACTCAGAGGAGCATAAATTCTGATAGGAAAACATGAGAAATGCCACAAAACTATGTTTTTGCAGCCTTTGCCAATAAGAAAAAAAGTTTTGTTTTGTTTGAAAATGCTATGTTCAGACTGCTAATATTAATACTAATAATACTACTACTACTACTAATACTACTACTAATAATAATAATAAATCAGTCTTAGTCGAACGCTCTAGAAGCTCAAATTAGATTAAAACACAACAAAGAACCTCATCAAATATAGAGTGATGGAAGTCTGAAATTTGAAATACAGCACCAACACCAATACCACAACAACCCCTAATAGCAAAGAACGTCAAATAAACATAATTTGTCGTTGCATTGCCTCTTTTAAAGAGACACTAAATCCTAAACCATATATTTTTTCATTGGCTGATCATGTGACCTTTAGTATTTGGAGTGTTCTCATTGGTTGTTTTGTAATCATGTGTGTTTTAAAAGCTGGAATGTTATTAACTTTTGTCTTTAACCCTGATGAAGGCCTGAGCGCAGAAACGCATTGGTTATTCTTGTATTGCTAATAAATCAGCAATTCTAAAGTCAACAAGTGCTGCTGGTTTTTTACCATTTTTTGATCAATGATTTTATTGCCAGGCAGGTTGTTGTGCAGTGAAGTTGCACCAGATCCATCTGCTTCTAGATTGTTACACAGCAACCAGCTGTAAAGGGCTTTTATCCAAAAAGTAAGAAATGGAAAAATTTAATGAGGATGTATGATGATCAAAAACAAGTTAATTGAGCAATACCTTCATTTCTGAATGACTAAATTAATTTATTGCAAAGATATAGAAAAATAAAACTATAAATAAAAAGACGTGTCACTTTTGACCTATGTTGTACATCTAAAGGCTAAACGCATCTTGTGTCTTTACATTCACATTTTACAGTATGTAGTTTGGCCTTAACCAGATATAATCCTTTAACTGAAGACACATGAAGTGACCAGGGGTAAGAATGGTCTCAGAGGGTTCTGCACACCAGCACTCATCTCCATATGTAAACTGAAGGGACATATGTGAAATCTAGAAACATCTGGAATTTGAGCATACTGATGAACAATAATACAGGAAAGAAAGCTCTACTCACAGTGAGATTTAAATCACATCTCAGGCTGTAGGGTGTTGAGAAGCTGGTATATTCGTTTTCCTCTGTGCTCTTGTAATTAGCAGTAAAAACCACAGAAAGTCTGCAGCACATAATAAAGCAGACAGAATCCTCAAAGAGCAGGAAGCACATTACAGCTTCTCTGGCAGCACTCACTATCTACTTCTTTTCATAGCCTTTAATGACCCAACACCTTTCAGCATTACTGCCTGCATGAGTCTGAAGACCTTCTGCTTATTCTTTCTTTACCACAGAGAAAAAGCTGTAATCCTCCACTTTATCCACTGCAGGTGTTTTCCGTGCTCTTTCAGGCCGTTCTGTGTTGCTGAGCTCGCTCATGTAACCAGTTCTTCTTTTTTTGGAATGTACCAAATTGTTAATCTGGTCACTCCTGAAGTTCCTCTACACTGAAAAAAATGATGAGTAAAATTTACTTTTAAAAAGTTTCACAACTTCCTGCATTTGCTTTTTTTAGTAAGTAAATTTAATTTCAGATAAATGTTAGTAACTTCAACTCGGTTTCAAGACTTAAATGTTACATAGACTAAATATGTGAGCTGAACTTCAGTCAATCCTTTCTTTTATTAAACGTTACTTAATTTATTTTTGCTGAATCAATCCTTTCTTTTAGTAACCTTTACTTAATTTATGCATATAATATTACCTAATTACAATTACTTCATTTATACAATTATACTCAAATAATTTATGATTTATGAATATATTACAATTCTTGAAATTTTAATATTTTTAGTTAAAGCACACCTTATACTGTCTCAACACATGGATGGCATGTAATACATTCTTTTAAGCATACTAAAAAATATTGTGTATGATACTTTATGGAAAATCCCTACTTTCAACCTTTTATCACCTACATTTTTCATGTAACAGGCTATACATGCAATGTAAAAAACTGTTATTAAATGGGTTGACAGTAAATTACATTCTTTTCTTGCATTTTGTCTTACATACTGTGTATGAATTGTATAAGACATTGATATAATGACAGTAATTCTGTGTAAAATAATGGAAAATAGATTTTAACAAAGAATACTTTTTTACTACAAGTTTCATTGAGATAGCTACACTGTAAAATGTTTCTTGTCAATTTTACAGCAAGTAAAATTGCAGTAATTCACTGTGGAGAAAGATTAATATTAAAGAGCATATTAATGCATAATAAGAACTGTACTGTAAGCAAATTTTATTATATACTTAATTGTATATATTTTATTATAGAGTATTACAGCTTTAAGTAAATTGTGGCATAAATATTGCATTATAATACTGTTATACAGTAGAATACAGTAGAATGTGGTGGTATGTACGGGCAGCAGTACTCAATACAATATTAACTGGTTAATGAAGCCACTGAGTGGTTAATGTTTTTTTTTATTAGGAATTTGTAAAGATGAGCTCTAGATCTTCCAACATGGCGGAAGACTATTGCCCAAACATCGCAACAAAACACAAAAAGAATTCCAAATATTCCAGGCTTGTTTCATTTAGCTTTAAGTTTTCTTCCCACTACTTTAGTTACGAACCCAAAGCCCAGTGGTCATATAACACTAATTGCGAACAGCCACAGAGACAAATAATCAATCTTCTCTTGGTATGCATGTTGTTTACCCAGCAGTCTGGGATTAATTAGGCTCCAGACGTGGTGACAGCAGCGAGCACCGTAAACATATCAGCGCTTCACACTTTATTGTGAGTGCTAAAGAGATATATTTAAAAAAAGGCAGATCATTAACAAACATTTGCCAGTGTAATTAAATGCAAAGCATTTCAGCGAAGAACAAAACAGCCCTTTTGTTGGAGCTCATTATTCCGCTGCAAAAGAGAATCATGTACTAATTAAATTGACATATTAATAGTTTTAAAAAAACGCAAATGTTTATTAAGGCTATTACATTATTATTTAAAGTTATTATTAAGTTATTAATTCCCATAATGTCAGTGCAGGCATTCGTGTGCACATATTTTATCACAAGTAAAGGAAGGTAACCTGTATTAAATCATAACTCGTCATTCATACACATTTATCACACATTAAATTGAGCTAAATCATTCAAATAAATTTGCAGGTTTTAACATAAGTGTGCGTATGCATTTATCTCTGTTTCTTTTATAATGGCATTATTTCATACAGTAGCAGTCAGAATTTTAGACACCTTTTTATTCAATGTTTTATCTATTCATTTATTTTATTTTCATATATTGTACATTAATACAGAAGTCAAAAGTAATCATGTAGTAACTTGCGTTAAAGTGTTAAACAAACCAAAATACTCTTGGTCTTCCTTCCTAGGGTGATACTGATGAGTGCCAGTTTCATCATACAATGTTTTGATGGTCTTTTAGATGGCGCTTGCACTTAAGGATACTTTCAAACTTTTTGAAAATTTTCAGATTGACTGACTTTAATTTCTTAAAATATTTTTTTCTTTACTTAGTTAAGTAGTTCTTTCCATAATATGGATTAGAACATTACTCAGCTATTCAGAGTTATTCACTGTATACCAACTCTACCTCTTCACAACTTTACAACTGATGCTCTCAAATACACTAAGAAGACAATAAAAATTCAGGTAAATTCAAGTAATTAACTCTTGAAGAGTTTAGAACAGCTGTTAACTGAACCCTTGTAAAAAATGTAATTAAGTATATTACATGGAAAAGTACATACTTTTTTAAAATGATAAATTATAAATATGTACCTAAATACATTCTAAATGCACTATTTTGGATTAACTTATGACAGCTTAAGTATATTTCAGTTGTAATTAAGCTATATTTAAACACAAAATAAAAAGCATTAAATTGTGCTTTTGAGTGTTTTTTTTTTTCGTACAACTTCTGCAAACTTTAGTAGATTTAAGTATATGTGTTTTTTAAACATCTTTTTAATACACTTAATGTATGTTGTAAATGTACTACTTTGCATATACTGTGTACACATTAATGCTACTGAAAAAAAAACACTAAAGTGTACTTTAAGAAGTATTTAATGCCACTATATATTTTTTTTCTAACACACCGTATCATTTAAAGCATATAAATTTTATGGAAATACAGAGAAAGTATATTTAATGTGTATTTTCATAAATTATATTAAATTGAAAATGCACTTTTAGTATTCTTTAGTATGCTCTTAGGTTTACTTGCTTTTCACAATGGAAGACATCCAATCTGTTGACTGGTACCATTTGTAATTAAAACCTGAGGTAATAATAAGAAGAATAATAAGATGTTATGGCATAAATAAATAATTTTTTATCAGCATTAAACAAATTTTACAATATTTCTGCCAGTGCTCGTGGCCTTGCTTAAATAAAAATATGAAATTCTCTTTTCTTTTCTCCGTTTCAAAGGGGCTTTATCTCTCTACATCTCTTCTGCTGAGAAGATCACTGCATTTAATGTGCACAGAGCCTGTTCAAAGACTGATTTTCCTCAATATGTTGATCATGCTGAATGTCTAGACATCAGGGAAATCTCTGCTTTCTATGAATATATGCTGAAAAGTGTTTCATTCATTTCCTGTCCACTGCTTTCCTGTATGAAATGAGTAGGCGTGGAATATATTACTGATCTCCCGTGATAAAAGCGAGAGAATAGCAGACGGCTATTACTAATGCAAAAGATAAGTGTTGAATTGTACCCCCTGTCATAGAAAAACGGCTCTAACTCCACACGGACCCTCAGTGGACTAGTAAAACTGTTGGCTCTGGACAGACTCTTCACATTGCTGGAAGAAGAATCCCCGCTGGAGCCTATCTGCAGTCATGCCTTTTGATTCCAGCCACAGCCAACATCCAGCAGCTCCCACAAGAGGCCAGCAAAACAGATCCGAGAAGTGTTTAAATATCTGAACACGCCGGCGGTGCTGGGCGTTTTTAACCCTTAGCTGCGAGGTCTAGAGGGACTTGACGGGAAAAACATGTATCCATGAACAGCCTTGGATTTCTCAAGGGGGAACTTGTATATGGAATTGGTGGTTTGAAGTGGAACCAGACCTAATATAAAAAACTTACGGTATTAGATTCCCTCGGGTAAATCTAATGAAATGTCATGAAGAGAAAAACCATAAGTGTAAAGCGGGTAATAGGGAGAAACAAAGGATTATTTCTCAGGAGAGATGTCGCCCCAAACGCACCAGAGAGACTACAGCAGAATTACAGCCATGTGATGAAAATGTTCCCATTTGCTGCATGGGATAATATTGTGATGCTGTGTCTGAGAGACGTTGTCTAAAACATACGCACTCTTAAACAATGCAAATACTGGTTCACCAGTCAAAAGTTTAAGCACACCTCTTCTTATTCAATGTGTTTTCTTTATTTTTAGTTTTTTTTTTACATTGTAAATGTAGTATTGAAATTAAAGATATTAAAACTATACAGGAATATGTGCAGAATTATTGTGTAAACAAAATGTGCTAAACAAACCAGAATATGTTTTATACTTTAGATTCTTGAAGTAAAAAAGTACCACATTTATCTTTGAGGACAGATCTGCACATCTCTTGGTATTTTAATCTCAGTGTTTTCATGAGGAAGAGTCACCTGGATTCATTTTCTCAGCGTCTTAAAGGAGTTCCTGGAGGTGCTGAACAATAGTTACTGCTTTTTCTTCACGCTATGAAGCTCCAGCTCATCCTCTCCCTCATTCCTGTTTACCTTATCCGGTGTTGTACGTGTTTTGTCAGTTCAGGTGTCTTGTGTTTCTCGGTTGTACGCTCTCCATGTTTTATCGTTTGTTTATATGTTTCTTTAATAAATATTCGTATTTGCGTCCACTCTCCTCGTCTCCTCCTTGCCCCCCGCCTGACAGTCTGGTACTGTAGAGGTTTTGAATCTTTAAGAGCCTTTATATCAGAGTGTCATACACAATTTCATAAATATGTGTATGGTTTTATTTAATATAGAAATAATATTTTGCTATATAAGCCAACCTGTGCATTGTTTATTTGAAATATGCCAAAATTGGCAAAATCAGTTGAAACTGGTCTTGAAATGATTATAACACTAGTTCTTAAAGTATTGATAATAATTAAAAATATATATTACTGTATAACAATAAGCTACATAAGCCACATATACATGGTACACTTCCTCAGAAGGTAAAACTTTTAAACATAACTATTTTTTTTAGGCATAATTTCTTCAAGGATTCAAGGATTCAAGGAGATTTTATTGTCATTTGCATCACATGTGGTACATGAGGTGGAACAAAATTGTGATCTCACGATCCAGTTTTACACCCAAAGAGCTGTTATTAATAGATATATAGATAAAAAAAGAATACACTAAAAGAAATAGAATATACAAAATAGATAGATAAATATCCCAAGAATAAAAAAAATAAATTGAGAGTAGAAGGTTCAGCAACATGAAGTCCAGAGTGCAAGTGTGCTATAGCAGCATGATAATGTGAATTAGAGCAGTGGTGATAAAGTGTCTCAGTGCAAGTAAAGTGACCATGTTGGTAAACAGTAAACAGTAATTTGTCCTTGGTGTCAGTGCAGTGTGTTGTTAAGTGGAGTTTAAGAGTCTTACAGCTTCCGGAATGAAGCTGTTTCTGAGTCTTGTTGTTTTGCACTTAATGCTCCGCAGCCTCCGGCCTGAGGGGAGTGGGACAAAAAGTGCGTGTGCTGGGTGGGTGGGATCCTTCCTGATGCAGGTGGCCCTCTTCCTGCATCTGGAGGTGTAGATGTCCATGGTGCTGGGGAAGCTGACTCCAACAATCCTCTGTGCAGCCTTCACCACCTTCTGCAGTGCTTTCCTGTCTGCAGCAGAGCAGCTTCCATGCCACACATTGATGCTGGAGCACACGACGCTCTCCACCACACATCTGTAGAAGGAGGTGAGGACAACGCTCCCGAGTCCAGCTCGTCTCAGCCTCCTGAGGAAGTAGAGCCGCTGATGTGCCTTCCTGACCAGAGTGGAAGTGTTGTTGCTCCAGGTGAGGTTGCTGGTCTGGTGCACACCCAAGTACCTGTAGCTGTCAACCACTTCCACCGCAGATCCTCCAATGTGCAGGGGGAGGTGGGCATGCTTGCCCCTTCTGAAGTCCACAATCATCTCCTTTGTCTTTTTTACATTGATGCAGAGGTTGTTTTCTCTGCACCAATCCTCCAGGTGTTCCACCTCCTGCCTGTAGCTGGACTCATCTCTGTTTGTGATGCATCCAACCACTGCCGTGTCGTCCGCAAACTTCACAATATGACAGCCTGGATGGAGAGGTGAGCAGTCATATGTGAGCAGTGTGAACAGGAGGGGGCTCAGCACACAGCCCTGAGGGGAGCCAGTGCTGAGGATTATAGTGGGGGAGGAGATGTTGTGAATCCTCACAGACTGCGGCCTGTTGGTCAGGAAGTCTAGGACCCAGTTGCACAGGGAAGAGCTCAGTCCAAGTGAGGAGAGTTTGGTTATCAGTGTCTGAGGAATCATGGTGTTGAAAGCAGATGTGAAGTCCACAAAGAGCATCCGAACGTAGGAATCCTTCTGCTCCAGGTGGGTGAGGGCAGTGTGGACCACGGAGGAAATGGCATCCTCTGTGGATCGGTTCTTCCTGTATGCATACTGGTGTGGATCCACAGTGATGTTGATGGTGGCTTTGATGTGGGTCTGAACCAGTCTTTCAAAGCACTTTGTGACTATCGGAGTGAGGGCTACTGGCCGGTAGTCATTCAGACCTGTCACTGTGGAGCTCTTGGGGACCGGGATGATGGTGGCGGTCTTCAGGCAAGTGGGGACAGCTGCCTGGATGAGGGACGCGTTGAAAATGTCGGCCAGGACGTCCGAGAGCTGGTCTGCGCAGTCTTTTAGCACCTGTCCGGGGATGTTGTCCGGGCCGGCAGCTTTCCGGGGGTTAATCCTCCTCAGCGTCCTCCTTACTTCTGCTGGTGTCACGCTGAGGGGCTCCTCTCTTGGTGAGTGTGGGAGTCTGGTGCTGGGGGGGGTGTCAGGGTTCTCAAAGCGGGCATAGAACGTGTTGAGAGCCTCAGGCAGGGATGGGTCTTTGGAGCTTTGTGCAACGTTAGATTTGTAGTCCGTGATGCACTTGATGCCCCTCCACATGCTCTGTGGATCCTGGGAGGAAAAGTGTCCCTGGATTTTCTGAGCATATGCAGCTTTTGCCCTCTTAACTCCAGCAGTCAGCTCTCTTCTAGCCCTCCTGAGTTCATCCGAGTCTCCAGATCTGAAGGCAGCATCCCTGGCTTTCAGCAGGGAACGCACCTCAGCGTTCAGCCAGGGCTTCTGGTTCGGGTAGCAAGTCACAGTCTTGGTAGTAGTGACATCCTCCACACACTTGCTGATGTACCCGAGAACAGCAGATGTGTATTCCTCCAGATCCAGCTCCCCCTCACACTCAGCAGCCTCCCTGAAGACCTGCCAGTCTGTGCAGCCGAAGCAGTCCTGCAGCACAGCGGCGCCGTCACTGGGCCACACCGTGATGATTTTCTGTGTGGGTTTTGAGCGTCGCAGTGGGGGGTGGTATGCGGGGACCAGCATGATGGAGATGTGGTCCGATAGCCCGAGGTGGGGGCGGGGGAAGGCTTTGTAAGCGTCTTTCACAGAGGAGTAAACACGGTCCAGCGTGTTATTACCTCGCGTTGGAATGTTCACGTGTTGGTAAAACCTCGGCAGCGTGTTCTTCAGTTCTACGTGGTTAAAATCCCCCGCTACCACGTAGAACGCGTCCGGATACTTGTTCTGAAGCGAGCCGATGTTGTCATAAAGCTCCTTCAGCGCGTTGTTAGCATTAGCATCCGGTGCTATGTAAACAGCAATCACGAACACCGCCGAAAACTCACGAGGCAGATTTGCTGCAGTTTCATTTATTGAGAGAGAGAAACATAGAGAGAAAGAGAGACAGATAGACAAAAACAGAGAGAAAGATATAGAGAGACAGAGAGACAGAAACAGAGAGACAGAGAGAGAGATAGAGAGACAGACAGAGACAGAGAGAGAGACAGACAGAGACAGAGGAAGATAGAGAGAAAGAGAGACAGACAGACAGACAGAGAGAGAGCCAGACAGAGACAGAAAGAGATAGAGACAGAGAGAGAGAGAGACAGAAACACAGAGAGAGAGAGACAGAAACAGAGAAACAGAGAGAGAGAAAGAGAGAGAGACAGAAACACAGAGAGACAGAAACAGAGAAACAGAGAGAGAGAAAGACAGAAACACAGAGAGAGAAACAGAGAGGGACAGAAATACAAAAACAGAGAGAGAGAGAGAGAGACAGAAACAGAGAGACAGAGATAGAGAGACAGAAACAGAGTGACAGAGTGAGACATAAACAGAGAGAGAGAGAGAGAGAGAGAGAGAGAAAGAGACAACAAGAGGGCATGCTGGGTAGTTTGGGTGATTCTTATCTGTGGGAAGTAGTTGTAGGTTATCAATTTATGGTACTATTGTTAACTCACTAGAGGGGTCTGAAAAGTTGCTAGATCCTGCAGTGAATCTTTAAACTGGTCAATATTAATAGAATACCAAAATAATTTTGTGCCAGATTGGATTTTTTTTTTTTGCCTTGTGTTTGACAGATGAGTGCTACATTGTCTAACTGCTCCTTTTCCTAGAACCAAAACTCCAACTCACAAGTCTCCAGTCTCAGGGTTCAGTGGTAAATAAGAGCATCGCAAAGCTGTAAAATACATTTCCCACAAACAGATTTCTGCAGATGTGACTGCAAATGAGCAGCTTCTGCACGGCACCTTCTCAGCGGAACTGAGGTGATCAAAACTGCTATGCAAATGGGAAAAACACCCATGAATGTAAAATGAGCCAAATGATCATTCACATGAAGGTCAAGGAGAATTTAATGCAGTCCAACCTCAATTTGCACCTATTTAAATCAGAATACACTAAACAAAAATACCAGTTAAAGGACATATTAATCAAGGCTGAAGTAACTGAAGGTAACTAAGCTTAGTATTTCTTGGCAGCGTGCAAATGATGAAAAATGAATATTATTTATGCCAGCTAAAGTAAAATGAAATTAACATTTAAGCAAGAAATGTGGCATGTGCAGCTATTTTAAATGAAGTAAATAAAACACAGCTGAAGTTGATTTATACCAGATTTATAAACAAGTGTTGAAGAAAGTTTTAAAACTCCATTTCACAATTTCACAAAAAAAAAAAACACCCTGCCAGCTGTGTAACATAAAGTGTTTTTTTTGTGTTTTGTAGTTGTGCTGCTGCCAAAAATTGTATATAACCCCTTAACACACTGTAACATGACGTGGGATGATTACAGAAGTTAAGTCTTGTGTGCTCTGCAACTTTATATACTGCTTTAGACACAAGCAGATCAACACCAATGTTGTTAAAATGGTATCATATACTGTTTATCATATATATACATGGAAAAATAAGAGGTTACATTTTTTAATAGTTATTAATTAGTCAAGAGCATAATCTATGTATAAATAACAGTTAATATTTGAACACAATAGAAAAAAACATGCATGGCAAACCTGTGGGTTTCTGTTTTTTTTTTTTTTTTTTACTGGATTTATTTTGTAGTTCTTGTTGCTTCTTAGGCTAGTAGATTTACAGCCTTATGTATGCAGTTATGCTATGGCTGTGCTGAGTTTTAGAGATGGGGCTTGGGAAATCTCAAGGAGCTTCCAGCAGGCTCAATTTGTATTTGCGGGGGTCCTGATGAGAGCCAGTTTCATCAGAACATTTTGTATGGTCTCTGCGACTACACTTAAGGATACTTCCCACTACCTAATTTGGACTAGAATTAGCCCTTATCTGAATGTCTGGGGGGCATCAATATTGAATGTGCGGAAGACGTTGGAAAAAAGATGTCATCTGGCGTCACGGGCTGCACCTTCAGGAGACCAAAATTGGACGTTCAAAAATTACCTAGAAAATATATCATTTCAACGTCTCTTTGTTTAGTGGGTTAATTTCTTTAATGTTTTTGGATCAATTGTTTATTTGTTTAATCTTTACTTAGTTGAGTAGTTCTAGCCATTATATGGATGGACTGTATACCAACTCTACCTTCTTCCCAACTTTACAACTTAAATAGAGAACAAGAAATTCAAGTAATTAACTCTAAACAAGTTCAGCACAGCTGTTAACTGAAAGCCATTTCAGATGTCTCTACCTCATGAAGTTGACTGAGAAAATCCAGCCAAGATGTGCAAAGCTATGTAATCTAAGCAAGAAATGCTACTTTGAGGAATCTAAAATATAAATCATATTCTGGTTTGATCCTGCGTTTACTCGAATAGTTTACTTGTAAAACTGCAATAAACACAAAATAACACTCATTTTACAACCTCAAAGGTGGCGCAAACAACCTTGTAAAGTCCATAGGGAACACAACACTCCCCGCCTGGGGTACATATGATACCCCACATTATTCTTACTAAACAAATGAGTCCTTAGGAGACAGCAGGAGAACTACTTCTGTCACAGGTCTGGAGTAGACCTTTGGTTTGCCGTCCTTAATCACTTTCAAACTCACTTTTCTGACTAACCCATCTTTGCTAGGAAGGGTCTCTGTGATGACGGCCATAGGCCACTCATTCCTCTTGGCTTGAGCATCTTTCATTAGGACTACATCCCCTTGCTTGAGAGTAGGCCTCTTGTCCATCCATTTTTGTCTGCTCTGCAAAGTGCTTAGGTACTCTCGACGCCATCTACTCCAAAAGGTGTCTGCCAAGCTTTGGCTTCCATTCTGCCCTAAGAAGCTACCCTTGGCCGTAATTAGTAGGCGGAGGTGGAAGACCTTCGGTTTTCTGTGTCAGGAGCATGAGAGGACTGAGGATGGCAGGTGCTTCAGGGTCAGAAGACACAGGAATGAGAGGCCTTGCATTCATAATAGCACTGACTTCAGCCATGAGAGTTGTCAAGACCTCGTGAGTTAGGTGTGACTTGCTTTCAAGAAACATGCAGTCTAGAATGCGGCGGGCAATCCCAATCATTCGCTCCCATACACCACCCATATGAGACGAATGGGGTGGATTAAATACCCAGGTGTACTTCTTCTCTTGCAGGTACTTGTCCACACTCTGAGAATCTGAGTTGGATTCATCCGTGGTCAACTCTCTGCATGCCCCAACAAAGTTTGTGCCACAGTCTGAGCGCAGTTGTTTTACTGGCCCTCTGACAGCAAAAAACCTTCTGAGTGCATTGATGAAGCTGCTGGCACTCAAAGTTTCAATCACTTCAATGTGCACGGCTCGTGTGCACATGCATGAGAATAGCACTGCCCACCTTTTACTGTTGGCATGCCCTCCCCTAGTACGACGGGAGACCACCTCCCAAGGCCCAAAGACATCTACACCCACATATGAAAAAGGTGGTGCTACCTGAAGCCGTTCAGCTGGCAGATCTGCCATTTGTTAGTGTTCTGTTCTTCCACAAAGCTTTTTACAAGTGACACATTTGAAAAGCTCAGTACTGATACTTCTTTTAGCTCCAACCAGCCAAATGCCAGATGCTCTGATGGCACCCTCTGTAAAATGTCTTCCTTGGTGTTTTACAGCCTGATGGTGATGGCGCACAATGAGGGATCCCAAGTGATGCCGTCCACGTACCACAATAGGGTTGGTTTCATCTATGCTCAGTTGAGATTGCGAGATGCGACCCCCAACTTTAAGTAGTCTGTTGCTGTCTATGAAAGGATGCAGCTTTCTCAGACTGCTATGATGAGGAAGGTTGGTTGATGTTTCAATGCACTTTAACTCCTCTTCGTAGCATTCATGTTGCACACTTCTAATGACCAGTTGTTTAGCTCTTTCCAAATCTTCTTTTGCCAACCTTTTGCGACAAATATGCCAACCAAAGCAGTCTCCATCTCTGGACTGAGAGAAGGAACGGGCAATGTGGATTAAGTGTGCCAGTGCTTTGATTAGTCTCTGCAAGCTAGAGAATCGATCAAATCGTGAAGTGCCTAAAATGCCTTTGGAGACGTAGGTAGTGCTAATCGTCACTAATGGCCGTATCTCTGAATCTGAGGTGGGGTCAATAAGATCATACCTCTCCTGAAGTTCTGATGAAAGACCTGCTGGCTTCTGAAGAAAGGCTGGACCTGTAAGCCATGTTGTGTGACTCAAAAGGGACGCTGGAACTGATCTAGACCCATGGTCTGCTGGGTTCAGACTAGTGGAAACATACTTCCACTGCTCAGGTGCTGAAGACTGACTAATTCGCTGTACTCGGTTGCTTACATAGACATAGAACTTCCGAGTTTGATTATGGATGTAGCCAAGGACCGCCTTGCTGTCTGTATAGTATGTGATACTATCAAACTTCAGATCCATCTCCTCCATTATCATATCAGCCATCTCGACTGCAAGCACTGCAGCACACAGCTCCAACCGAGGGATAGAGAGAGCTGACTGAGGTGCCAACTTAGCCTTACCAAAAAGAAAGCCAACTTCTATGTGACCTGTCTTGTGAGTTGCTCTCAGATATGCTACACTTGCAATTGCCTTTACTGATGCATCTGCAAAAACACAGAGTTCCCTATGCTGAGCATTAGTGGTTGAGAAAGATGCATATGTTCTGGGAATTCTGAGGTCTTGGAGAACTTGAAGTGAGTCTCTCCATCTGCACCACTCCACTTCCATGTCTTTGGGAAGAGGTGAATCCCAATCTTCAGCTTGCGTGGATAGTTGTCTTAGAAGAAACCTTCCCTGTATTATGACTGGAGTAAGAAAGCCGAGAGGGTCATAAACGCTATTCACTGTGGACAGAACTCCCCGTCTGGTGAAGGGTTTCTCATCAGCAGCAACTTGAAAGACGAATACATCAGCTTCTATGTTCCAAGATACACCCAGACTTCGTTGCAAGGGCAGATCATCTGTGAAGAGGTCACGATCTTGGATGTCTTTTGCCCGGTCTTCTGGACTGAAGGCATCTATGACAGCTTGTCTATTTGAGGCTACTTTATGTAACCTAAGGTTGGAGACAGCAAGCATTTCTTGAGCCCGTTTGATGACACTGATAGCCTCTTCTTCACTTGGAAACGATTTCAACGCATCATCAACGTAGAAATCCCGTTCTATGAACGCTCGCACATCACTTCCAAAGTCTTCTTCCTCTTCCTTGGCTGCTCTCCTCAGACCATAGATGGCAACAGCTGGAGAAGGCTTATTCCCAAACACGTGGACACACATCCTGTACTCCACAATGTCACTGTCGATGTTATTGTCACGATACCACAGGAAACGAAGAAAATCCCTGTGGTCTTCTTTCACAAGAAAGCAGTGAAACATATGCTGTATATCAGCAGTGATAGCCACAGGATCCTTTCTGAACCTGATGAGTACCCCTATGAGGTTGTTGTTCAAGTCAGGCCCTCTGAGCAACACATCATTGAGAGAGACTCTCTGATATTCTGCGCTGGAGTCGAAAACAACGCGGATTTGCTCAGGTTTTTTCGGATGGTATACTCCAAAGAGTGGGAGATACCAAACCTCTTGACCCTCCTGTAATACAGGAGCTACCTCTGCATGTTTGTGCTTGAACATCTTCTCCATGAATTCCAGGAAGTGTGTCTTCATCTGGGGAAACTTCTCTAGGGTTCGTCGGAGAGAGACAAGACGACTGAAAGCATAGCTCCTGTTGTTGGGTAGTCTTTGCCTGGGTGTCTTAAAAGAAAAAGGTGCAACACAGCTGTTACAATGGTCCTGATGGACTTCATTGTCCATAATGTGGAGGAACCTCACATCATCCAATGAGGGAGCAAGTTTGTGGTCATCTGAAGTGCATTTAAAAACATATTGACCCAGGTTCTCTTCACCTGGCATGGCTAGTGGATCATTCACTGGAGCAGTTTGGTACCTGAGAACATGACTAAAGCTTTCTTTGACATGGACTTGGTTGCTACAGGGATGAAAGTAGCTTGGGCGACCATTTTCTAGGATGGTGGTTTTTAGAGTACTCACTTCTAAAGGCCTGTGAGCCCCCCTGAGACAGACCTCTCCAACAATGACCCATCCAAGATCCAATTTTTGTGCAAATGGGGCATTGTGCGGCCCGTTTATTTGTTTCCTGACTTTATGCACTCTCAAGATGTCTCTACCTAACAAAAGGAGTATGTTTGCTTGCGGATCTAGAGGTGGTATCTCGTTCGTAATCTTCCTTAAGTGGCCATGGTGCTGAGCTGCATCAGGAGTTGGGATCTCCGAACGATTGTTAGGGATCTGGTTACATTCAAGAAGTGTCGGTAAAGGAAGACTGATCTTCTGGTCGATAGACTCTATGATGTAACCACATGCTTTCCGCCCTGCTGTCTCTTTTAATCCTGCACAAGTCCTCAGCATGTATGGAAATTCCTCACCTTGAATGTTGAAGATGCTGAAGAACTCTGATATCACCAGAGATCGATTGCTCTGCTCATCAAGTATAGCATAGACTCTTCTAGATTTGTCACGGTGACCTTCCGGGTATAAATTGACGAGACATATCTTTGAGCATGTTCTTGCACTGATTCCCTCTCCACATACCTCAGTACATCTAGTGGTAACATCCTTATGCATTGCTTCGTCATCCTCCCCGCCACAGTCTGAAGCAGGAGGGGAAGGCTTGGATTGCCACGGTGCAGGGCCTGGATGGAGAGCTGATAGGTGATTGTGACTTTGACATTCCTTGCAATGGACTTCAACTTTGCAGTCTTTTGCGAAATGGTCAGTAGAAGAGCAGCATCTAAAACATAGGGAGTGATCTTTCAGGAATTGCTTACATTCATCCAAGTTCTTTTCCCTAAATCCTCTACAATGCCTCAGTGGGTGAGGTTTCTCATGGATAGGACAGAGCTTGCTGGCGCCCACTAATTTCTTGTTACTCCCAGATTTACTAGATGAAGACACTGATGTTTTATGGACAGAAATAGATGGCTTATGGAATCTTTCTGCCCTTTCTCTTCTGTCTGAAAGTGCTTGAGAGACATGGAAGTTGAAGCTGGTATCGGTGCGTGCCTTAGCTTCAGTACGCACAAACTCAACAAACACAGAGAATGGAGGGAAGTTAACTTTGTGTTCAAGCTTGTATCTTGACCCATATGACATCCACTTTTCCTGCAGATTATATGGTAACTTCTCCACAATAGGACGAACCCCCCTGGATGTATCCAAATACGATAGCCCAGGTAAGTAGCCATCCACCTTTGCAGCATCAAACTCCAGTAGTAGATCTCCTAGATCCCTAAGTTTTTGAGGATCTTTGTTGGTCACCTTTGGAAAGTTCTCAAGTTTAGTGAAAAGTGCTCGCTCAATGGCTTCAGGTGCACCATATGTCTCTTCCAGTCTATCCCAAGCCATCACAAGTCCGGCTGCAGGATCTCTGATGTTGGCCGCTTTTATTTGTCTAACTTGCTCTGCAGATTCTCTGCCAAGCCATTTGTTGAGAAGGTTGAGCTGTTCTCCTGCACTAAGGTCTAGTCCGCTGATTGCATGCTCAAAGGATGAGCTCCAAGCCCAATAGTTTTCTGGCTTATCATCAAAGATAGTTAGACCTGTTTGCACAAGCTGATTACGACCCAAACACTTTGCAAGATCTTGAGTGGTAGGGGTAAGGCCATCTGACCGATATGGACTCCTGTCATATGCTCCATGCAGATGAGTGGGAGAGTGATGTGGCGTGCAGGGATTTTCTCCTTCCATATCTTCTGCAGCAGGTTGGGCTGTTGGTTGTACACAGGCATGTTCTTTTACATAATGCTCAGTGCGCTGCAAACGTTTTTGAGATGAAAGAGAATGAGAGGATTTGACGATAGATCCCAATTCAGATTCAATTAAACCGGCTTCCAACATTTCTGCTTCAGCCTTAGCAGCATCTCTTTCTTTTCCTATCTGGAGTGCTTCGAGCGTAGCTTGAAGGCGGGCTTGTTCAACCTTTAGCTCTATCTCCCGCTGAGCGTAGGCTGCTCTGGTTTGTGCTGCTTCAGCCTTAGCCCGTGCTTTAGCGATAACCATGCTAACTCTAGACTTGGCCGATGACCTACTTGACTGGGTATGCAGAGACTGAAGGTCCTCCTTTTCTTCCTCACTCTTGACACTCTTGGCATTGCTCTTACTCTCCATCATGAAAAGAGACTCAAAGGTAGCTTGAAATGGAGGAAATTCCACAGAAATGTTCCTCTGTCTACAACTTGTTGTATAATTGTCTTTTTACTGTACTGGCCTTGCTAAACGTCCCTGTGCTTAGCTATCCAGTCAGTTCAAACATCTATTCAAATAATTCCAGGAGAATGAGGATTCAGATCCTGCGTTTACTCGAATAGTTTACTTGTAAAACTGCAATAAACACAAAATAACACTCATTTTACAACCTTCAATCAGCATTTGACAAATATAACACTAAATGCATGAGAATAGCTAACATAAACATAGATTAGGTCAGCATTGCCAATATTACACTTTTGGGTAGACCAAATCAAACAATATATGCATCTTATCAACAATAGAGTCATAATTAACAAATCTACTTACAGACAATGTACTTAACAAGCCTTGTAACGAAAGATAGAATAAGATTGTGGAGACTTCTCTGCTTGACTGAAGCATGGCCATCAAAATGGCCTCCACCTCCTGCTTTTGACATACATATACACTAGGCAGCCAGAAGGTGGCGCAAACAACCTTGTAAAGTCCATAGGGAACACAACAGGCGACGTTAGTTTTAATCTACAATGCAGAAAAAATATATACTAATGAAAAAGCACAGAATTTAAGGTGTCTCGATGCTTTTGACTGTAACTGTATGTTGTTTGTGGAGAGGTGGGTGGGGGTGTGTGTTTGTGTTTTCATTTGTATTTATTTTGTGTGGTTGTAGTGTAAACCTTCTTCTTGAGGAGTGTAGGTAGCGTGGACGTGAAACCGCCTCCCACTCTCGTCTCTCTCTCGTCTCTCTTTCCTCTCTCGCCCCTCCCCTTTTCTTTCCTACAGGTTCTACCAAATACCCCAGTCAGAAACACTGCTTTTTTTTGTCTTACAGTACGTCCCCCTTAAAAAAGAAACATCCTCATTTCAAAGCTGAAAATTACACTGGACAGATGCTATAAAAGAAATTAACAATTGCGGAGAACAATCCATTAGAACGTAACACCTGTACTACAAACAGTGCTTAAATGCATATTTCAACAGTCAACAGTTAAAAACGTATACGTTTTTTTTTTTTTTTTTTTGAAGGATAGTGTAATGAATGTGGAGGTGGAGTTCCACAACTTCCCAGGGGAGTTGGACCACGCCACAAGCTCAGGCCCCGGGGGAGGGTCTCGCCGGTGGGCTAGTTAAGTCTTTTATATTGTCCTTTATTTTGTTTTGTTAGTTTATATGTATTTTAAAGAAGTGAGAGTAGGGGGAAGCTACTAAGCGAGTAGGCCCAGGGTTAATTAAAAGCCCCTTTGTGGTTAAGCACTAGTAATTTATCTGTTTTCTAAAATTAGCTTTATAGTGGTGATTCCTGAATCTAGCATGAATATGAACTCTGTGAGTGTCCAGTCTATGGGGTGTTCTTAGATTGCTGTGATTTCTGGGGCTGGGTTATTTGTATTAATAAAGATAACTTAATTAACTCATCCCTAATTGTGTGCGTGGTTGTTCCAGGGTCTAACCGGACCATACTGGGTTATCAAAGGTAGGGCAGCATTACGCTATCTGGCTTAGGCCAAGTTTATTACAATATAATTTAATTTTAGAAAGTGTAAACCTTCTTCTTGAGGAGAGTAAGTAGCGAGGATTTGAGTGAACCCAAACGCAAGGACACACAAACGAGTTCGTTTTTAATACTTTTTATAGTCCTTTTTCTCTTAAAACAGAACACCAGAAACCACCTCCCGCTCTCTCTCCTCTCTCGCCCCTCCCCCTTTTCCTTCCTACAGGTTCTAACAATTACCCCAGTCAGGAACACTGCTTTTTTTTGTCTTACAGTAGCACTACTGGTGGAGTGTTATTCTCTCTGCTGGTGTTAGTGTGGATGGTGGATAAGAGAACCACTGCTTGCTGTGGAACTTCCTGTCTCACTTCCTGGTTCTTCTGAAGTTGCCATATGAAACTACGGCTTTGCATCATTACCGCACCCCTGGTAATGTTACAGTACTATACTTTGTTAGATACCACTCCACAGAGTGTTTATGTATTTTATATCCTACACTTGTGATTTGACTTGTTAATGTACTTTTTCAGCGGCTAGCTTGAATGTAAGCATTCGCTTGAGAAATGAAGAGCTTGAGGCTTTGGTGCATTTCGACTGGAATGTTCAGGCAAGGCAGGTAAAATGAAACTATTCCTCTTTTTAATGTGGCAATTACACATTGCTACAGTATCTAACATTCATAACATATTCCTGTGAGCTCTGTGTTGTTGCCAGCTAATAAAAAGAGCTAGCCTCTTATCTGTCTGTAACCGTGTGGAAAGAGAGAAGTGACATGCATAGTAAATAAAAATAAACCTGCACATCTGTGCGTGGATACACTTCGCCAGAGCCGGTGTGTTTGTGTGGGCTCAAAGGAACGGCCCAGTGTACATGCAATTAGAGGAAGCGTAGAGTGAGTCATGAGGTGCCTCCATTGTGGGCTCAGTTGTCTCAGTGTTATTATAATTACAGCTGGACAAAGAGGCCTGCGCTGTATTTTACAGCAGATAAGTTCACAGGGCTGAAGCAGCCGCCTCGGCCCATGAATAGTGGTCAATAACAGCCTGTCAGAGGAAGCAGCAACAAGAGAGGCTCGCACTATTTGCAGGATGGTAAATGGGGTCACTTACATTTCTCATGCATATTCAATAAGGGTTTGACAGAAAGTTTAAATAAACATGATGCAATGACTTCAGGGAGAAAAAATGATCCGATGTGTGAAAGCTGTATTATACTGAATATTGTATGTGGATTAATAATGAATAAGAGGAATTTCATTCCTACAAAGATTTTATTTTCCCATGTACTCTTTTAAACTTTTAAAAAGTCAGCGCTGTTTAGAGTTTAGTTCTACTATTTGTCTTGTTCTGTTGTCTTCCCTTTGGAAATAAATGATATGTATTATACAGGGGTTGGACAATAAAACCTGAATGAAACACCTGTAATTTTAGTGTGGGAGGTTTCATGGCTAAATTGGAGCAGTCTGGTGGCCAATATTTATTAATTGCACATTATTGCACCAGTAAGAGCAGAGTGTGAAGGTTTAATTATCAGGGTAAGAGCACCGTTTTGCTCAAAACATTGCAATGCACACAACATTATAGGTTACATACCAGAGTTCAAAAGAGGACAAATTGTTGGTTCCCGTCTTGCTGGCGCATCTGTGACCAAGACAGCAAGTCTTTGTGATGTATCAAGAGCCACGGTATCCAGGGTAATGTCAGCATACCACCAAGAAGGACGAATCACATCCAACAGGATTAACTGTGGACGCAAGAGGAAGCTGTCTGAAAGGGATGTTCGGGTGCTAACCCGGATTGTATCTAAAAAAACATAAAACCACGGCTGCTCAAATCACGGCAGAATTCAATGTGCACCTCAACTCTCCTGTTTCCACCAGAACGGTCTGTCACCACAATAAATTATTGTGGTCTGAAATCAGGTGTTTCAGTTTCATTGTCCAACCCCTGTGTGTACATATATGCGATGAAACATATTGTCAGGATTGTGCAGGAGCATAGAGAGGATGCGGAAACGGAAGCAAATGTGAGTATTTTATTAAACAACAAAGAAAACAAACGAGGAACCAGATAAACAAAGAAACCTTGAGAACATGGAACTAAGAAAACCAACAACCTAACAGACGAAAAGATGTACAAGAAAGGACAAAGGACAGTTTTGCACATCTTAGCAGCTGTGCCAGGAGCTTGTCAAGAGTTAATTATTTGAAATTCGTGTCTCTTAATGTGTTTGAGAGCATCAGTTGTAAAGAATATGATGAAACTGGCTCTCATCAGGACCACCCCAGGAAAGGAAGAGCACAGGATAAATTTACCAGACTCAGTAACTGCAAGTTAACAGCACCCCAGGTAAGAGCACCTAAATGCTTCACATAGTATTTCAGCTTTATTTATTTTTTTAGTATAATTTTACAATGTATGCAAAAAAATTATGATGACAGTTTAACAACAACCAACATAGGCACATGTGACATAGGCACATAAATGACATACTGCGTTTTCTTGTCAGCTCTTAGCTTCTTTACTATTCAAAAAGTTCTGTTTTAGGAGTGTATAATCAAGAGACTAATGAGAATGTTCAGCTAGTTAAGTAATAAAAATGTTTATTTCATTTTTGAGCCACAGCTTGCATAATTGTTTTACCATAGAACAGTTTCTTAGTCCATCTTAATCCATCAGTCTCTGACATATTAATTCCAGTTTTAGAGTGAATACCCCAGCTATCATCGTCTGGCTCTGATATTTCAGCGGCAGGCCTGGCAGAACATCTGAAATGTTAATTAAGTTATAAATGGAATGAAACTATGAGAAACGGGTTCAATATCTGAGAATGGTCTTTAATATCAGAATGAATATATGTAAATAATACAAAAATAAAAGTGAGAAATAAAAGTGAGTTTTTATGCCTTTAATAACTCCAGAGAACCATGGCAGAAAGAACTAAATGAATCTTGAAACAGTTCAAAGTTGATTAAAGTTACAGATCACCCGGGTCAAACCTATTAATTTATACATAATGTAGGTGAGATCCAGTCATGCAGTTTACAGGAAAAACCTTTTTACAAGATGTTTCAGTTTAAAAGTGCATCTAATTCAATCATCAGTTCTGCCCTTGGGACATTCTGAGAAAATTTTAAAACGATGAAAATGTTTCATAACAGTTTATATTTTAATGTAGAAACAGCAGTAAAATGTGTCTGGAACATAAAAATACAAAATGCATATTGAAATAAAGGTGCAAATGTCGTCCAAGTGAATATAATTTACTCATTCACACAGCAAAGCTAGATCATAGATCTGCAAACATCACATGCTTGCACATGTCCATGTTTGGGAAATAGGTGGGGACTGTTGGGGGGGTCTCTATCCCAGGGGACTGACTCCTGCTGGGATCTGCCCATTTTCAACAACTTTAATCGTAGATCAACTTTAATCAAAGTATATCTTTGATTTTTTTTATATTTAATTAGTGTAAATGCTCTTAGTGATGACACCATATACACGCACTTCAGTAGCTTCCCTCTCTCCTGAATAAACTCTGCAAATGTAGAAAGCTGCCCACCTACGTGACCTGTCATGGCTGAGGATTTGGTGCAGGAGCTGATCAAAGCCATGGTTTTGAAGGTCTCATTCAAAGCTCTGACAGTAACACCCCAATCCCTACACTTTCTTCTTCATCTGAGTCACACTGCAGAGCTTCCCCACAAAACACTACTCTCTGTTATTATATGCACCAGGCATCTGTAGTGTAGCTGTAGAGTTGAGTACAGAAGAGTATTACAATATGAAATTAGGACTAAAAGCAACATTATGTAACATTTATCTTAAAATAGCAGCTTCAAAATCATTGTAATGCTCCACTAACCAGTAAAAGGATGAATGATGTCTCTGTCATTACCACCCTGAGCTCAGTGAACTGGTTTCTGCACTTAGTAACTTTGCCCATGAGTGTAATGTAGAGTAACCCAAGTCATAATAGTGTAAAATACTGTCATATTACTCTACCAGTCTCTTCTTCTCTTTTTCGCATGTTTCTTTTATTTACAGTGACAGTTCTGCACCTCTCAGCTTGTCCAGGAATGCATGTGTATATATGTCCTTTATTTATATGTGGTTCAAAGCACATATTCCATATTCAAACTGTAGGGGCAGTTAAAAATTCAGTTCTCACATAAGGCTGCTTTAAGAAGCAGCAAAAGTAGGTGAGATAAAACACATTTAAACAGGGCTACGTTTAAAAATATTTTCCTATAAAACTATTAATTTATTGTTAGGTAAATAATATTAAGTAATTATTTGTTATATACAGTATTTCATGCCTTTTCTATCCTATTTTACCTAAAATAAATTTATAAAACTGGAAAGTGAAAATATATGATAAAGTATATGCTTGAGATTTACACAAAACTCAGAAAAACACAATGCCATCAAAAGATCATAACAAATGTACCATTAGATTAAGGAATACTGCAGTTTATTTCAGTTTTTTAAGATATCTCACAATCACAAAATTAGACTGATTAAAACTGTAATAAATAAATAAATACAGAACATAAGTGAATTTGTTCTATATAAATTAAGCATTTATTATTTTGAAAATTGTATGAATATTTTAGTAAATAGACAAAAATAATTGGTCCAGAATTATCTTCTTAAATAAACTCAACTGTGGGCAAATAAAGCAATTCTCAGTTTCATCCTCATTTACCTCCATGTTAAACTAGCAGGTTAATTACGGACTAAGCTCTTACTAACTCAATCTGACATTAACGGACGCTGTGTCAAATGCAAGTGGTGACACGTGCTCCAGCAGCATCGATCTGTCTTCATCTGAATGGGAACTTTAAACGCTGTCCATCACAGGTGATGAGATTTCAATTACAGTGGATCTTTATCGTCATGGGAGTGTGAGCATTGTATTGTGGTGGAGCTGTAGAATGATCTGACTGCTCTCCCTCTGCATGAATAGATCTCCCTGTTTCTGCCCTGTTCTGTTTTACATTCACTCTGGACTGCACATTATGTGAAGAGAGAAAAGAAAGGGAATCAATAGCGCACTATAAGATTCGTCTCAGCAACCAGTTCTTTTAAATTTGATAAAATTCATTATTTTCAGAGGGTGACATCGCTCATATTCAGAAGTGGTGTTACATGTTTAGATTCAGAAGGTCAGCAGATGAATAGGGCTAGTCTTTGTTTTATCCTGATCCTAATAAAACCCTAATAAAATATCCTAATAAAACATACATTTTTGTTTAGTGATGCTAAAATATTTACATTTCATATCAAGGTTGTATATTTAACAAAAATGCACAGTTATTTCTTATCCAGAAAATCTAGATATACAGGGGTTGGACAATGAAACTGAAACACCTGTCATTTTAGTGTGGGAGGTTTCATGGCTAAATTGGAGCAGCCTGGTGGCCAATCTTCATTAATTGCACATTGCACCAGTAAGAGCAGAGTGTGAAGGTTTAATTATCAGGGTAAGAGCAGGGTTTTAAGCAGGGTTTTGCTCAAAATATTGCAACGCACACAACATTATGGGTGACATACCAGAGTCCAAAAAGGACAATTGTTGGTGCACGTCTTGCTGGCGCATCTGTGAACAAAACAGCAAGTCTTTGTGATGTATCAAGAGCCACGGTATCCAGGGTAATGTCAGCATACCACCAAGAAGGAAGAACCACATCCAACAGGATTAACTGTGGACACTGTAAAAGGAAGCTGTCTGAAAGGAATGTTCGGGTGCTAACCCGGATTGTATCCAAAAAACATAAAACCACGTCTGCTCAAATCACGGCAGAATTCAATGTGCACCTCAACTCTCCTTAACTCTCCTCACCTCAACCGTCTGTCACCACAATAAATGATTGTGGTCTAAAACCAGGTGTTTCAGTTTCATTGTCCGACCCCTGTAGATATACCAGTGAGTGAGTATACTGTGCATTAGGTTGTCAGCAATCAAATCAATGCCTTTACCCGAACTTTGGTAATCAGCTAATGAATTTACATGAATCAAGCAATAAACAGATTTTTTCATTTGCATCGAGCCAGAAACTCACAGAATTGGATGTGATGTAAACAATACGTAACACTTTATGCTACAGCTTATTAAACACATTGGTTCATTGCTCACATTATCACTCATTTGCACACTAAGAAATCTGAGAATACTCTAGTTAAGAGAAAACATGCACTGAGAAATTCAATTACTCCGTTAAATCCCAGCTCTCTTTATCAAATGTCTTAAACTTACGGTATTTTACACTATTTGGTCCAGTTAAAGTAGGTGTAAAAATATATCACACTGAGGAGAGCATCAAAAAATCTGCCTGGAGACCTGCAAGAAGAGGCAATAGGGTCTGGCTGTGCTGGTCTGGTTCCAAGCAATTGATTAATGAAGATTAATTTCCGTTAAAACAAGATCTGTTCTCGATCTGACCAAACTATCATATACACCGTATTTTTTGCACTATAAGGTGCACTGTATTATAAGGCATATTATGCAACACTGGTGAGGTAGTTCAATAAGATGTGTAAAGCTAATCTTAGTAAACAAAACATTTTATTTTAAAGACAAATGAGTGCTGGATTTCATTCTACACAGATTTCTCTCCTGAAAACTGTCTTTTTTCGGTAAGTATAGCACTTCTATTTATTTACAGTAAGCTTAGATTCTCTAATTCCAGTTCAATATACCCACCTCTGAACGACAAAAGAGCTAGCGCTTAGCACAATTAGCTGCTAATGTACTTCAGCAGAGTGGCTTTACTGCTCCTTACAACCTGACTGGTAAAATCCATACATAAGGCTCACTGGATTATAAGACACATTGATGATTTTTGGGTAAATTAAAGGATTTTAAGTGCACCTTATAGTGCGGAAAAATGTATAATCTAACCATTCAGGCTGTTCAGGTGCCGTTTAACCTGATTAATTACTTCACACTGATAGCCAGTGTTCTCAAGTCTCACACTTTAAGCACACTTAACACACACACCTCAGTGAGTTCACACGCTCACACGCCACACATGGTATTTCTCACGCTTGCCAATCCATCGGCTGCATATTATAATGTACTCTCGTTGAGCCATTCAGAATATAGATCGCTCAGTTGTTAGGCAGACCTAGTCAAAGAGGGTGGAGTTTCAGCCAGAGAGTCAGGAGCAAAAAACTGTCCGATTCGAAAGTTCTGAAACACACGTCGGTGAACAACTGAAGGAGAACGTCTCGCACCCACCACCAGCAAACCCTTAGTATGCCTAAAATGATATCACACATAGAAACTAATAAAAAGATGCTGGTGGAATAAACTAGAAAATGCAGGCTGCTTTTATACATGCCACATGTGAGCATATACTGAATGTGTCTTTGTTGTGAAGAATGGATGTACATGCCTTTATTATTCATACAACACTAGATTTTTACTTTTAGATCTAAGAACAGTATGCTGGTTATATGAATACTTGAATAATCAGAGTAACCCGTAGGCAGTAATTTGATTAGGTGAACAGATTTTAGAGTGCATGTAAATGCACACACTGTTAACAAGGCCTTTAGAGTTCCGCTAAAGCAATGCATGTTTTAAACCAACATCTCAGTATTGACTGGTGCTAAAGAAAGCCACAAGGAAAACCAGACTGTCAGGACCATCATCTTTATGCTTCAGGTTCAGAAGGTCATCAGATAAAAGCAGCCAGCCGTTCCATCGTCCCACCATAATGGTCCTTTCCAGGGCCATAAAAATACCCAACATCAGGTATGGATTTTCCATACAGTTCAGTGGAGATAGTGAGACGGCTGATGTGTTTTAACTTTTAACTTTGGGAACAGCTTGTTAAAATTTTTTCACGGTCAAGAACATGCCATTACGCTGAAAACTGCAGTACATGATCCAATTTTTTTCACAGCCTCACTATATCTTGCAACCCAATGAGGACGTGTCCTGGAGCATGCATAAATAATGCTAATGATGCCAGAGAGCTGCGGGGAGGGGATGTGGTGGAAGCTTCTGCGGTGAAATTAGTTATAGAGCCTCTCTGAAATGAAAAGGACACATGAAAAATGACGTTCCTGAGGTGCTTTAGTGTGCTTTCAATCTCTGCTACAAGGCATCTCATCAAATGTTACATGGTCACAGCTCCTTGATTTGCATAACTGGTATCTAAACTGTAGCAAAGAGATGGACAGACAACTGCATCTCCGATTTCCTCTCACCCCTAGTTGACATTGCCATTTATACAAAACTAAGCAATGCTGTAGACCTCCTAAAGTTCATTTTTTGAGTAATGGAAACGCATACTGTACTTGAACATACGGTTGCTAGTCACTCCACAATCATTTTGATTAAATACATAATTAAAACCCAAGCAAACCTAAAAAGGAACAGGAATGGTCTTTTATACACCAATGAATGCTATTCAAATTTGTGGTCAAATTATGTATCAAATCCAAAGAGCTGCATTAAGTAATTTGCATTATTTAAATTAACATTGTAAATACAATAATAGGTATATTTCTATTCTCATAACATCACTGTCCAATTAAAATTATGTATCTTTAAAACAGCAATTTTACAGGAGAGAGATAAAACCTTGTTAACTTTAATGGAAGTCAATGTAAAAAGAGTTGATTCATCAAAAATCTGAAAATTTGACACAGTGTTATGAACAGTTTGTGTTCAATTTATGTAGCAATTCAAAAATCAACAAAATAGAGATACTTGTTTTTTATCGAAAAGTGACGTTAACTAATTATTTGGAACTGTTAATTTAAACATAAAATTTTTATCTGTAATAATTTTTCTGCATATAAATGTCCAATATTTCACAAAAACCAAGAAGGAGCTTTTGAAATCACATAAAACTATCAATATAATGATGCCATATGTACGTCATACTATTATAACATGAACTTTAATAAGAAAAACTGTACAATTAAAAGGAGGGACATTAAAAAAACAAATTTAGTCTGGATACAAGATGTCATATGATTGGGCATCTTGCAGAACCTTTGTCCACAGAAGTTAAAGCTGGGGCCTGTAGATCCTGCATGCTCATAGGTTGCAACAGCTAGCGTCTCAGCTGATTACATTTGTTTCGTTGGCAATCTGTGTTCAGACTAGAACATGGCGAGTCGCTCTTGTCATCCCGCATTTGTCTCTTGTGGGCGTGTCAACATTTACTTTTTAAGGTATTGTTTGGCCACTTTATTTCGTTTGTTTTGTCCTCTGACTCCTCCTGCTGCTTGTTCCCCAACATTAACTCCATCCCCGAGGTTGCCAGCACCCACACTACACTACAGCGATCGGTGCTGCAGCAAAGGAGCTAGCAGAGCTGCTTCAGTTAAACCTCAGCTGCTACACAGCTTAAAAAGCCTCAGCATGTCTCAAAAAAGCTCAGTGACTAAAGAAGGAATATAATAAGAGCGAATATTGGCAGTGAGTTTGAAAGTTGGAGACTTAGCGCTCAAAAAAACTACAAGACTGAGCTAACCGTGGCACTTCCTCATGTAAAATACAGTCAGCTAGCCATTTTGGGGCCCTATGCAAAATATAAAAAAGGGGCCCTCATTCTTGAAACACACACATAAACCAAATAACTCGAGATGGAACGATCGATCGGCAGTGTATCGGTATCGACCGATTTTCAGCCAAAATACGGTATCTGCGATCGGCAGATATTCTTCTGATTTTAGCCGATCTGATTCAGGAGTTTAGGGTTTAGCAGTTTATCAGAGCTGTGTGTGGATGGAACTGGTGAAACTGCTCGCTTACAGGAAGCTGCAGTTCCTCATCCAGAGTTGTCAGAGCTACAGCCCAGCCACGGGCTACAGAGCTCAGCTAAGATAATCTGTGTAGGAAATAAAGCTTTTAACCCCACTATCCGGATAATACAGCTCTCTACAGTTCATCTTTCAGCCCAAGCAGCTAACAGCAGCAGTTTAAAGCAGCCGTCACGGAGTCACTGCTCGGATTACATTATAAACAGGTCAGTTAGCGCGCTGCTCACCTCAGGATGTTTATAACTACGGAGTTTAGTGGACACACCACGGCTGCAAGGTTAGACTGTTGAAGGCTACTGAAGACTATTAAAGGCTATTGGAGGTTATTGAAAGGGTTTTTGGGGGCAGAAATCAGTACAGGCTGGTTAGATAAGTGATTCACGTCCTCGTCCTTTGCTGCAGTGAAACTGTGACTAGCGCTGTCACAGTGATGTTTATTAACGTCATTAAAACTAATTTTGTCAGGCATTGTCTTATAAATATTTACACATAACTTATATCTCTCATAAAAGCGTTTATTTTGGTCAGTAACACTCGTGTTTATTTACTAGCAGCGTAAATTACCAGTGTTTGCTTTGGCGTGGATGTAATTAGGGGAATCTGTAACTTACCAGGTTTGTCTGGCACCTGTGTGGCATTTTGCCCCGCCCAATATCGGTATCGGCGATCGGAATCGGCCCCGAAACACTGATCGGTCCAGGAGGTGTAAAAAAGGAGGTGAATTTTGTCAGTGCATCTGCGATTCTTTTGCTCTCTGCCCGTTTCTTTTGTTTAGCAGAACCACTTTCATAACTCCTCTTCATTTTCACTGTGACAGCTCTCTCTCTAGTCGCGAACAGTTCCCGCTGTTTTGGTTTGAAGTCACGTCGTGTGGCACGTTGCTACTTCATCATATTATGGACTAGTTCAATGCAAGCTATGTGTGTTTGGACAATTAGTATTTAGACATTAGTTCGGTATTCTACTGATACTTCTGTTGTTTTTTTAATAGAAATATGTTTTTTCTTTGCTTTACATCAGTAACAAATTAACATTGTTTTTTGGTGTATTTGCTGTAGCTGGGATGGTCAGATTTGAGGGCCCCTATGGAGGACAGATTTGGTCGAGGCCCTAGGCAAATGCAGAGGCTAATTAAAGAACCGCCTCTGTACGGGTGATAGAAGAGTTTAGAATTGCTGTATTTCTCATCTCGCTCGTACTCTGCCTCTCCTACTACTCTAAACTTTGTGTAGATTGTGTAGATTCAGCCTGCTGAATTTGGCAACCCGAGGTAGTTTTGTGGCTGAGGAGGGATGGGAGGGGCAGACTACTCTCTGTGGTGTTTTGAAATTGGACTGCTGTAGCCATTTCACAAACTCGCTCTCAGTTCCTACAGAATGTACCTTTAAAGTGCACTGCATTGACCTGTGGGATATGTAGGTGGGGTCATTTGTCTGTGGATCAAGGAATATTAAGTGCTCACAAAACTTCAGAAATCGAGGCCTCACTTGAACTCTCATAATTCACGTTGCCTTGTCAGTAGCAGAAAAAGTAGCAGAAAAAGTAGTTAAATACTTAGTCATGAAAAAGATTACAAAATACAATTTAATTAGAATGTGCACATTTTAATATAAGAGCTGTATATCCAAGGATTACCACAGGAGGCAGCGTGCACACGCAGTGCTTTCTATTTCCATATCGGCATATTATGTGAGGGAGAAGAGAAAGCCAGGCATTATTTAAGCAATAGAAGACGAGAGGGAGTGTGTTATCACCGTAGATCATCACAGCCGTGATGTTATTCATGATAACACACGACCTCGAGTGTTCTATTGCTTTTATACAACAGTTTATTTTTACAAAAGGAATAAAGAAAATAAATCAGGGAACTTTAAGAAATTCAGAATGAATATCCTTTAATATGGACTGTGCCTTCTGCCAAAAAGTAGTTCCACCACAACTGTAACAGAACTGAAACTTAACTACAAAACGGTGTATGGTTCATACAGATTAACACCACGAAAGTTAGCTTGAAAGCAAAATTGGGAATAAGTGAAGATGGTAACGTTAGGAGCGTGAAATAACGCTGATACTCTCCTCTCCTGCTCCGTGGAGTCGTCTTCAGGTGAACGCTGCGCATTTTTGAGCATTTCTGCTTGTTTTTCTGGGTGGTGTTGGTTTTAGCTAGCCGGCTGGACTGTGGTTAGGTTAGCGTAGCTTGCTTTAGCTCAGCATTAGCTTAGCTTAGCCTAGCCTGGCTGGTTAGCGTTCTAGCTGTCAGACGGCAGTAACCGAGCGATTTTCTTTCCCTTTTTAACACAAAAGACGAGCCAGCACTGCGGGCTGCGGGCGAGCGTGCCGCGGCTGAGCGCTAGCCTGTGCTAAGCTAACGCTGCTGCGGGTGTCCTGTGTATATACGCCGTTACTCGGCAACGCATCGGCAGAGTGATACAGGTTTAGTGTGAGAAGGCCGTGATGTTATCACGAATATCATCACTTCTAGATCACTTCTCAACCAATCAGATTGTGAGGTCGGAACTAACTGTTGTATAATGCTAACTAACCGAATAAGCACCCCTGCATGAGTTTCATGAGCAAAATTGCACATTTGTCATCTTCTCAGCTTAATAAATCAAGAATGCCTCAACATATCAGAGTAATCCATATATACATAGCTTACAGTATTTAAAAATAACAGCTTCACTGTGGTATGGTGAAGGTCTGTCAAATTTTCTGTTAATGTGCTTTCTGCAAATATTTAAAGTATAATCCAGTGAGAGGGGCAGGCTGTCTCTGTTTCTGTGTTTCCCTGCAGTTGTATCCCCAGATCACTGTATGCTTTTGTAAACAATGCTTTGAATCACTGAACCGAGTTGTGATTTAAATAATTTATGAACTTGTCGGCCACAGCAGCGTTCTTAAAGGTCCTTAAAGCGTCCTTAAAGTGTCCAAACATCACAGATTACAAGTTTTAGCGGATTTTGTTTAAATGCCCCTCCAGCTTTAAAAATGTCTTATTTTCTGTTTTCCTTGTTTTTCCTCTGAACTATGATTCACTATGAATCCAAACGTGTATTAAGTGTTACTAAACAAATTTAGTGAGATCTAGTTGTAAATATAGAGTTATCAAATAAATTCAATATACTTATAATGTTCTTACTTGAAATGATAAATAAATATTATTACATTGTTGATCTATTATTAATAATAATAAAAAAAATAATTCTAATAATAGTTCTTCTATTATTCCACTAATTTCTGTTTTTTTTTTTTTTTTTTTTTTTTTTTTTTTTGCTGTGGTATCATTTCAGTATCAGTATTGAGATATTTAGCCAGGTATCATTATATCGAAAGTAATAGTTTTGGTATTGTGACAACACTAGCAGCAGGTCAGTGTTTAACCTCACTTACAAGGTAACGCCTCACAATGTATACAGATGTGGGTGTTCCCAAGCCGTCCCACTTGTAGTATTAAACTTACAAACTGCTATTCCATGTCCTTCCATTTTGACATGTCAGTGTACAGCTTATTTGTCATATTATAGAGGCTAACTGCTGTCACTTGTAACCGACTGCTGAATTGCAATTACAGTTTAATCCGGTTCTCTTCTTTAATTACATGGTTCGAATGTTGCCATTAGTATAAAAGTCTAATCTCTAGTGTAATGAGAAAACAATGATTCTGATTCAGACTAAATGAAGTCAGTGGTCCATGATGTATTGTGATGAGAGGAAACTACCACTGTAATGACTTATGTTAGCTTAATGGATTAAGTTAGTACGGTTCTGCACTGCTGCCGAACGCAGAAAGAAATTCTTGCTTATTCAGTCATGCTATTTAATCTCAGCAAAGGATTTGTCTACAGTTGTGCTGAGTGGCCTGCTGGCATATGTAACTGCATGTGCTGCTCGTGAAGCATTGCTGACTGGGCTTATTCTACTCAGCTCAGTTCCATGCCAGTGACATTAGTTTTCATGCTAACATACAACTGAAGTGGACTTCATGTTCTTCATTATTATATATATTTTTTATTCCAGTAACAGATTCTCTTTCTGTAATATACAATGTATGAACCAATGCAGGTACAGAATAATTCCACACAAACAATACCCCATACCATAAAAAACATCAGATTTTTCTTTTCTGTCATACTGATGTTTTCCAGTTAAAATACAGCAAACTTTCTTTTTTGGCTCCTGGTATCATTTATATGAATGCTGGCTTTGTCCACCACCCTCAGCGTGTATGCTTTGCCCCCAGGCTACTTTTCCTTAGTCATATGTTTTGCTTAATGGTTAAATGATTATCCCTTTGTATTGTAGGCTGTAAGAGCAAGCATTTTTTGTTGACAAGTGTGATGTTATACTGTGTTGGTACTGTAATTAAATAATTCTGTACAAAAATAAAAACCTGGCCATGTAATGATTGAAACTGTCAGAAAGAAAAAAGTGGTAGCGCCGAGTGGTCCAGATGTCTAAAGCACAGCCACTATGATCAAGAGATCACTGGTTCGAATCCTGGTCATGCAGCTTGCCATCAGCTACCGGAGCCCAACGAGAGAGCACAATTGGTCTTGCTCTCTCTGGGTGTGTAGAAGGCACTCTTTTCTCTCATTACTCCAAAGGGTGAGGTCAGTCAGCACGAGACGTCTGTGAGTTGATGTATCAGAACCGAGTCGCTGAGCTTTCCTCTGGCAATGCTGCATCAGCAGCAGTTTGAAAGAGGCGGTGTCTGACCTCACATGTATCGGCGGAGGCATGGGCTGGTCCTCACCCTGCTGGTATTGTGGCATCACTATTGATGAGGGATATACAGCTGAGTAGCATCTGAATGGGTGGTGAAAATTGTCGTAGCTAAATTGGGAGAAAAAATAGAAAAAAAAAATACAAAAGAAAACAGAGAAACTTAATGAGGTTGTGTAATGTAGTTGTGTGTGCATTTTACCCTTAAATTTTGAGTACATTTTACAGTGCATACAGAAATGCAATCCATCTTGGATGTGCAATTAATATACAGCTCTGGAAAAAATTGAAGAGACCTCTTTAGCTTCTGAATCAGTTTATCTGATTTTGCTATTTACAGGCATGTGTTTGAGTAAAATGAACATTTCTCCCAAATTCCAAATAAAATATTGTCATTTAGAGCATTTATTTGCAGAAAATGAGAAATGGCTGAAATAACACAAAAAAGAGTTTTTATGCATCTTGGCATGTTCTCCTCCACCAGTCTTTCACACTGCTTTCTGGATAACTTTATACCACTCATGGTGCAAAATTTTAAGCAGTTCTTTTGATCAAGGTTTTCAATTTGGTAAAATCAAAGAAACTCATAATTGTTAAATGGTCTCTTATTTTTTCCAGAGCTGTATATATTAAAGTATTGTGACAGTTATTATTTTTAGTTTCTTCTGAAATCAAAGGTATTAAGAGTGTATTCTCTTTTTTGTTGGAGTAACGGTCTTTACTGTGCAGGAAAGACTTTCAACTAAACTTTTACTAAAATTTCTTTGACAATTTGATTGCATACAAGGGACAGCACAGTTACACTGCGCCACAACGCAATAGCAACTGCTGACAAAAGGTTAATGATTATATGCCTATTCTTTTGGCAATGATTCTCTATGTGAATAGACAAGCTGTGTGTGTGCAGTTGCACATCTTTGTCATTTATAGGTGCAACTTCAAGAATTCATTTTTATGGACATGAGCTTCATTTGAACAGTATTGAAAGATGGCGCTTATATATCTAAACAAATAAAAAAATAATAAGAAATTACTTTTAAATATAATTTGTATAATGTAATAAACAAAAAATTATTACTACTTGTCTACTATTTTTGAACATTGTTATTATTAAAGGTTTTCAAAGGGGTGTCCTTACTTTTTCACATGATTGTGTAGTGTATATTTGACAATATCTGTCATCTTGTTTGGTGGTTGTGTTGCAGAATATCAAAAATAAATTGACAATAAACTGATGTCTAGGGTTTGCCAGACATAAAAAAAAATCTCATTTTAGAAAGAAGATGCCAGTGTGACTTTTTTGCCAATGGTAATGGGGTCACTGTGTCATTGTGTCACCAGGAGCTCAGGCAATGGGGCAATAAACAGACCCTTAACACACATGATTCTGTTGCCAAAGATGCCAGATGCCCCTGGCACACCCACTCCTCAACCAACCAAACAGACATGTGGGCCACAAGCAGCGCCAGGCCTGGGAGGAATCCCACCCAGGAGAAATGAGGATATTCAGCTAAATTCAGAATACATGCTTGAGTATTTTCTGTATATATCCACTTCAGAAATGTAGCGTAACCCAGAAAGCTAGGCAGCGCAACAGTGTAAGGAACTTAGGTTTACTTGTTGTCAACAGAACGTCAGTGTGACTTTTTCTGTTCTGCCGTCTTCTTGCTGTTCATTTGTTTGGTTTGGCAAAGAAACTATGATTTGTCAGCCTGAGTTTAACATGTCCATGCAATGCATAAAATAGACCAGACTTTAGTTGAAAAAGTTAAATAAAAAAATTAGGGCTGTCAACGTTAAAGCGTTAACACATGCAGTAAATTTGGAATCAGTAATGCGACCCCGACTTCCGCCAGTGCAGATTTTTTCCTGGAGTGGTTCGCTTGTGGTGAGAACGTGATCTGATCCCTATCTGACATACTTCTTTTTAATTGAGCTAAACTGCTCATAACTGCTGACATTGGAGCCAGATAATATACTGCTATGAACAAACGCTCCAGGAACACAGAGGAGGGAGATAAACTATATTGCCACAAATATTTGCTCACCCATCCAAATGATTGAACTCAGGTTCTAGTTCCTTTCATAAACATAGGTGTATAAAACTAAGTACCTAAATAAGAAGACTGCTTTTACAAACCTTAGTGAAAGATGGGTTGCTCTCAGAAGCTTAGTGAATTGCAACTTTCTGTAAGAGTCAATCACTACAGACCCTCAAACTTCATGTGGTTTTCAGATTATCTCAAGAACAGTAGAGCATAGAGAACTTCACGGAATGGGTTTCCATGGCCAAGCAACTCTCTTCATTCAAGCTTCACATCACCAAACTCAGGGCAGGCGAGCAGATACTTAATATAATGGCAATATAATGTATATAAGTGTCAGAATTAGCAGTGATATTTAATCTGTATTTAAAAGTTATCCACATTCTGAAATAAAAACAGCTGAATAAAACTAATATTTTAATAACTAATAATATGTCACCAGAGTCTGTAAAAAGAGTGTCAAAACTTATGTAGTGGTAAAAATTAAACATGATAAAGTTTCCAGATTAATTATGTATGTTAATGCATTGATATTGACAGCACCAGTAAAACCTCTTTTATTCTCAATTAAGCTCAGTGTTTTTTCTATGTTGTCCATAACAAACCAAATGTAATTTATTAAACTAAACTGTTTGTAAATGGTATCAAATGGTTTAACCATTGTAACCAAAATACAATAAGTTATAAAAAAAACATTACATTTCCGAATTAAATAGAAAACAAATACCAATGCATGTGAGCCACACTTCAGATGTAAAACAATGTATGATAAATTAATAACTTTGAGACCTTTATAAAGAGCAATCCTGTTATTATCTGCAATCAGAACCTAGCACTCATAAATCATTCTTACAACTTATTGGTTTATTAGGTTTATTTACAATTATTTCACAATACAATAAGGGTCAGGGCAAGTATTGAATGATGAATATGGTTGTCTGGGAAGATCTGAGTGTCCCATTGATTTGAGACAGTAGCTGCATAGCCCCAGGCCACAGGGACAGATACACCGTTCACTGAACTGTTGTCCAAGTAAAAACAAATTTTAAAGGTCAATTTAAATGATTGATAAGCTTTTTACGCTGGGTAATGGAGAGACCATTACTTGGGCATTTCGTGTGATGAATCAGGCTGACATTTTTGTTACAACTGAATCATAAAACCCGATGTGAAAATGTGTCCCTTATTTTCTGTTGCACTGCATATTGTTGCCAAAGACAAATAGATACGGCATATAGATAATGACAAAAAGCCACAGCTGAAATGTGAACTGATGTGTATATTGTGAATAAACAAATTATAAACAAATAACCTTACAAATTCACACAGTGAATGATTATTGAGTTTATAAGTAGCAACACACTGACGTCAAAAGTCATGGGAAAGCAGTAAGTGAAAGCATGTCTTAGAAAAAGCCCACACCTTTGTTGTGAGGTGTTATCTTGTGAATGAGATGGTAATAATCGTGACTTGTGGTGTCTGGGTAGAACAGTCAGTACAAACAGGCAAACAATGTGATGGTTCACAAACATTTGACACTATCCTGAAGTAAACAGTAAATAGTAACTGTTTAAATTCCGATTGGGAATTTTGTACCACTTTTTAGGAGCTTGAAAAAAAAAAAAAAAAAGAAAAGCACTGCTTTAGCTTGACTGTCTTGTTTCCCTGAGGCAACAAATAAAAAGCTATATAAGCTATATGAAAACAAAACGGCCAAAATAGGCATTTAAAGCCTTTCTCAGTATATTTAAACAATAATGCACACAAGGTTCGTACTATAACAGGTAATAAAAGTAATAAGGCCTCGTGTCATATATCAGCACAGCAGTGCCGATATTACACATTATAGCACGAAGCTCCAGTGCATTATTACAATTATACCACAGTTCCATTATTGCTCTTTATTGAAAGATTTTGAGTTAAAGAGGACGAGAAAATACGATCTGACTGGTTATAAACACTCCGTTTATTTTAGTTCTTTTGCTGCTCTGTTTGTAGCTGCTCTGTTTGGTTTGTAAGCGCTGCATAGTTGTGAGGTTACCTGTATGTGGCGGAGTAATACATGGAGAGCTTCAGTTACAGAGCATTATCGGCTGATAACGGCACTTATAGAACATCTCTCAGCCAATCACACTGCAGGGTCGGAACTAACTGTGGTATAATTCTTGACATATTAAAACATGTAGGGTACAGTATAATAATAAAAATGTTTTTTTTTTACCTAAAAGCAACAGCATGCCATAGAAAGTTATAGATCATTTTCATGTATTAATGTTAAACTGTTTCAAAGTTATTAACTGATCGTCTGACTGACTCTTGATAACTCTGAACCTCCGCACTTACCACTGCAACTTTTTGACTCCCAGTCTGATGAGTGCCCTGTTTGGCACCCGTTTGTGCAAGTACAAATTAAGAGCATTGTCTTGGCAAAATGATACCCTACACTGCTATGCCCCCAAACTAGAAAACGTTTCATTCATTGTAATGCAAAAAAGTAACAGATGTTGCTCATATAAAGCTAGAAAAACAGCATTAGCATGGTAATTACTTCTCTGTATTGTGGTTCTGCACTCTGTGGTCCAAGAAATATTTTGAGTGCTTAGTTGTACAACATTATATTACAAAGCACTGATCGTATGAGTGCTATAAAATCTCCTCCTGCTGTAATAAGATGCACAATTAATTCATGCCTTTTCATCACATTTGCATTCAATTCTCTCTCCCCTCTCATACCGTATGAGAGATCTCGGACTAATAAACAAACATTAATTGTTTAACGTCTCCACATATCAGCACAATTATACTTGCCTCAGCAGTGCAGGCAAACACGCAAATCTATTATTGATCTCCGAGCATAAAAGAAAAAAGGAGATAGCTGCGAGAGAGAGAAAAGAGAGAGACAGAGAGAAAGTGTGTTCTCTCTAAAGCAGACTGACGTCCCTTTTTCTTACTTTCTTCTGCAGTTATTTTCATCATTTCATGACAGCTTGGCCAAAATTGTGTGTAGTTGCTAAACATGCTCAAGGTTTTCTTCTAAAGATTCTCATTCTCATGTATCATACCTAGTGCTTTTAGGCCTACTCACACTATTTTACCCCATCAAGACTCTAATGAGTGTTTCCCCAGACCATTAGGTGTATTTGGCTATTTTTGCAACATAAGGGATTTTAACAGGAATCTTGACTGACCTCAATACAGCTGAAAAAAAACAAATGTATTTTCTGTGTGACTGATTTCTTGATATGTGATAATAATTTTTTTTATAGATTTTTATTACTAATGGACTTTAATTATAAATGTATTTTATTGTCACTTTGACTGAATTCACAGAACCATATAGAATCTTTTCAGTTTTCCAATCCAAAAAATAACATCTTTAATTAGCCTTATTAGAACTGAAGAGTGTGGTTGGAGATAATCAAACCCATATATAGCAGTGTGTAAGACTGGTGGAGGAGAACATGCCAAGATGCAAGAAAACTGTGATTTAAACCAGGGTTATTCCACCTAATATTGATTTCTGAACTCTTAAAACTCTTTCCAGAGCTGTATCTGTATTGGGAGCTTAAAAGGTTGTCCCAATTCTTAGAGGGAGGATTTCACCTTGCCCCAAGGGGAAGTGTTACACTCGAAAACAAGGGGTAGGGGTATAAAAAAGAAATGGGATTGAGCCTAAAGTTGCTTTTTTGAAAATACATGTTTTTTCATTGAACAGTGGTGATATGTGAGCTGCAGTTAGAAGCGGGAACAGCAGAGTTTCTCACAAGAGAGGGATATTCTGTTCTGCATATTCGGAGGAATTCATCTGGTTAAGTGCTTTGGCTTTAAGGTATTCAACTGCTCTCACTTTAGCCCTTCTCTGCGTTTGTATAATCACTTCAGAAGAGGGCTGAAAATATCCCCTTTAGCATTTACCCGTTTCTGACCGGTAGGGCTGGAGGCATTTAGCAGTTGCTCTTCGCTCCTAGCGAGCTACTGGGTTCGAAAGAGGAGCTGAATAACTGATAATTACAGCAAAGCTCATTCCAGCAGCTCTTCACTGAAGCTAAAAAAGCAGCATTAATGAGCCTTAGGGTAGGAGATTTCTTCCTGCTAACAGTAGGAGGAGAATTAATCTCCTACTGCTTGGAGACCTGACCTACTGCAGATATGACACGACTCTCTGGGAGATATGAATCTATATCTGATGTACTTTTCCTCCTGACTCTGATTCTACACTATTACTTAGATAAAGTTCCAACAAAATAATCTCTTTGATGCTATCACAGGAACAGCTCTATGAATAATTATGTCTCACTGAATTCTGTCAAGCACATTCACACACACATCACTATTGAACAATAATTAATACACACACGTTTGTCTTTTTTTGCTGCTCTCATTCTACTGTTTGGAATGATGCACAGTGAACTTTAAGGTCAATGCTGTTTGAACAATAAATCATCTGAAACTTTACTGTTACGCTCCTTAGCACATCAACATCAACAGTACTAAGCAATATATTTATTTCTTAATCTCTATTGTTTTGTCTAGTTAATTTTAATGCTGTTTTTCTACTCATGTCTTAATAGCTTGTGTCATTGGTGGATTAGCACATGACACTTAAAACTCTTTAATCAATAAAACTCCTAAATGTTTTAATTCCATTTATATCTTACTGCTAAAAAAAAATCAGCCCAAATATGCTTGTTTGAAAATAGACATAAATGCATTAAGAAAATAAAGGTTTGGGGGACGTGAACTGTTTGATTTGTATTCAGGAAAATACTGATTTTAAAATGAACTTCAGGAAAGAGCCAATTTAACAATTTTATTCATTATATTTTGACATTGGCAGATTTACTTAAATATATATTTTTATATTTTCTATTACAATTACAATTGTTATTTTCAGTAATGTTCCTTATCAAACATGAAAGCTTTTTGTGTAATGCTTGAATAGAAATCCTCGAGATTTAGTGGTGTGATGTCAGGCAGACAACTGACAAAAGTCCTGGCCTGTTAAGGGGTTGTGTCGTGTTTCTAGACCAGCTGCCTGAAACACGTGCTGACCTAAAATCCCTGTAAACAGGATTATCAATGGTAGTTATGCAATAGCAACACATTTCTTGTTGGATTCATATACTAAATGATGCCACTTATACTAAACTCTCAATGATCATTCTCCAGTAATTAACTTGCTAACAACATTTGTGGTCTCATGAAAGAGGCAATTCATCTCAACCTTCACATAATTAAGCATTGCTTTTTGTCTAAATGCATGAAAACAGAAAAAACATACAAATATTAATGATTGGCACTATTCAGAGCTGGATTAGCAAACAACTTTTATTGACAAGGCGAGTCAACAATTCTTAATGCACCAGCAAGTAACAGAACATGGACGACATCTTGCCAGACAAAACTATGTTGTTTCTGATATAAAAGAGAATTCAACGACTTTCGACCCTGTACAATAATAGAAATCATTGACTTTGTTTACTTAATTTAAATGTGTACATCATTTTCTGATATGTGGATATTCCAGAGTAATGCACTCAACATGGAACTGTCTGTTTGCATGGACAGTTGTAGCCAGACAGAACCAGTCACAATCATTACCATCCATTATTCTGTCCATTGTTGGAGGTAATGACCTCAATGATGTAATTCCAGTGGATTACGACAAGACTTAATGCATGTTTGATAAACCTGACCCAAATTTGCTACTTTTTTTTTTTGCTAAATAAAACTGATGCTTAAATATATTTAAATCACCATTAAAAAGACAAAACAGACAGAAGTGCAATGTTTATTACAAAAATATACTGCATCATTCAGGCATTTACATTCAACAAAAGAAAGATGTTACACTTTAGGTACTGCTATCAAAATAGTAAAGGTGAAGACGCTTAAGATAAACATATTTAAATCAATATGACTCAATATACAATATACATTTGTCAAATATGGCAAATAGTTTTCTGTAAAAGGAGCACGGAGGATTCTGCTGTATGACCAGAAAGCGTAGTGCAAAACCTATTTTGGTCTTAGCTTTATAGAAACCTTAATCTCTTATTAACTGTTAAAGTAGTGGACATTCTACAAAAGAACAGTTTACAGGCTGGTTATCTAGTCTTGTACTAATGTAAAGTATACAGCCATTGGTGGAATCAGAATCTCCATAGTGTAAAACTAGACTTTAAAGTCTTCAACTGCACCAGGAAAAGTGTCTGAAACAGTAGCTCTTCTTCAAACAAGCTTTTCTTTTCTGTCAATGAGTAAACACTACCCCTTAAGGCCTCTGCACTCCATAGTGCAATTTCACAGCTTTAACACACAATCCAGTCACATTTCAGAAGCTTTAAATTTGGAATGCATTTAAAAAACCAGCAAAGCTTATGCAATCAGTCTCACCAAACAAGTTTAAGAAGCTGCTGGGTGACTGATGCAGTGCAGTGTTTGCAGTCTTTCTTGATTTTCTTTCATTCTTCATTATTTTACACATTTATTCAAAAGAAATTAATCATTTTTTGTGGACAGAACCTAAAGGGGGAAAGGAGTGCACATTCTCAGCTGGTCTCAGTATATTAATAACAGAAAAAAGAGACCCTGTCAACATTTTATGGATACATACACGTGTAGCTAAATTTACAATTTACATTGATTGATTTTTAAAAATGTGTTTATAATCATCATTCAAAAAATCATATTTTTTGCAATTATCTAAATATCCAGTCTCTTCTTTAAAACCTTTTCATTGTGCTACTGAATACGTGCTGCTAGGATGTATTAGTAAATCCCTGCTGACAGAGTCATGTGTTTAGAGTCATATCCTAAACATTTATAACACTGTAAATCATATTCTCCTTACTACAAGTTAGATTCTGCAATTTACCTCCTTAAAAACTATGATTTCACATAGGTCTTTAAATATGCTATCAGTAGGCTAGCATGATGGATATGCACCCCCATCATCATAATTATAATCATCATTATTATCCTCCTCCTCATTCCGTACCTCTTAAATACATTAGACATAAAATGTTAATCAACAGTTCAGACACATAAATGTATATTATGGTTCCTTTACACATTAAAAGGCTTAGCTTGGCTCATTTTCTGGTCAAAAGACCAGAATTGTTTTACACTTCTACTCTGAACTCTCTAATAAAACTAGTTTCAGATCAGTACCCAAAAGTAATTGTCCCTGAATAAAAATAAGGCTTCATTTGAAACTGATAGAACCTTACTCTGTATTCCACAATTTTCTCCATTACTCACAAATCTTCTAGAACAGAGCTTCTTAAACTTCCAACCATAGAGACACTTAACAGCCCCCACACTCTTAACTCAGCAGGGGACATAATAATTTGCTAACAGGCTAAATGGCGTGTGCGAGATTGAGGAAAGAAAAATCCTGCACAGCATTCTGGTATCTAGGAGTGAAGTGAAGAACCACTGTTCTAGAGCATTCTAGACTGGCTGACTGATTGTCAGGTTCCATCAATTTGGCCCCTTTCTGTTACACTTCAAAGTGAATTCAGTGCCTATATTTCCAGCCTCCTTTTCATTTATAAGGAAGCGTCACGACCAGTTGGCTGGAAAAACAAGGAGACAGTAACGTAACATTTTGTGATCTATCAAGGCTTGAGGCTCCTAACTAATACTGTGCATACCTCTAGCTAACACAGGTTTAGAGTGGACGGGATCAGCTGGTGTTCCGATTGTCTTTCTTAAGGTATGCAATACTTTCCCTTAATTTCTTGGTGAAGATGTGACTGGATCTTCCACAGTACGTGTGCGTTGTAGTCTTCAGCTTCTCCTCTAAGGGTTGAAGGAAGTAATTGACTGGATCTTCTCCAAATGGGTACTAAAAGCAAAGCACAAACAAACCCCCTGCAAGTCAGATTCATTCAATAATGCTCATCCAATAAAATTTTAAACCTAAACATAAATATAATACTGGTGTCCTTCTACACGAATAAAACACGCAGTCTTTACAGCCCTGTTTCTCTTGCTTTAACCCATCATTTGTAAGCCATTCAATGCAATTACCATTCTGTTGAAGGAAGGGTGCTTTTATAGCGTTTACAGTAAATAATAATCATAAAAAACAGACTTTATGGGGCTTCATTTGCTTTGTTTTCTGGCCTGGCATGAGGTCACTAAAAAGTGCACTTTTTATTATCACTGATGCAACACAAATCAGACCCTGATGAAGCTGCATTTACTGTCTCCTATTGATTTTTATGGGAAGGATAGGCATACTGGATGCTGCCTTGCATTCTGCTAGTCCCAAACGAAACAACGGCACTAAAGATTTTACGGCTCTTCCGTGGGGTTTGGCAGTGTAATGGTGGGGTCTTTTATTGCCAGCCAAACTCCTGCATCTGTGAGTGTGTCTACAGGGAGCAAATACTACAACAGGATGCTGTGGGGTGTGGTGGGAAGGGATTCTTCTCTGCAGCGGGCTGGAGTGGCCTGAGGCCTGGTGCAGTCAAAAGAGCAGAAGGTTGTGAGAGAGAGAGAGAGAGAGAGAGAGAGAGAGAGAGAGAGAGAAAGCAGAGTTGGTGGAAGAAAGAAACATCAAAGTTCATGTTTTACCATTGTGCTGTCTAGCAAGGCAGCAGTAAGGCTGCTCAAAAACAAAATATAACACACTATCAGACTAAACATGTCTCTGGTATAGACAACACACAACTGCTTGTGTTTTTCAAAGCAACTCACATCAAACTTGACTGATGCTCCTTTCTATCTTCACCCTTCTTATTTTGGTGAAGCTCTATGAAGCTGGTGTTTGGGATTGGTCTGCCAAACAGACAGCACCCAGTTGAATCATGGGCCTCTACTAATGACAGACCTCATTTAGCTAATGGTCCAGAATGCTTCCTCCGCTGTCAGGGGCAAAGAGGTCTCGCCTGGCCATAATGACCGGAGACACATAGGCACACTCTCTCCCTCCCTCTGCAGATAAAATGAACAAGGGATTGACTGCTCGCCACGAACCACAGAAAAAGGGGGAGGGAGAAAAGACAGAGCGAGGAGCAACCTCAAGCCTGATGAACGAGGGAGAGATGCAGTGAGGGAAAGATAAAGAATGGAAGGAGGAAGAAGGGAGTGTTGGGCTTTAAAGATTAGCGCATTAAGAGCGATCGTTGCGTCTGACGAAGACGACAGAGATTAAGTCCAGAACACGATGGCCCTGGCAGGCCGATGGGAGAAGTTAACAGAGCTATCGATTTCTCCTCGTCAGCTACAGAGCAAACTCTGCCCCTCTCTCTCTCTTTCTTCCTTTTTGTCTGTCTTTCCAAACCAAAGTCCCTCAACAAGCCTAGGATGATACAACTACACAAATCTTAACCTTGTACCCAGAGGCATCCACTGACCACCACCACCACCACCACCACCACTACCACACAGCTGAATTAAGTACTGCAGAGACTTCTCTTCAGGGGGAAAAAGGTCAAAAATAAACAGATGTTCAACACTTTTAATTTGCTGAAGCATCCAAAAAAACCCTTAAATGAATGTCAAAGTGAGAGAGACAGTCTGAGCTGATCATGTGATGTCCAGCGGGAGTTAACGTGGTAGACCAACAAAGGTTCACAGCACCACAAGCACAGGTGTTATGTCTGAAAAAATATTTGCGAGACAACGTTCCCGTCTCGTCGCTCTCCCGCACACACTGAGCCCCTGTTATGAAGAACGAGACCGCTAGCCAAATGTGTGTCAGCATGCGCCCAAAGGAACTTCAATATGGCCTTTTCCAAATTAACCACCTCTAATTAGATTTCAGTCTGCCCTAACGAAAACCTAGCATGATGATATTTAGCACTCATGTTATTAAGCAGTGCAGCCAATTAAAAAGTTACACCTGTTTCCCCCCAACAGACTCCACTCTTTCGCTTAAAAGTGCAGAAGCATCAGGTAAATAAACTAATAAACGTATTTATTAACAACACTACAAATTCTTACTTTGTGGATGGCGTCGTACACGGCTCGGAATGCGGGTTGCTTTTCATCATGGTAAACTCCTCGATTGCCGTGGAGAATGTAAACACCATGTTGCTCAGCTGCGGCACAGTTGCTGCCGTAGATGCAGTGGTCTGGACGGTAGTTCCAGTGGCACGGAAACACAAATAAGCTTTCTGTAAAACATGACGAAGCATCAAGTGTTAGTTATACAAAAAGAAAGTGACTTGATCTTGAAGTCACATTCATATTAACAGTTTTGCACACAAAAAATAACTTTTATTTACACTGAAAATAAGGTCCAGTGCAAAACTGGGTTTTTTTGTTAAATTCTTACCTATGCCTACAGTATCATTTTATTTATTTTAAATCTTGAATCAATAATCTAACTTGAATATGAAATAAAAAAAAAATAATAATAAATTAATAAAATAAAAACTATTTAAAATATTAAAGATATTTTAAAATGAAACCGTGAAAACCCTGTTTTATTCTGTACATACATTTCTTTTTCAAATGTGACCTGAAATATCTGAAATTTAAGCACATTGTTAAAAACAGGGCCGATTATTTGGCTGCTTCTTAGGTTTGCATCCCTTGTTTCTTAAACCTTCACTTTTAGGGCCTTTTAATTTAGTTTGAACAAAGACATCAGTGCAAATATTTATTCTTGCAGATCCGTTATCAGTCCTGCCACTGAAAATCTCCCTCACTGCTGCTGCCCACTTTCCCTTCTTCTCAGCAAATGTCTCTGATCTGGCTAATTTAGCCCTGCCAGCTTATTAAACATGCAATACCATATATAAAAGTAGTCCAAACCAGAATAACAAAAAAAAAATAATAATAATTAAATATGTCAGTGTTTTCTTTCTGCTTTCAGGTTCTGAAAATTGAATTTGGGCTAGTTAAACAAAATATAGAAAACGTATCCATTTCGTTTCACATCACAAGTATGCGCTTTTTTGTGTTGGTCTATCACTTAAAATCTCAATAAAATACATTTAAGCTTGTGGTTGTAAGATGACAAAATGTGAAAAAGTTCAAAGGGTATGAATACTTTTGCAAGCCACTGTTTAACAGTAAAAACCACATCAGTTCTACTTCTGTCAGCCAAGGATGGAAAGCTGAGGCTGCAGATGACAAAGGCTCATCAGAACTGAACAGTGGAAGACTGAAAAATGTAGCCTGATCTGAAACATCACTAGATCTTCTGCGGCTCACAGATGGTCGGGTCATAATTTGGCGCCAACGGCCTCCATTCGTGGACACATGGAATGCCTTGTGTCAACAGTCCATGCTAATCAAGGAGGTGTAATGATGTGGGAAATTATGTTTGGCACACAATTAAGTCCATTAATATCAATCAATCAATAAGCCATCACTTGAATGCCACAGCTTATTGGGGTGTTTCTGCTGACCATGAGCATCATGCTCATAATTACCCATCATTCAGTGGATACCTTCGGCAAGATTATACACCATGTCAGAAAGCAAGTTGTCTCAAACTGTTTTGAGGAACGCGACAATGAGTTCAGTGTTCTGCAGCGGTTTTCTCACTCATTAGATCTGAATCCAATAGAACACGACAGAATGCGATAGAACAGGATATTCACACCAGGAAAACGCATATAAATTAGGGATGTGCCATAGTGTATTGTACGCAATAACATCGCCAACATTTTTAATTATTGTGAATGTTTTTTTTTTTTACCCTAAACTATCGTGCCATGTCACCCACCCCTAATTACTAATTATCACATGAGGGTACTTTTTTGTTTGTTTTTTTTGCTGTTTTTAGCAAATTAAAAAATGTATACTGTTCTCATTTCCCATTATATATCTACTAGAGACAGATTATATCTCTCCAGTATAATTTCTTTACTTTAATCCTGAATATATGGAGATATTTGGAGTGCTTTATTAGTATCATGACATTCTGGATCATTGACTTCTATTAAAAATCTGATACATTTTATGCATTTTTTATATCTCCGTTAGAGGGTGTGTAATATCATATGGTATGCAATAATAAAATTTAATTTTCTTATGTTTCAGTAGAGCATTCTTGAAATAATTTTTTAGTTTAGTGTTTTGTCATATTGACAAGAGTATCGTTATCGTGAAAATACCATAAAATATTGTGATATTATTTTAGGGCCATATTGCCCACCTCTATTTAAATTGTCTACAGGAACTGGATAATGCAATCTTTTATAAATTGACCAGAATTTCATTGTACTATATCCACATTGTGAAATCCATGCCACAAGGAACTGATGCTGTACTGAGAGCATAGGAAAGCTCTACCCAACATCAGTATAGTGTTCCTAATGAAGAGCTTGTTAAGTAATGTAAATGAATAATATAAATAAATAAATAAATAAATAAATAAAAATAATCTACCTGGATTGTGATAGAATATGATGTTTAGAAGGTCTTGATCTCCCCAAGTTATGTTGAGTTTGTATTTTTGCAGCAGTGGCATAAGCAAGTCCTCCCATCTCAGACGAACTGGTGTCATGTCGTTCTGTTAACACAAGACAGGAAATAGACCATTAACAAACCTTAAGGGACTAAAATGTAGTTCACAAGGTTATTAAAATTTACATTACAGATATAAACTGCCCTTCTAACTGAACAGATCCCCTTATATTGGACGAGATCAACATTAGGTATGATTGGCACTGATCCCAGATAATTGCTCAAATACAGCTTTAACTGTGCATCATTAGTATTCCACAGTTTCAAGCTGTGACGGCCCTGACGAGACCAAACGTTTTAAATAAATATTGCTTCCTCCCATCAAGCAGAAGTAGGAGGGCATGATGAAACACTTTCACCAGTCTAGAAATATAACAAGCCAACTAATAGAATAACAGTGTCCTCTGCTGGTCAGTGCTGGTAGAGTTAAGCAGCATTAAAAAGAGATCTTTCTGATCTGAGATTAATTTCCTCTATGTAAATCCCAATCCTAATTATTTCATAAAAGACAAAACAGACTTCCTGCCTCTTACTACAGATGACATGAACGTTTGATATGTTTATAATGGGCAAAATGATCACAGTATCAGTTTTTGTCTTTAACACACAGCACAGTCTTCTTGTGGAGCTGCTTCTCTCAGTTTTGAATTTTGAACTGATTTTAAAGTTATTAAATATTCTGAGCTGTGCTAGTCTGTACAAACACTCTGACTCACTCTCTTGTGATTTTTCCTGTGGTTTACCGTAAATCTGTTAAACACATCTCTATACATCATCGTTATAAGAAGAGCAAATTTACAGAACAGTAAATAAAACCTTTTAGCTAGATGTCTTATTTTAATTCAGTGGAAAAGTTCCACTCCACCTTTTTTCAAATGCTGGCTTAATGAAGTTGTTTTATTTCTCTATTTGGGAAAAAATGGATACAGGTCAATACGCTCGTATTTGGGGCTTTTTCTCAATCTGAAGGTGGATATATAAATATTTTTTTTTTCTTTACTTCTTTCTTGCTTGTTTTTGACTCTGTATCTTTTACCATAGCAATGACATGTCCTGAGTGGTGACGGCAAGTAATAGGGTGAGGGTAGGTGAGGGTTACGTAATAAACTATTGTATAAAAATTAATCTATATAATCAATATCTGTTCTGTAACCTCTTTTCGTCTTGTTACCCTAATCACCCAAACAAAATGAAGAAAAAGAAGAAGAAAAAAAAAAAGAATAGTAAACAAAAATCACAAGAAAGACAGGAGTATGCACCCTTCTATTCAAAAACATACGTCCTCTACTTTACCCTGAAGTGCTTGGCTCTGATCCGTGTCATGTTCATAAGCATGACTCCAGAGTTGACTCCAGTCTTGCCATAGTACGGGTGGCGTGCAAAACGATTATACCAGGCGATTCGGGGCTCTTCATGTTCTGGCGCCATGGCTGCCATGTGACTGCTGTTGAACTGGGAAAGAAAGTTCCAAATCTCTTCTACTGGCTGCAGGAACAGGATATCAGTGTCCACATACAGCAGAGAATCCACCTCACTCAGGATCAGCTGAGAAAAAGAACACCAGAAACTGTTAACTGCTGACCTGAAACCATTTCTGTGTGAACTGATTTGCTAAACCAATTAACCCTCCTGTTATCCTCAGATTACCTGCACCTTTTATTCTTGTGGTCAGTAAGTGAAACATGCAGATTTTTAAAAAACTAAATACATAAACGTTTTAAAAAACTTTGTTGTGTGAAACAGACAAGCTGCTTTTTATTTTCTCATCTTAGCATTGACTTTATTACTGCACTTCACCGGTCAGACCTTACTGTTGAAACTAACAAGATTTAGTCCAGTGTTAAGCTGAGCTAAAGAAGTTGTTGCTATGTGGGTCAGGTAGACCTCTTCCTGTATCAGTTCTTTCCATAGGTCTTTTAAAGGTGTAGGAAACAGTACTCACTGCTCTCTGGCTTTATGTGTAACTTACTTAAAGAAAAGACTTTTAATATACTTTTAATAGAGATACCTGTTTCTTTGTGTCTTTTTCTAACCATTATATTAAAAGTCTGTGTGAGCTGTGTGTTGTTTTAAAGCTGCAGGAGAGAGTGCACTAACATGTTTTGTTCCATTGCTGTAAGCTGTTAACCAATTAATTGTTTGCTAAAAATCACCCCCACTTTTTGAAACTACATGGTTTTTTTTTACAATATATATTTATAATGCAAAATGTTGTACATTGGATGGACCAAATGAAGAGATTAAGTGACAAAAATAAAATAATTACCCAAGTTTATGTATCAGGTGTTTATGTTCCTTTGTTGTACTATCAGTGTATCTTGCATTAATGAAAGAATAATATTGATAGATTAGGGCCTGAAGCAGAGGCAAGTTTGCTGAAGATTAAAAAAAAATCCATGCCATAGTGACCTCAAACCTATCCAACACATATGTGGATAAATCTTTTCTATTTTTTTGCTAGTTATTGTGATATTTTTTTGTACAGTTAAAAATCTTGGCCCATCAAACAACACCAGTGTGTTCAAAGTGTGTACAGGATATTTTAAAAATGCATTACAATCTTCATGATTTGTTTAACTGATTGTCTACATAAAACTTAAAATTAGTCAATAAATATGAAGCATAAAACATATGTCAATAATTATTCCACAGATGTTAAACACTCACTGGTGTCAAATTGACCCTGAAGATTATGGGAGGGTTAACACAAGTAGCTTAAAAACATTTTCTATAATCCTTAAATTTAAATGACATGGCAGTTTAGTAATAGTTTAGTCAGTCAGTGTTTCTAAACACAAGCCAAAGCTGAGCTGGCCACCTACGTTTATCTGTGCAACAAGTGTTTGTGTTTCAGAATGATTTCTGCTCTCTGGCTTACCTGCCTAATCTTTTATTCACCTTACTTTGTCCTCCCTGATCAGATAAAATGGCTTAGAGTGACATAACACATTGCATGCGTTACAGATCCCGGACGAGCATAAGAGGATTGAGGGAATAAATGTGTACACACCGGCAGGAAAAGCCTCTGAGAAGCGCAGGGTTTGAATAGCTTCTTCCACTCTTTGGCATTGTCACTGGGGAAAGTGATGGGGTAGATAGTGTAGTTAAACTTGGAATGAAATCTCACTGGCCATGACTCCAGCTAGAGGAAAGAAGACATAAACTTGTCAACCACAGATCCTTATAAATATTATGAAAGGACACTAGTGGAACGGTCCTTGCAGATGCTACTGCTCTGGAAAAAATAAAAGACCACTTAACAATGATGAATTTCTTTGATTTTTACCAAATTAAAAAACCTCTGGAATATAATCAAGAGAAAGATAGATGATCACTAGGGCTGGGGCGACGCATCGACATAATCGACGTCATCGATTACAAAAATACATCGATTTGCATAACGTGCGTCGGCGCGTCGTAAACATGGCGGCGCCTGTGGAGAGCATTAGAGGTTAGATCGGGCCCAAAAATTCCAACTGGCTGTTTTCGGGCTGTTTTAATGAGCGAAATATGATCAGAATTATGTTAATTAACACGGTAACATAGAAGCATAGAACTATTATTTAATTAAAATGATTTTTAAGAACAGCTAAACACAGTGCTGCAGGTCAAACGCGGAGGAGTTCACGTGCGAGAGAGAGAGAGAGAGAGAGAGAGAGATTTGCTTGTTCTACTCACAGGTGAAGGTTCTCTTTGATCTCCTCGTGCTCATATTCTAGTCCCATTCATAATTCTGCAGCTCCCTCAGTGTTTTCTGCCGTATTTTGCGGCTAGCGCGAGCGCTTACAACTGACACCGCGGACCGCGAGGTGCCGCCGCGTTTGTGCCGAATCCGACTCTCTGCTGAATCTGACTCCCGCTTCGTGGACAGAATCGGCACAACACCCCCGCTGTAGAACTGCGGTAGTGAAAACAGCGCTTATAAATAAATTAGTTTAGTTTCACTTTCAGTTTTCGTTATTTTTTTTTTAAATAAAAATATAATTAAAAAACAGACGCCTACATCTCGGACTATTTTCTGGAGCCCGGGACGGATTTACGGGCGGGCCTCGGGTCATGTCGGGTTCGGACCAGAGAATCTAAGCTCTAGAGAGCTTGGACTCCGGAGAGCAATCTCCAGCTACAAAAAAACGCCAGCGGGCATCTAAAGTTTGGGAGCATTTCACGCAAAAGGGCAACAATGTGGTCCTCTGCCATACGTGCAAAAGGAGCACTTGAAGCGCAAACATCCAGGAGCACTATGTCAACAGGGTCACACAGTAAGTTACCGTTTACATCAGGGTCTCCGCGGGTGTCCTTAAAAAGACTTAAGGCTGTCTACCAAAGGTTTTAAACCTGCCACAGGCAGAAATTATACATTTTTGGTTTATATTTGTGCATGGCATTTCGCAGTTTCCAGAAACAGTAGCATTATTCATAAGTTCAGGTGTTTAGCTAAGCTAGCTGCCTTAAGTTATTTTAGCTAGCGCCGTCGGCGCTGCGGTGTTACACCGTTTTCTGTCACCGTCGGAATTTTGTGACCAGTGCTCACGGTTATGAGCGTTCATTGGCAAAACGGAAGCTTTCTATACCTACACCTTACCCTCAGCCCTAAACTGAACCGTTTTGGCCAGTCGGGGTAAACATTAGAAACGAACACGTTTCGAATCGGCCAGTGCACCGGTCTGCTGAGAACTACTTGCCAGTGGTCACAAAATCTAGCGGTCACAGAAAACAGTGCAACACACGGTTGTGGTGTATGGGAGCTTATCCATTTTTAGCGTTATAGATCTAAACAACGTGCTGTACATGTAAGTGATAAGTGTGGGGTTTGGTTTAGTAGGCTTGTGTTGTTGTTGTTGTTGTTGTTATTATATATAAATATAGTAATTTATCGTTTGCTTTAAAACGTAAAATAATTATTTAAATATGTTTCTCAATGAATAGATTAGTCGACTAATCGAAAAAAATAATCGTTAGAATAATCGTTTAAAAAATAATCGTTAGGGACAGCCCTAATGATCACAAACCATCAAACCAAATTAACTGCTTACATTTTTGACCAGAAGTTGCATTAAGTTATCCAAAAGCAGTGTGTAAGACTGGATGGAGGAGAACATGCCAAGGTTCATGAAAACTGTGATTAAAAACCAGGGTTATTCCACCAAATATTGATTTCTGAAGTCCTAAAAATTTGCATTATTTGTTTTCTTTGCATTATTTGAGGTCTGAAAGCTTTGTTAGTTCAGCCATTTCTCATTTTCTGCAAATAAATGCTCTAAATGACAATATTTTTATTTAGAATTTGGGAGAAATGTTTTTCGTAGTTTATAGAATAAAACAACAATGTTCATTTTTCGCAAACATTAACCTATAAATAGCAAAATCAGAGAACCTAATTTAGAAACTAAAGTAGTATCTTAATTTTTTCAGAGCTGTAGATACTTTGAAGAGTAGTAGCTAGTATAAAAGTGTATCATTAAGCTAACAATTAAGACTTTTACTTTGAATCTCGATAAGACTCTATAGCTGGGTTACAATAAGAACTGAGTATTCCAATGGGCTGCAGTCGAGGAGTGCTACATTTCTCTTGGCATGGATTATGCCAAGTCATGGACTAGATTTTGCTTTGAATGGAAAATTTCTATTAAAAATGCTGTGTATCCCTGGAGTAGGCTTAAGCCCTGCAAACATACTTCAGAAATCCAATAAGATGCCTTGAGGCAGTGTTTCACATTCATGCTCATAGAGTGCATCAGTAGTACACATTTCATTGTTTTCCTGCTCAAACACATATGCACATAAATTACCTTCTTAATTAGATTAGGTGTGTTAGAACAGAAATTACAACAATATGAAGACTATGATCCAGGGCTAGGCTGGCAGCTATTATTTAAGAGAAAGAAAATCACAAACTTACAGAATCTCTAAAGCCAGCATGGAGCTCGTCCTCAGCGAAGATGTGAAAATGTAGTGCTCTCTGGCTAAAAAGAACAGCAGACTTCAGCATAGTCATGGTCTCCTCCAGCCTTGGTCCACATGCCACCACTGCCAACCTGACTGGCTCGACCCTGTCCACATGACTGACCCCAGGCAATGTTTTATCCACAGCAGACCTGCAGAACAGCAGAGGACTTGTTAGCTATTAAAATTGACAAAGTGAGATCAAAACAAATGAAAGGGTCATGGTTTGTTCGTTCATTCCGTTTCACGTAAAGCGCTCAGGTCTGTGTAGTTAAGCTGAAGCAATGTGAGAACCTGAAGAAAAAACAGGATTTTAAGAACACCTGCAACCAAATCAGTTGACACGAATGCAAACTAAGCACAGTCCAGTCCAAACATTTCTCCACACAGCTGATGACTACAAACTACACTCACAACCAAGGTTCAAGTCAACCCGTCCTACCTAAAAGCCGAATCCATAAAGCAGCTCTTTCCACAAACATCAGGGGGCAGTCTCCAATAGGGATTCCAGTGTGTGACACACAATGACTTACACCTGACAGAACAAGAAAAATAAGCTCTACATGAAACACTCATTTCTTTAGTGAACCCCTCATGAGTCCTCCCACTGGCAGATCCATAAGATCTATGGCAAAGGTCAAAAAGTATCATTCCAGATCAGTAAAGACAGTAGTTTGGGTTACTGCAGGGTGAACTGACATTTTACACACTCCTTATCTTGGAAGAAACTATTAAAAACAAATATGGATGGTATGAGTAATAAAAAAACAATGACATAATGACACAGGTAACTGTTATGGCATGTGACTTGCAAGCATTGACTCCACTTCAAAGGACTATATGACAACTATACAGAAAAGAAGGCAGCACTTAACACATCAGCAGGTTACACATTCAAGGACCTTACGGATAGAAATGGTCACAGCAGTTATACTTGGAACATGTAGCTAGCTAGCCTAGCTAAGAGATTTAGATGGTTGATGTCATGCAAAAGCCTTGTATCTCCAACACAGCAAATTTACAAAAGATGAATTATACTGCCTTAACCCTTAAGAGCATAGAAACATTTCTATCATGAATATTTATACCAAATTTAAAATTAAATCAGATCAATTCAGTGAGTAGCTCATTCATGTTTTTTTTATTGTGGGCACATGACTGTAAACATTTTAAAGGTTAAAATCCTGATGTAACGTAAACAACATAAAGATAACCATGTCATAACTTTTTAACATACACTTCTCGAAATGAAGGCAGAACTAGTTATCCATCCATCCATCCATCCATCCATCCATCCAGAACTAGTTATATGGAATGTAAACCATTTCATTACTTAAGCAACTGAATTGTTAAAATGGTTGCAACAGATCTGAAGAAGCAAATACCCTTTTAAAAGAGCAAATTTTTTTCTCTCAAGCACTAACTCATCACTCCTACATTCTGTCAACAAGGTCAGATGAACAAACACACATTTACACAATGCCCTGCAGTGATGTTTAGTATGTGTCACATAGAGACTAATTATATGAGTTAGAGTAAAGGACAGAGTGCTGTAAGGAACATTACACATTACACAGGATCTGGGACACATACGTCACCATGGGCTCTTTGGGTTAACTTTAAACGGACCTCACTCTAAAATTACTTTTATTCATCATTCTTATATATAAGAATAGATTTGTTGTTGGATAGGGCTGCAACGATTAGTGAATTTAATCGACAATGTTGATTATTTAAATGTGTTAACTACAAATTTTACTGTTGACTAATCATTAATTTGTAACAAATTAATTAACTTACACAAAGATTAGTGCTGGGGACAGAAGCGCAATAGGAGACGGGTAAAAATCTCACTCACAGGTTACACTCAACTTAGTCTGTGCCTAAACAAAACAGATTACATGTTTACTTACTAAATATCAGTACATATCCACATTTAAACAACATTTTAACTTTTAAATACCTTTTAAATCTCATGTTCAGCTGTTTCTATCGTCTTTAGAAATGGAGTACATGGCAGAAATAATCATAGACTAATCGAAAAAATAAATAATCGGATTAGTCGACTACCAAAATAATCATTAGTGGCCCTACTAAATAGTTTTTTTTAATTGTGGCTTAAGGGCAACATTGTGCATTTAGTTAAGCTACATAAGCCAATACATAATGTTGAATCAACGGATCATATGTTTTATTCATACATCAACAGAGACACCCAAGCTCCTCAAACGTAGGCTAAAATACTTGTTTTTTTCAACGAATGTAAATATCATGCCACCGAGTTCAATTATTTTATAAAAATCTAAATTAGCCATCTTCTGTTACTTAAACAGAGCCAAAGTGACTTTAGCTAGCCAGTTAACCTTACTAATCTAGCGTTAGGTTAAATTAGCCAAGTTAATAAGCTGTCAGGAGGCTTGTCAAAAATGTAAGATTAACGTTAACAGTTACTCGTTCAGAGGTTAGACAAGCTAGCCAGCTAAGCTAGGTTAACTAGCTAAGTTAAATACTTGAGGCTATACTGCAATACTATTAGCTATCAGCTAAATCATTAGCTTAGATCAGCTATCGTTAGCTAATAGTACTATTAGTAACAGTACGTTAACTGTCTATATAACTAGTTTAGGTTAGTAAGCTAATTAGCTATGAAGCTAACCTAGCTAATCTAAGTTACATTGACTATCTCCCGCTGACTAATACAAACTAACAGCTAAGTTAGGTTAGCTACAGGTTTCACCCAGCGCATTCTCAGTCAGAACTTTCTTCTTACAGAAGGAACAGGCCCAGGTTCCCGGTTTTTAGCAGTTACAGAGATATATTACCCGCCAGGTCGGGACTGGCTGCTCTGTGTTTACTCTCGGTAGCGAAGTTAGCCGCCTCGCTAGCGTACCTGTCCCTCCAGCCGAGGCCCAGGCCCAGGCCTTCCCTCCCCGCGGTTTTCCTGGCGGAGCGCTGCGGGCCTCCCTCAGCTCTGGCCCCGGTCCCCGAGTTCACGGTCTCCAGAGAGGAGGCGAGCTGGTTAAACACATACAGCACCGAGAAGAAGAGGAGCACAGCGCAGGCGAACAAAACACGGAGATACCGCCGCATTTTCTACAGCGAATCTCCACCGAGAGCTGTCAAACCAAAAGTCACGTCATTTTCAGACGATTAGAGAGAGGCGCCCGCTCCACAGAGACGCAGATCAAGCGCCGTGTGGATCATCAGTGTGTGTCAACACACTCACTCACTTACTCACTCACTCTACACACACACTTACTCTCATTCTCTCTCTGTTCCTCTCTTACACACACACGCACACGCACACAGAAAGAGAAAGACAGGGGGCAACACTGCAGCCCTGATAAACCCAGCTAATCTTCCATAATACGGATCTTCACACCATCAGCACTGTTTTAAGATCCTGAGAGAAAGAAGAGTACAGTATAAATAAATAAAGTTAAACCCATAGTCAAATCAAATTATCAGTTCATATCATCTGTAATCTTTATGAAAGACAACATGACTTTCATGCAACCCCAAATTAAGAAAGTGTGAGACAGTATGGAAAATCCAAATAATAATAAAAAAAAAATGCAGTGACGCTTCATCACTTTTTTTAATGTCATCACTTTGGACTTCATGTAGCTGTTACTTCCCTACTCCTCATATTTTGTGTACTTATCTTATCTATCTCATTATTATTTTTATTCTATTTCATCTATTTTAAAATTGCTCTTTGCATGTAAACTGGACTGTGAGAATACAATTTCCTTCCACCTCATGTACCACGTGATATGAAATGACAAAGTTTTTTTCTAAGATAGTGTGCCCGGTAGTTTCCTTGCTCTGTGTAATTCTTTACCTATTTTCCCTCGTGGATCACTCTTGTGGATGCTTATGGATGGCAGAGCATCCTCTACTCCCAGCGCATTAGACGACTGCACCCATTCCCAAGGAGAACCTATTTTTTTTGCATTTATAACCGTGACCCCTTTAGTGCTTCCTCTATTTGAGTTTTTATCCAATTTACTGGTTTCTGTTTTCAGTCCAGACTGCTTTTTAAATCAGGCACAATTCTGGTTAGCCAATCAGAAAAGAGATTACTTACATACAGTTGTAAAGTCGTAAAGATACAGTAACAAAAAAGTTGCAAAGTGATTGTGTAAAAATGAATACATAAACTTTAGGAATGTCACAAAGATTTTAGAGGGAAAATACAAAAAGTCAAACTTCTGGAATTGTTACGATATCCATCAAAATGCCACTTGGTTAAAACAAAGGCTCATTCTGCAGTCATTCTTGACATCTATAAAACTTACACATGAATGGTTATAAATATTTAGGTTTATTTGGAAATGCAACACACACCTTTGAGCTAAAACCAAAATTGGAGAATTCAGATTTAAATTCAAATTTAAATTATTCCATTTCTCAAAATAGCATTTTCATACAAAATAATTTTTTTTATCAAAATACACACATACCCATACATACCCACCTGCTTTACTAAGGACATCAGTGGAAACATGTTTGGCTAGATGTTTCCTGAACATCTAGCCAACAATAAGCATATTATTGTAAAAATCCTTTAAAACCAAGAAACCGGTCGAATAAACCAAAGAACATATGTAGAGATTGCTATCAAGTGCTCTAAGGGATGTAAACATATGAGAAGATGAATGTTCAAATTGCAGAAGTAGGCTACATCTTTCTTTAAAAAAAAAAAAAAAAAAGAGTTTTGCAGTAAATAAACGCTTATGAAAAGAACGCTCCACCACTTTTCAACATCATGTTCCTGCATTAAGTCCAGCATTAATATTTGTATAATATCAGGCCATTCTTAAGATATACTATATATTTAATAGTATATGCACTATCATTAACAGTGTCTTTTTCCACATGACTGTCATAAATTCACATAAATGCTGGACATGATGCACACCATGGTGGAAAGACTCTAAGTGCAAACATGAATCTGTTAAGAAAACACAAATTCATTTAAAAAAAACTTTTCATATTATTAAATATATTTTTCTCAGTAAAGTTGTAGTAACAGGGAAAATGTTCTTTTAAAATTTATAAAAATCAGTGAAGTAACTTTGAAACTGTTTCAAAAATTATATTTCCAGATATTATAACAGTGCCTGTATCCCAGTTATTTAGGGTCTACTAATAACAGTCACTATACAAACCTCTTCACATTTATGCTCTGTAAACCATTCATGAGTAATAAAACTCATACCAAAATAGTCCTTAAGTAAAATTAATAGAAACAATAACTATGTTATTTGAACCTCACAATATTATGACTATACACTGCACTAGTGGTTCTCTGTCTCAGTACTAGAAACCCTGCTCAGTACATGTTTGTTTTTACATATGTAACACACCTGACCCACTAAATAATTACCTCAATTGAATCAGATATATACAGATCATACAGGCATGTGTAGTGCATGAGACTGAGAAGCACAGTAGAATCCATAGCCTTTAAATACATTCTTGAATCATCCATTACTTCCAGGAACTTCAGCAAGTGTCTCTGAGCCAAAACATCTCTGCATATAGTTCCTAATGCTTAGGAAAGACAGAGCATTAAGACAGAAGACAGAGTATTTTTTTGTTGTGACAAACAACACGGGCATTTCCTCCTACTAAGAACTGAGAGCTTCCTATGATGCTGGAACACTCAGTCCCATCCAGTCCAGGTGAGAATGAGTCAGAGTGAATGGAGCGACTAAAGTGATTCTGTCGGTAACATCTTTGACCTTTCATAAAATTTTGGAGTTCTCGGGGGGTTAGTGTAGGTCTCCGTTCACAGACGTGCCTTCACCTCGAGGAGAGGATGATCTGGACACTGCTTTCTCTGTGGTATCTGAGCTGGATCCGTTCTGGCTGTGTTGATCTGCTGACGTGGCTGTGGAGGATGTGCTGGTGGAGGAGGACAGGGGCTTTGTTTTTTCCTTAAAGTCTGTGATGGTGACTGTCAAATCTCCCACTGTAACTTCCAAGTGCTGTGCACTGCTTCTGTCGATGTTTTTTAACCGTGGCCTGTGAACAGTGAGAGAGAGAGAGAGAGAGAAAAAAAAACACATTACTGAGATTATTCTTTTAGCTCAGATTTTCTAAGCATATCCCTTTATACTAAGCCATCCAACAACTGTCTGCCTTTTAGGAGAAATCAGATGTTCTCTTTACTCATTTTCTATAATTTAGACATTTATAAAAACATTGACATTCAAAATCAAGAATCACAGTCAAAAGTTTGGACATACATTCTCATTTATTTCTTTTCTTCTTTACTTCATTAAAAAAAAAAAAAAAAAAAAAAAAAAAATATATATATATATATATATATATATATATATATATATATATATATATATATATATATATATATATATATATATATATATAAATAAAAATACATATGGAACTATGTGATAAACAAACAAAAAAAAATGTTCGGCCTCCACAACCCCCTGACCTTTACCCAGCTGAGGAGTGTGATTTGGGATGAGCTGGAGTACAGCGTGAAGGAAGAAGCAGCCAACTACTGTTTAGAACCTCTTCCTGGTAAATCTAACTCATGAAGCCACTGAGAAAATACCCAGGGCGTGCAGACCTTTCATCAAAGCTAAATGTGTCTGCTAAATCACTATTTATCACTTCAATATTAAATTTACAATGTAGAAATCATAAAAAGAAAGAAACATACAGAATGAGAAAAGATGTGTCCAAACCTTTGACTGATACTGTATATTTCTTCATTCAAAAAGGCACTTAAAAAAAAAAAGCTTGCAATAGTAATGAAAACAACTGATTTTTAATGGGAACAGATAAAAAAAACAAACACAAACTAAAGTAGTAACTGCATACAACAAAATTGGATTCCATTCAATTTCATTTCATACTTCAAACACTGCAATAATACCAGAAGACAGTACAATCTCCTTTACCTCATCTTTTTGTGACCGTTCTTTTTCACTGCTGGCTCCCTGTCGTTTTTGTCCTTCTCCGTCTTTTCCTTCTTCTCCTTTTTGGGTTGTGTAGGTGAAGCAAATTGTGCCGGTACTTGCTGAGCCACAATCTGAGAAACGGGGCGAGGTTTACTGGAAGAGAGTGTCGGATGAATAATGATGACATCATGGAGAACTTATAGCCAAGGCTAATGGGGTCATTAGTGGTCAGAACTAAATAAAGGGGTTGTGCTCAAATTCCTAAAACCTCAAGAGCTGGAATCTTGCTAAGCTGACCACTGCCCCATGGCAAAAGCAGAAGATCAGATCCCTGGCACTATTTATATATATATATATCTTAAATCACACGCATAGGCTGATACATGTATTTCTGCCAAAGCAAAGATGTACAGCAGTCATGGTATTATATACACAGACATGCCAAAGTCAGAAATCAATGCAAGATGCTGTTTTGTAAGTGAGGTTAAACACTGGCCAGTGTGCTTGTGACGGGACTTTATTATTTATGATATAATTACTTTCTTGAACAGCAGTATCGATTGTGTACCAGGAATTTGTCAGAATTGTCTATATGAACAGAAAAGCAACTCTAGCAGTAAATGCACCCACATTCATCGCAGGAGGACCGATTGGCCTTGGCTTTCAAAACACATAAAAGTCATAAGAAACACTACTATTCCCATGTCTCATGACTTTTGGCATGTCAGTGTATTTGATGATCAGTTTAAGTGTAAATATCTTGCAAATTATAACAAGAATATTCACACAATAACAGCAAAAAGGCTGTTATGTTCTTACTACTGAAGTGATATAATAGAAAACATGAATATTAAACAAGTTCTAACTTGTAAGATTTGAGAAATTATTAATAAATTAATAATAATAATAATTAGAAGTTATTAGTTGGAACTCACATGGTATTTAAATATTTATTATATCTCAATATTCTTAACGGACCTTAGATATATTTAGTAGATCTCTTATATTTCTTGTTTTATAACATTAGATATGTATACCTATGCGTTCACACCACTCACACAATCAGCCAATTGTCTGGCAGCAGAGCAGTGCACACAATTGTGCAAATAGAGGCCAACACTAACAGGTAATTTTCACATCAGGCTAGTGGACTAGAATTGGGAAAAAATATGACCGTTGTCATATTTTTTTTTTTTTTTTGAGTGAGGCATGTATTGGTGCCAGATGGGCTGGTCTAAATATTTCAAGAACTACCAATCTCCTGAGATTTTCAAAACAACGCTCTCTAGAGTTTACTCAGAATGGAGTAACATAGAGAAAACATCCAGTGAGGGACAGTTCTGCAGACAAAAATGCCCTATTGATGAGGAAGGTCAACAGAGTATAGCCAGGCTGGTTTGAACTGGTTCCTCATGCACCAAAAACTAATAGGAATGTTTCCAACATGTTGGTGTCACCATGAAGTAAGGCTAGTTTGAAAGCAAAAGCAGGCCCACCCAGTATTTGTACATGTAAGCAATCTTGAATTATTTCTTAATCCAATTAAGTTTTGTTAGCTTCCAGGGGTCCCTGTATTATTAATCCCATTGTTAAATAATATGATGTCATGAGGGATGAGTAATCTAACCTATAAAAGCCATATAACCAAAACAGGTTATTGAAACAGAAGTAACCATAGCTACCAGCATGAAAAGGTCAAAAACAGTCTCCAACAATTGTAACATGCAATTTCCATCTTAAACGTTTTAGGCTAAATAAAAAAGCAGTGTAAATTGAAAATGACACCAAAAATGCCCTTAAAGATACTGCTATCCATTAATCACCCGTCCACACATGCTGCATGAACTACTATGGAAGATGAGGAGCATGCTAAGGTTATCCTACACTTCAAGTATATTTAAACATCATTTAAACCAATATTATTTAAAAAGCACATTAAGTTTCACTCATTTAAGTCACAGATGTGCAAATGCACACACAGCTTGTCTAGACCTTTTAAACAAGTAATGCCAATAGAAAGGATTCTCTGAAGCAAAAAAATGTGAATGTATTAGCACCATGTCCAGTGATAGTGGTGGGCTAGACTAAGTTCTCTGGAATGATATTACTCCATCCGATACTTTTGGGATGAGTTTGGGAGTTGGAATGAGGTGGGGTGGTGATCATCCAACATCCTGACAAATCTCACAGCAATGCTTTCAAAATCCCTGGACAGAAGAGACTTAACCTAAGAGTTAACTACCCAAACAAAATTAGGGTAAGCTCTGTTTTAATACCACTGATTTTTTGATTTTCTCAATATCTTTTACACAAGATGTTGGAACATTGCTTTGGTCTTTTGATTGAATTAATCCACAGATGCATCTTTGTAACGCCCTTTATTTTGAAAGAAAAATGTATCCCACTACTTTTATCCTTTTATATTATTTATGTGTTTGTAAAATGTTTACTTTTTACTTTTGTGTGTAAGAAAACATAGCACAAAAATTAAGGAAATTTGTATTTGGTAGATAATTTCTTTGTTGTAACAATGCTTCTTGGCAAAAAATCTTATACCATTGGAAAGCCGGATAATTTCCTTCTTAATAGAGCTGAGCATGTGGGTTACACCAATGGAACATTTGCCAAATCCTCTCTGCCAATGCCAAATTTATTCTGCCACTGACTCATTTGGTGTTTGACGATATTCTTGGGGTGTCATCTTCTTGGAACGCCCACTTCACAGCCTGTCTCTGACATCCCCCGTTATATGAAACTTGGCCTTCAATTTAGAGACGCTATTAGGGCTCTCCTTATATAATGTCGCAATTTGGTTTAGCAAACCCCAGCTTGAAGTTGCCCTGTCACACGGGCCCTATCCAGATCAGTCAAACATGATGCTGATGGCATGATGCTGATTCTTGGAGAAGACACCTACTGACCACTGTCGCAGGAAGCATGTTCACAGGTGCTGCACCTGGGGGTACGAGAAGCTCAAAACAAGTGTGAATGCTGCTCATCCCACACATGCATGTTCCTTACAAATGTGGCAGCATTTAAGGGGGCAATCAAAATAAACCTTATATATTTCAACGATATAAGATTTTTTGTGAAGAAGCATTGTTACAACAAATAAATAATCTCCCAAACACAAATGTTCTTATTTTTGTGGTGTTTTATATTTATTTGCAGATACACTCTGACTTTCACTTAACCCTTTATGGCATGATGTTGCCCTCATGCAACAAACCATTTTTGGTTTTTGGTTACATTTTTGTTGCTTTTAGCTCATAAAAACATTTTTTTCCATGTGTTGCCTTTAGGAAACATTATGTAGATAGTTTTGTTAGGACCACCGTGATAAAGCCGCAGTGATTCAAATAATCAGCTTGTTATTTTAAAAAAATCTCCCAAATAGGGGCTCCGAGTGGTCCAGGCGGGCTAAGTGCTGCCACTATGATCAGGAGATTGGCGGTTCGAATCCTGTTCTTTTAGCTTGCCATCGGCTACCGGAGCCCTAAGAGAGCACAGAGGCCTTGGTCTCTCCCCTCATCACTCCAAAGGGTAATGTCACTGAGCATGAGGCATCTGTGAGCTTATGTTTCGGAACTGAGTCGCTGCGCTTTCCTCCGAGTGCACTGTGATGCTTCTGGAGTTGGGGCATCACTAGTTATAGGGGTAGTCCTAATTAGCGAGTTGTAAATTATGGAGAAAAAGGGGGAAAAATTAAAAATAAAGTTTATATATATATATATATATATATATATATATATATATATATATATATATATATATATATATATATATCCCAAATAGAAGCTACCTAGCCAGAATTCTAACTCTATACTTTCACTGAGTAAACTACTGTAGTCCACTCTGAGGGTCAGTGCTGTGCTGCTGTCACTTTTCCAGCGTGGGAGGGTTCTGTGGTAAACCTAAAGGCAGCAGAGCAGTGTGTGTTTGGGGGGCTTTGTGTCGGTGGTCTTACCGAGTTGACGTCCCTTTTCGTACGTCGCACATCATACATTTGAACGCCTCGGCTGTGTTCCTGAAAGTGCACACGCTGCAGTCCCAGTAGCCCTCGTCCGACGGGGGCTTGCAGTGTCTCTTCGGCCTGCAGAGACAACAGACACACGGAGAACTGAGCTTTAGAGACCAAACAAGTCAAACAGGGACACACTTCTCCTCACAGCTGAGCGGCTGAGAGCCGAGAGCTGCTGCTAATATTGTTGAAACAAACCCATCCGCCATGTACGACAACATGAGTGATAGAGAGAGAGAGAGAGAGAGACATTCAGACACAGCTCACTAACACTCTCACCGCGGCTTATCGCCGCCCCATTAACGCGTTAACTTCTTTACCTCGTCGGGCTCTTCTTGTCTCCCATTTCAGCAGGATGTTACAGTAATTAAAGTATACAGAAATTGGACCCCAAATCCTCCCACCGAGCAGACCTCCCTGTCCAGCTGTCGCGCAAACTCCAGGCGGAAGCCGGTCACGTGGTGCGAGCTGAGCCAATCACGAGGCAGAGTCGCGCTCGCTGGGAAAAGGTTAAACAGGGAAATTCCCTGTAGAGAGCACTTTTCTCAAAAACTACGTAAATGCTGCTTTCGCAACTTCCGAAGTTTTGTACTGATATTTCAGTTGTGTAATTTGTGACAGACAACACAATATTTAAGTGAGCAAAACTGTAGGTACAGGTAGTTTTAATGTATATTAAAGTCCATAACTATAAATATGTGGTTGAAAATCCCTAACTTATAATATCTGCCAGTGAACCACTGAGACCACCAAACTACTACTCTGGTTTAATTTAATTTTTATTTGCTGTGATTTTTATTTTATTTTAGAATTTACTTATCACAGCTTCCTTCTCTTTTTGGTGTGAGGTAAGGAGATGTCTGACCTGTTTTTCTATTTACAGTGACTTGACTTTTTTCCTCCACAGAAAACTCCCTGGCTTTCATAATGTTTTAACCTTTTTTAACTTTTATTTTTTTTATCCAATTTTCTCCCCAATTCACCCAACCCAGTCACTAGGGCACTTCCCATAATTAGGAGGGTGAATACTAGCGCACATGAAGTCAGTCACTGCCACTTTTCACTTCTCAGAAGAAAGCACAGCAACCCAACTCCAATACATCAGTCAACAGATGCCTGTGCTGACCGACATCACCTTGGGAGTGATCAACCGACCCAGAGAGAGTAAGGCCAACTGTGCCTTAGTTCACCTGACCAAAACCCCTGGTTTTAATCTCTTTTAACAACAAAAGAAGTCTTTACAGGTGAGACAGAGGCCCCAACCATGAGAAGACATTTAGCTATTGTTTAAGCTATTGTTTAAGTAGTCCACATAAGAGGTCGCATTTGGGTAATAAGCTGAAATTTGTGTCTATCATGTCAAGTTTACAGAGTCCTGTTTGTGACATGCCTCGGAAGTAAAAAATAAGTTGTGTACACCAACCCAATTTCTTTGAGTCTTTCTAGGTTTGCCAGTCACTCGCTTGGCACTTGGATAACTTGGTGAAACAGATTCTGATTCAAATTCAGATTTTTATTGTCATTGTATCAAGTAGGAAGAAAAGTAAGGTGCAAGCTTTTCAGTGCAAGTGTAAAATCTGTAAATAAACATAAAAAGTGCAAAACTGTGAGTATAAAAACTGCTCAGTGTTTAAAAAAAAAAAAAAAAAAGGATGCTGTGCTGAATAGGATTCTCCTCCAGATTAGGACCTATACCAGACGGCCTGTTTTTAGAATTAATATATTTTGCTTTTGCAGGAATGTCCACAGAAGCAAATTGATGTCATTCATTATAGTATTGTGTCCCCTCTCCACTAGTAATACTACTGATTTTAATTTCTTCAATTTCTTTTAAAATCTTCAGGACCGCAGCTTTAAACTTGCACCTATTCATCCTGTTATATTTTGGATTTCAGGAACTCCCTCTGTAATGTACAGGACACATCATGTGCAGTAGGTTCACCACTGGTTCAGTGTGCTGCAGGTAGGCAGTTCTGTCTCAGGTGTTTGATCTCTTTCTGTTCTCTCTGTGAGAAGTTAGTTGGTTTGGTTCGCCTCCTGGGCGATAGGTGGTGATATAAGGCCTGAAGTTTTAATGTCAGCGCTCAGAGAGGCGTGTTGTGGTGGGCGGAGGAGCTGTGGCTGAATCAGGGAACTGCTGGCTCTTCTACTTGTGGAATTTTCGTCTAAACCCTGGACGCGTTATGGTTTTAACGCAGGCAGTTGTGGGAGCTTTCCAGTGTTAAAGCAGCGTGGGGGAGCTGGTGGTCCAGTAGTGAGCTCGGTCAGTGTCTCAGCAGCTGTTACAAAACAACTATATGCATATTTAGCTTAGATATATAACCCAGTTCTGCTTTCCAGTTTGTATATTAATGCGGTTAAAGCTGTAGAAAACTTTAGCATGACGCCATATAAGTTGTGTAGTTTGTTAACTAGCTATCTTTGTAGCTCCCTGTTTTTGAACCCTGACCCTGAATAACTGAGTTTATTCACTGTTTCAGGTGAACAGAGAGGACTTGTTAATGAGCTGATTAGCTAGTGGAGTCAGCTGTGTTGGGAGAAGGGCAGGGTTCTTCCTGGAACAGGTTTAAAGAACACTGAGCTGTCTAACACAATTCAGTGTCTAACTAACTACAGCTTTGGGAAAAATAAGAGACCACTTGAGTTTCTGAATCAGTTTCTCTGATTTTGCTGTTTATAGGTCTATGTTTGAGTAAATTGAACATTGTTGTTTTATTCTATAAACTACTGACAACATTTCTCACAAACTCCAAATTAAAATATTGTCGTTTAGAGCATTTTTTGCAGAAAATGAGAAATGTCTGAAATAACAAAAAAGATGCAGAGCTCTCAGACCTCAAATAACGCAAAGAAAACACATTTAAATTCATAAAATTATAAGAGTTCAGAAATCAATATCTTGGCATGTTCTCCTCCACCAGTCTTACACACTGCTTTTGGATAACTTTATGCCACTCCTGGTGGAAAAATACATTGAATTAAATTAAATTTGAGACATCTATATGCTTGGAAAGTGTGCAGCATAAAAAGTACAACAATATTATCTTACCTCAGACAATCTGTGACAGTAATAAAAGAGACCCTGGGCTGGGGGAAAGTAGTTCTTACCAATGTCTATCTATTTCTCGAAAGCAGTTCTAATTGTATCATGTTTAACTTATTACAGAATATAGGATGCAGAAATTGGCTCTAGAGGGAGCTCTAACTGAGCTCCACAGCAGCATAATTTGGACATTAATTAAATATCCTGATTTTGCCAATTTTAAATAATAAATAATGGCAATAATTGGCCACTAATACCAATATCACCTGTTTGTGATCTGCTGATCTTGATGCATTAAAAACGTTAACATGAAATGTACAGTTGGGTCAGTGTTCTTTAAGTACTTATGATATGCTTATGATCAATGCCATAAGAAAATGTATCACGCTACGAAAAGATATCAATATATTCTCCAGCTCTACTCTCATGCAAGTTATGAAGCAAAAATATTTGTTCTCACTTTAAAAGAGGGTAACTTTCTGGAGGACCATATTAGACCCACAGAGCTTACTTTTAGCAGCTGTGTTCTACATTATTAAACACTGAATTACAAATTCTAAAACTTTCTTTTGGTTTAAATGCATCAAATGGTTTTACATGTTGTCTCCCACTTTTTAGATTATCTTTAAGGAACAAGACAGGAAGAGCTCAGACACATAATCAAAAGTAAGTTCATTTACTTCTTTTTAAACTAGATGAACATTGTTTTGTTAGGATCCTTTGTGTGCATGTCAGACAATAGGAGAATGTTTATGAAGCAGCTTTATATAGCATGTTAGGTAAACCAATTTAATTCTGTTTGGTCACACTCTTTGTCCATTGCTGTATTTTTATTGTAAAAAGAATAAAACTTTTAAAAATTAATTTGCGAGTAAGTTTGTCCAAACATCTGACTGATAGTCTGAGTGATTAGCAAGCAGCTTTTTACAGTGTTTGACTTCTGCAATACAAACCACTTTCTTATGTCGCTATATTTACAGTGCATGTCTGTGAAAAAATTTACACTCGGAGAGTAATTGAGTCATTCTTCTTTGGTAGTTATTTAGATAGTTGTTTTGCATTAAATCTTGCATTATAAACAAAGCGTTATTGTTACAGTGGCCTACAGACGAGATCGCAATATCAGAGACCTGTATGAAGAAAGAATTATGGGACGAACAGTAAGTTGAACCAGACACTATGCAGTCTAATTTTAGTACAATAACATTTTGGGTTGGGTTCCTGGACAGGGATTATGCCTAGTCCTAGAATACATTTTCCTTTTAATTGGAAGTCTCCATACATTATGCTGTGTAGTCCAAGACTAGGCTTAATCCCTGCTTGGGAAACTTCCCCATTGTCTTTCCTGAAGCCAGATCTTCCCAGTTTTTAATCCATCTACATAAAAACAAAACTAAGTTTCCCAAAAAGCATTGTAAGATATTAACGCAAAGAAGATATTAACACTAAGAAGTTTTTGGGAAACTTGGCTCTAATGTGTATGAGTAAAAGGGTTCTGTATCAGTTTAAAATTAACAGAAAATGCTAAATCGGATATTTAAGGTCAAATTTGAATCTGATTCAGTTCTGTAACAAATATAAATGTAAGTCAGCACACAACATTTTTCACTGTAGTTTGAGGAAGAGATACAATCACACTTTGATTGCATATAGAAATTTTTATTATTTTCAGACTAATTTTTTGTCTTGCGAAAAGTATGCTTTTAAATATCAATGACCCCTGTTAGGTTTTTTGACTGGATAATGAACTTTTTCTATTCTTTTGTAACTATTTGTATTAAAATATTTATTTTTAAATTAAATTCTGTAAAATGTTGTTTTTGAGAAACTCTATCCTTATTTTTGTGCTTATATTCTGCATTGTACTCAGTTTCTTTTCTTTTTAGATATAATGAGATTTCCTTGTGTGTTGTTTTTCTCTTAGCTGCCAGCACCTTATCAGAGAATAGTTAATGTTGTGGACAGACGGCATCCCTTCAGACGGCCTGAAGATGACTATGATAGAGATACTGACGTTAATTATGGTCGTAGAGGAGGAGGTGGATTCCATGAGCACAGAGCCGGTCATGGGGAGAGAGGACCGTATGGTGGAGAAAAAAGAAGTGAACCAGCTTACAGAAGGGTGGGACATTTTATCTGACATTTGTACACATAAGTAATTGTGTATAAATAAGCAGTAAATGCCTATTTTTAATGATGGTGAACTTACTTATATGTTATTGGGCTTTTAGGGTCCTCATAGCTTGATTTCTTTAAATCTGCTCATTTTGAAACTCAGGTAATAGACATTGTTGTGTCCAATTCAATAAAAAAGGAAAATAATAAAGAACTGCCTCAAATCCTTATGGTTGTTTAACTAATGAGGCACAATCTCACAGGGCATGCAACTTTCCAGTCATCTTTTCACTGTGAATTAAATTAATAAAATTAATTGTCCAATAATTATTTTAACTGTAATAAGAAATACACAGTTCACCATATTCATAGGATTTTCAGTAGTTTGAGTGTCAGATTGGTCTGTTACTGTCCACTGACTCTGAGCACACAAGAAGTACTGTTCTTGACTTTGATAATTCATGTCAAGCTTGTTGTAATCATTCCTCTAATGAGAACACCAACCATACATTTTCTCACGCAGGAGGATCCGTATGTGTACAACCGAGGGTTTACAGAAGAACATGCATCATCAAGACAGGACGAGTTCAGGTAAATCACCCAATTGATGCCTATAAGCACAATTTAAAATAACATTACTCATTATTTATTATTTATTTGTGTGTGCCTGTATTTTAAGTAATAATATAGATCAAGAAACACACTTCATTCTTCACAGTTCCACAGCTAATATTCTGTCTGCACCAACCAGATTAAGATGAGATTTGTGGTTTGATTCAGTTTAAGGTATTAAGACATCAAGAAGGTGAATATAACCTAAAATTACATGGTACAAATGTACATCATCGAGAAGGTGAGAAAATACACAGACCTGCCATTTAGATAAAAGCACATGCTTGTTTCTACACTGTAAACCTAACAGCTCCACTTACTGTACTTCTGTAATTACAGACTGTAGTCCATCTGTTTCTCTGCATACTTTATTATCCTCCTTCCACCCTCTGCTCAGTGGAACTAATAAGATGAGCAGTGTGTTCAGAAACAAAGACATAAAGACAAAGGTTTTCATATTAAAGCTGATGGGTGTACATATTTTGAGCAAGGAAAAGCATGAAAGAAGCAAATTCTATACTTCTTCTTCAGTACAACTTTGGTTTACTCTTAACTGGTTCCATTAAAAGCTTGACTCAGGTTGAGAGGTTGTGTAATACTGACCCCCCAACATGCCCAAATGTATGGTAATCAGGATTAAATGCAGTAGGCTGGAATAAAAATGGACAGAAATAGCTAAAAAAAACTTGATATGCTGGCTGTGGTACCTGGTTAGATAAGAGACATCTCCAATTTCAATCCAATTAAAAATGAATAAGTTGAGCTGATTTAAGCATGTAGTTTGAATATCAATTGGTGCTGCTGTAGTCCACCAGGTGGCAGTACAGTACTTACAACCCTGTGCTTCTGCTTGGATGTTTGTGCCTCCTGGTTTCTTCCTACAGCTGGAGAGCATCATTTAAACTTTGTGGGTCAGTTTCCCGGACAGGGATTAAGCCAGTCACAGACTGTATTTTTGTTCAGTGGGAAATCTCCATCCAAAAAAGACTAGGCTTAATCCCTGTCTGGGAAACTGTAGTTGTATGTCTTTTTATGTAACTAAACAAAAGAGTCGGTTGTTTTGATCAGTGAGTGTGTTTACATAATCATTCGCTTACATTTACATTATGTTACTCAGAAATCCATAGATATATACATATCGTCATAGTCCAATAAAAAAACACTTATCTCCATTTTTGTCGATTTTTAGTTTACTACATAATTTGAACAGACAAACTGTCCCTTACACTGTGCCAAAATTTCTTGATGAACAGACCAATAGAAACTCTTCAAAATGACCTAAAATAAACAATTTTTACATTAACTTCCACTAAAAGTTTTCAAGGTTTTTTCTCTCTCCTGTAAAGTTGCTGTTTTGGAGATAAGTGTTTTTCATTGGACAGTGACGATATACAGCTCTGGAAAAAAATAAAAAGGCGTTTAAAAAAAATACGTTTTTTTTTAATTTACCAAATCAAAAACCTTAGGAATATAATAAAGAGGAAGATGGATGATCACAAGCCATCAAACCAAGCTGAACTGCTTGAATTTTTGCACCAGGGGGGGCTTAAAGTTATCCAAAAGCAGTGTGTAAGACTGGTGGAGAAGGAGAACATGCCAAGATGTATGAAAACTGTGATTAAAAACCAGGGTTATTCCTCTATATATTAATTTCTGAACTCTTCAAACATTTTGCATTATTCAAGGTATTATTATTATTATTTCAGATATTTCCCATTTTCTGCAAATAAATGCTCTAAATGGCAATATTTTTATTTGGAATTTGGGATAAATGTTGTCCGTAGTTTAGAGAATAAAACAAAAGTGTTAATTTTACTTAAACATATACCTATAAATAGCAAAATCAGAGAAACTGTTTCAGAAACTGTGGTGGTCTCTTAATTTTTTCCAGAGCTGTATGTTATGATGGGCTCTTTTGGGTTAATATTGTACGTTGTTTTTTTTTTTTTTTTTTTTTTTCCCACATTTATTATGAAAATTTATATTTTTTCCTTGATATACTTCAGTGTATGTGTGATGGATGCAGTGGGTGTGAGTTGTATATTAGCTTTGCAGGTGCACTATCAAGTGATCTCTCTGTTGGTAACTCAAGTCAGACCCCACACATCGCACAACACTTGATCTCTTTACCCAGTGTAGTTATCTGATCCCACCCTTGTGCATTAATTTTAAGCCTAACAGGGTGCCAACAGTTCACTGGCATGATCCCCAACTCCCTCCCTCATTTTGCTCCACACTATTCCCAGTGGTAGCCCACCAGACACCAGTTTCAGGACAAAGGGCACTACTGTCTACTCCTGGAGCCAAAATGTTAAGCCCCTGTGAGGTCCAGCAAAGCCAGCTGGGAAATGCTACACTCTGGCCTTGTCCGTTGCTGTGCGGTGAATAAGGGGCTAGCATAAGTGTGTTTTAGCTTCAGGTTTGAAACTACTGTTCAGTGTTGGTGGGTGGGAACTACAGACGCCACTTGGGAAACTGATTTGGGAAAAGTTTTAAACGCCTAATCTGAGGCTAGCTAGAATGTTAAATGGACCATACTACTAAAGTATAGAAATGATAACGATTAAGGCAGGGGTTATTATCACTTAAGACCCACACAACCCACCACAAAACCTACATGAACCTTTGAAATGATTATTTAAAGCGGCAGTCTGTATTATTTTGTTTCTAAACTCAAAGCAGATGCATTTGGAGTGGAGAAGGGATACAATATTGTGTTTAATGGCACCAGTGTGCTGGAATAACCATCCATGCTAACGCGAGTGGCTGGTAGAGCAGTGGAGACTTCAGCAGAAGAAACCCAGAGCTCAGTAGCACATTCACTCATAGTAAAAACAAAGTGTGTAGTTGAAGTGAAGTTTCTGACTGAGTGCTCTCTCTCTCTCTCTCTCTCTCTCTCTCTCTCTTTCTCTCTCTCTTCTGCTTGAACATAATCATAAAAGAATCAGATTCATCCGCTCTGAAAGGAGGCCGCAGCACACCTGCACAGTTTTAAATGATTCTTTTGCATGCTTAGTGCAATTACCCATTCACACCAGAGAGGGCCCTAAATCCCAAAGATTACGATCATCAAAAACAAAATGCCCCACAACAATCAGTGTAGCCTTTCAAGTTGATTGGTGGGCTCAGTTTGTCTATGAAAGACTCGTATTGGACAATTTAGACGATTGTTAAACGCGTATAATAAGGCTGAAGTGTTTTATTCAGACTCACAACAACTTATAAATTATGAATTATGAACTAGCCTTGTCAGTCATGTGACTGTTCTCTGCCAGACCAATCTGAAATATTTAAAGATTTTTTTTACATATAAATATCTGTATACTGTCTGTTGGAAAGGTTCACACTTTTTGAACCACAATGACATGATAAATGACATTTTTGGCTAGTGCCCCCCTAGCAGTACCATTGTGTCCCATTGGGGGGAAGCCTCAGAATGAATTTTGTTGAAGCAACATCAAAAGTTTGGCACAATTTTATCTTCTTTTTCAGCAATGTTTGCTTAAAGCTTTTGTCAACATGCATGGGCAGTACTGGGCAGTAATGCATCCTGTGTTTTACCAAAACAAGATTTCAGTTTTGAGGATTTATACTCATTGTTCCTTGCAAAATGTTTCTGAAACCTTGAGATTATTGGGCAATCTTGCATGCACTGATCAGTTGAGGTCTAGCCATATATTTTCAGAGATGGTTGAGTCAGGGAACTGTGTGAACCATGACAAAACCTTTTCAATTGGCTTATCCTGAGATCCTGAGGGCATTTTAGATTTAACTGAATGCATTCTTTCCTGTACCACTGGCTGCACATTTTTGGCCTAACAGTTGGAAAAGTGTTCTTCAAATTTGTTCTTCAAATGTATCTTTGTAACCTTTCTTTTTTTCCATTTGACTTTCTGGCAAATCCTGTCCTACAGCTTCCCTGTTGGGTTCAAGTAAGGACTTTTACTTATCCACTCCAAAACATTCACTTATTTCAGTTTCTGCCAGTTCAGCCAGATTTTGGATGGTTGTCTTGCTGTATAACAATAATATTTCAGATTCATATCATGGACAGATGAACAGACAGTCAACTTTAGGAGAAAGTAATGGATGAATTGCTACAGAGCTCTTGGGGTACATTTGGCAGACTGTTCAATACTGGAAAGATTCACCGCTGATCCTTGTTTTTTTCAGTTTATAGATAATGACTCTCACTGTGGTTTGGTGACTCTCTGCAACCTTAGGAATCGGTTTTTAAACCTTTCCAGACTAATGTATTTTGACGGTTTATTTTCAGAGGCTCTTCTGGATTTTTCTTTGATCAGGGTTGAGTGTGCTTGTTTAAAACTTTGTGGCAACTGCATCACTCTAGTGGTAAACTTCAGAATCAGTGAGGTTTACATTCAGCCTGACTGCATTCAAGATGGGCTATGTTCAATCAACTCTATCTCTTTATTAGTTAAATTGGGCTATTTGTTGATCAGTAACTAAGGTGATTTGTGTACTGGATAAGGCAACATTTGTTTTCTAAATTAAATTAGAACATTAAAAAAATGTTTTCATAAGGTTCTCCTTGCCTGAATTCTGGGCATGCACTGAAATAATACCGAAAACTAAATTAAACATTTGGCAGAAGCACAAATACCGACGATGTGTTTTTTTTTTTTTTTTTTTTTTCATTAATTTGACCACTTTTTCGCCATTGACAGATTTAATAGCCAAAATGAATTTTGTCATATTTAAAAAAAAAAAAAAAAAATTACATAACTAAAATGTAAATGTAAAATCTGTTGAACAGTTGTTTGTTATTTGGTCTATTCACGTTTTATTGGTTGTCAAATATTGTGTATCCCTGCTAATATAACATTTTGTTTAGAGCTGTTAAAAGCATTCACTATGGCAGATATGCCATAATGGAGAACACTGACCTGAACTATCACTTCTTCTTAACACTGTAAATGCACTTCCTGAGGTGTCTAACAGGCAATGATGCACATATTTCATTCCAGGACTCTAAAGGGTACCTTACACAGAAAGACCTAAGCACTTGTGGCAGGGGCTGGTTATTGTATATAAAGTCTACTTTAGGTGTTCCAAACTTGTTCATAAAGATTCATAGACTATATCCAGGATTGGACAATACAAGCTTTATTTGGAGCTAAAAGATGACTGAAATGAAATCTGCCAGCTTGTTTGTGCTTGTGCGTTAGAGCACAGTAAAAACAGTACGTGAGACCAAGAAGTATGTTACTGCCCAAACCCTGCACATATAAAACATGTACACAATGAACAGAACCACTTAAAAGTTTGGGCACATCTCTTCTCATTTAATGTGTTTTATTTTTTCTTTCTTTTTGTTAAAGATAACTTTTCTACATTTGTAACTTTTATATTAAAGTCATTAAAGCTAAACAGGAATACATAAGCAAAAAGTGTTAAACAAACCAGAATATGTTTTATACTTTAGATTATTCTAAATACCACATTTAGTTTTAATGACATATTTTCAGTGTCTTCATGAGGTTGAGTCACCTGGAATGGTTTTCTCAGCGTCTTGAAGTATGAGAATTCCTGGAGGTGCTAAACAATAGTTGCTGCTTTTCCTTCATGTTGTAAAGCTCAAGCTCATCCCATCCCATCTCAGTTGGGTTGAGGTAAGGGGATTGTGGAGACCAAACACTTTTTTTGTGTGTTTTTGTTTTGTTTAGTACATAATTCCATATGTGTCCCATGGTTGTTTTCATGTCTTTAATATTAATCTACAATATAGAAAATGCCATAAATAAAGACAAACATTGAATGAGAAGGTGTGTCTAAACTATGGACTGGTACTTTATACAAGACAAATATACTGTTTATGCAATCAGAAAAGCAAATATTTTACTATAATAATAATAATAATAATAATAAACATTTTCTTACACTCCTAGCTAGCACTAGTTCACAAATCCGTGTTTTGTTTTCAGCATCGCAGCATCTGATGGCTGTAGAAATTGTTTCTCTGTTTAAAATGTCTCAATATGCTCCTCTCTGCCTGAGAAGAAGCGAGCAGTGATGTGGGTTTCTCACGACCCACTTATCCTCACAGTTTGAAAACCACTGCAGAGGAAGAGTGCGCGGCCCTCGTCCGCTGAGCATGTGTGCCAAATAATAGTCAGAGCTCAACCACACACTCGTAATAGATCAAGGTCTGAGGTCTGCTGTTCAGAACCTGTGATGATGATGGCGTGTGCTCGTATATACTGTGGGTGTACACATGCACACACGCTCTGGGGATGTGTGTGGGTTTTGGTGGAGGCCCTGTGCTGTAAGGGTATTCTGTGTGAAGGGTGGGGGCGAGGGGGGGTGGAGTGCAGAGAGAGCCTGTGGATTTCTCTGTGCGCTCGAGCTAGGTCTCTGCGTGACCTCATATGATGAATGGCAGATAATGAGCCAAAATGGCCACCCTGTCAAGCACGTCTAAAGTGCAAATGGTTGGCAGACAGCTTCCCTTTGAACCTTGGAATCACCTCAGTAGCTCTTTAATGGGTAGTATGTGCTCTCTTAGAAAAGCAACCCGTGGCCCCAACTTTAGTGTTTAATATTTTATGTGTTGGCCTGCCGGTAATTACTGTTTACTGATCTCGCTGATGAAAGCGCTGGATGAAAGCTCTGGTGATTGAGGTAGTCGATTTTGTTGCTTGTTTTGTTGTGTGTTTTGTTCCGATTGCTTTTCTGAAATCATCTCTGTATTAACTTTGCGGCCTAAAAATGTCTAGCAGGCCCCAATGCTTAAAAAGGCTTCCTCTCATCTCGTCTGGGATCTGTCATGCACATTTGCAGGCCTGCGCAGTTGTCCGTCCTGCTGTGTCTGAAGGAACGCTGCTGTTTATTTTGCCTGCTCAGTGTTTGCCACTCTCTGTGGCACCCTGTTGTTCAGCCACTGTACTGATCTTCTGTTTGAAGTTCCCATTTCATCCTCACTGCAGGCCAGAGCTGCGCACACAAACCGAGCCACACCTGTCTCGCTGTCTCTGCACCCACTGACACGGTAAATAACACAGCTCCACATGTCAGGCCATGTTTAAGCATTAGGTCGGATCATGCAAAGTGTCAGACAGCAGTGCTGAGGCGCGATTTGCTGCCCAGGGGTGTTAAAAGTACAGAGAAGCTGTACAGTACTTCACAGAGAAAGTTTGTGTACTCACATATGCAGAAGTAGCAAATCTCTTTAAGTTTTCTTTGTTTATTGGCCCACAAGTTTAGTGTGTGTGATATGCTTGTTTTTTGCATAAAGACACTTGAGTAGTAATAGTAATTCAATATCTATATAGAAGGGATTCAGTATCTAATTTGAAACCTGTTATGGAATATAGAAGTGGAAATTGGATGGTTTAGTCCTGTCATGATAATTACATTATCGTCTTGTTAACACTATCGTACAATAAATGAACCTTACCTCAATAATATTTAATAGTTGTGATATTGTCTATTGTGTTTATTTCTATGTTTGTTTACATACAGCTCTGGAAAAAATAAGAGACCACTTAAAAATTTAGTTTCTTTGATTTTACCAAATTTAAAAATATATATAATCAAGAGGAAGATGGTTGATCACAAACCATCAAGCCAAACTGAATTGAATTTTTGCACCAGGAGTGGCATAAAGTTATCCAAAAGCAGTGTGTAAGACTAGTGGAGGAGAACATGCCAAGACGCATGAAAACTGTGATTAAAAACCAGGGTTATTCCACCAAATATTGATTTCTGAACTATTAAATCTTTATGAATATGAACTTATTTTATTTGCATTATTTGAGCTCTGCAAGCTCTGCATCATTTTTGTTATTTCAGCCATTTCTCATTTTCTGCAAACAAATGCTCTAAATTACAATTTTTATTCGGAATTTGGAAGTAATGTTGTATTTAGTTTATTAAATAAAACAACAGTTTTAAAACTGAAACTGAAATGTCCTGAATTTGGTTTGCTAGCCCCCTAATACGGGTGATCTCAGAGCCGTGTGTGAAATGCTTCCTGCACACGCTACACAGGTACCACCCCATGTGTCTGACATGAAAAATCTCCATCTGCCCGCTGTATGTTTAAAAGTTTAAAATGCCAGGGAAATGACCTCAGATAACTCATTAATAATGGACCGGATTCTCTAAACATTTTCCAGAATTTACAATATATGTGAAAATGGCTTTAGAGTTAAGTGAGCAGGGGGAGAGAGGATCTTATGTAATGATGGTTTTATTTATCCCAGCCAAACTAATCTGTGTGGTATTGGGGGGGGGAAAGAGCTTTAAAAAAAACAGAAAATATCAAACATTTAACTAATGGACACAGTGTACAGATTCAAACACCACCTTATTGTATCTATTGGCATTTTATTTTATTTTTCTATGTACTGATTTTGTCCTGTCCCATCCACAATCATACTGATTTTGTTTGATATTTTAATAATAATAACACAGTAAAATCCACAAGACAAACAAAACAATTCTGGTGAGATATGTTTTTTATTATAGTTTGTACATCTAAATGGAAATGTTAAAAGAACATTTTCTGTTGTCCTAAAAATGTATAAGTAAAAGTACAAGTACTCTCTCTAAGTACCATTTCAGTAAAGTGTGTATATTTTTTTCCAAGCTGATACTTAAATACAGTTTAAAAAGTACAATTATTTAGGTGTTTACTGTCTGTTTTTTTTCCTGTAAAAGTATTTTATGGCTGTTGGGCAAAAACCTTGTATTTCCTTTTTTGTAATTTTTCACTCTTTGATATAATGTGAATCTAACAGTTGTCCTTTACATTATATTAAGTTTACGATGATTTCTAATATAAATATTCTAAAATTACTTGGGGAAAAATATTTTTACATTGACTTCTATTTAAAGATAAGCCATTTTTTTTCTGTGTGCTGTGTAGTATATTTGCGTGACCACAATGGCCTGAAGGAATGAGAGACATTTTACACTTACATGGTTCTACAAACGCTACTAAAGCTTCTGGCTGAGCAGGTCACTGGAGACGTTTAGCTTTTATTTATTCAGTGTGACTGAATCTAGTTGGCTCTGGGCAGCAAATGGTGGATGGTGTCTGGATAGTTTCAGCCAGGCCCGAGGTCATTAAAGTCCTTAGCCACGTTAAGCCCACTCTTTGTTTAGTTTGTGGTCTGAGTTCAGTCACAGGTCGTGGAAACCAGGTGCCATTTATACCTTCATTGCGGTGTTACAGCCTTACGGCACGTCGTATAGCCACCGCTAATCAGGCTGCCGAATCAAAGGCATCAGCAGACAATGAGCTCACTAAAGCCAGCACTTTGCTTTACAGCTGTTGCAACAGATATCACTGAATGCAAATAGTTTGTGTGGAAACCGTTGAGATCCTGGATGAAGGTGGTTCACGTGGCTTTTCTGTTTAACCGAAGGGACTGAATGCATTTCTCTGTGTGTAAATAATGACAGAATTTGTTGTTAGAAACTAGTCAAGCATCAGACAAGTTCCACTGGAGTAACTAGGATATAACTCCTGGACCTGTTTTAGAGGCAAGCATCAGTTAGCCTTGACTCCATTATTTACTGCATTTGTCTTGCATACGCTGAGACTGGAGCCGCAGTGTGACTATGTGGCCTGTTCCCCAAAAGGTATAGATGTCAGGAGGTCATTTTGCAGTGTCACTGACCTCTAGCCCAACAGGCTCCAACTGCAGACTTGAAAAGCCAGGGGCAAACTCCTAAAATAAACAATTAAATTAAAAGTAAAGGAAAGATGCGGGGCTTGTTTTCCCCATTGCCCTCTGCTTAACCTGAATTAGACTGAGGAGTAGCAGTGGCTCAGCCCTAATAACTCTTTACTCCTGACTCCCATGCAGCTCTGTTCACACTGGGTCCTGTGAGCCCTTTCTGCTTTTCTTAATGCCACAATCATAACATTCATAACAACACAGTGGCAGCTCTGTATTTAAAATGTTGGAATTAGGCAGAATATGCATGCTAAAAGTAAAAGCTCACATGAAAATTAGATATGTATAGATAATGGCAAAAAAAAACTTTTCAAAACTTTCAGTGTTTTGTCTGTCAAATTGAAAGTGAAAAGACAATTTAAACCAAACAATGATTAATTTATTATTGAATAAAGTAATATTTTTTTCTGATGCAGATACAAGCTGTCCAGGCTATAGTGGGAACATGGAATAGTATTGTTAGCTGAGCTAACTTAGCATTAGAATTTGGTTGTTTACCAAAATATTGCAAAAGGCTGTCTGCCTTTTACTGTGTAAATTTCACTCACATGTGACTTTAGTAGCATCGCTGAGGTATATTTTATGAATCAAATAGCACTACTGTGGTACATTTATAAATAAAATAGTGCTGTTGTGCTAACAGTGCAATTCTCATGGATGAGGTAGCTAAATGTTTGATTAGAGTAGCTGAAATAAAGTCATTCAATAATTCATGTGGTGTATTGTGGTGGGATATAAAAATGTGGACTGTTTTAATAAATATTTTTAAAATATAGTTTTGTAATAACTTTCTTTAAAAGCAAGACAAAAATAATATAGTTTTTCTTTGTTTTATTCAGACATTAAAAAATCAATTTCATTTTAAAGTGTTAATGTGTTTTTGGTATTTATTATTTTGTAATTTGTTTCAGTTTTGTACCAGAAATTTTCATTTTGGTGTATCTCTAATCATTTCTAACTGTATAAAATCTAATTATATATATATATATATATATATATATATATATATATATATATATATATATATATTTATATATATATATATATTTATTTATTTATTTATTTATTTATTTATTTTATTTATTTATTTATTATTTTTTTTTACTCACTTTTTACTTTAAGTGGGATTATGTTTATGTCAATGAAAAACTAATTTGAATCAATTTCATTTCATGAACTGTGTAGAAACCTGACGCTGTCATATGTTGCCTGGAAATGTGTGGAAATGAAAAACTTCTAAGCTGTGTTCAGACTGCCGGTCCAAATCCGAAATTTGGCATATCTAGGTTAAAACCAGATTTGTATTGAATTTTAATAGTTTGGGAATGAAAAAAATGTAATTAATTAAAATCAAATACATTAATGCAAGTTATATCCGAACAACATAAAGAGGATAGATTGAAATGTTACTACATATTATGTTTTTTTATATTTATCTTATTCTAACAGTAGTTCTTTGGGTGGAACTGAACCGTGAGATTACAGTTTCGTTCCACCTCATGTACCATATGTGATGTGAGTGACAAATTCTCCTTGAATCCTTGTTTTGGGCTTTCTGGACACTCAGATCGGATTTAAAAGTTTAAAAGTCAGTCGCACTCCAAATCCAAAGTGACAGATTGAAGTAATGCAGATAATGCTTGTGATGTCTAAAACTCAAGAACATTTGCAAACTTAAGTAATCTGAACAGACAAACGCCATTACTTTTTTTTCTTGAACTATTTACTTTATTCATTAATAGCATCTAATAATTTTAACATTTTTTAAAAACACATTTAATGAAGCTGTATGTGGATAATAAGTTTTCAGTTTTTTTTTTTTATATATATCTTCAGTATAATTTATCATTTTTAGGAGCAGTAGCAGAGGGAACTCCAGTAGCAGGGGTCAGAGAGCCCCTCCACGACCACTCTTAAATTTACCCCACAGAGGAGACAACAGCCCTACATATGGTACTACAAATCCAGACCGAAGGTAAGCACAAGAACATGGACATATTTGAGACACAAATAGTGATCAATGTGACACAAAATGATCAATCTTAGAGAAGTGTTTAACTTAAAGGAATACCAATGAATATGATTCATCATTTACCTTAATTATAATCTATTAGATTATATGTTTGTGATCAAACTGAAAATATCTATTTTTCTTTGGGCTATTATTTGATTCTTATTTGCTAGATGTTTTCTTAAACCTTTACATATAGGAGTTATCTTCTCATATTTTACTATTATTTCCTCTTATTAACTACACTTCTTTTACACTTCTGATCCTGCTTAAGAGGCGACCGTGAGAGCCAGAAACGTAAATCTTCGTTCTCCCCTGCCCGGGATCACCCACCACTAAAGAGAGAGGAGCCCCCCTCGTCCAGCGCTCGCTCCAGTCGCAGCTACTCTCCAGAGGGGAGCAAAAACAACCAAACTCAGCCCAGCCAGCCAAAGACCACTCCCATCCAGCAAGGTCAGAGTTATTATTAGCAAAGAACACATTATTTTTCATATTTTTATTATATCCTCTTAATGTAGACACAGACAACCATATTCACCATTTATACTGTACACAGTTTTGGTCTCTGCATTTACACAACCCATGCAGTAAAAAACAACACACACACACACACACACACACACACACACACAGGGATATAGTGAGCACATGTGCCGGAGAGGTGAGCAACCATCACTGTGGCATCTGGGGAGCGGTGAGACCCAACAGTGTCAGGTTATTAAACCCGGGTATCAAACACACAACTTTTGTCATCAGTGACAATTATCAGGACCTGCCTATCAAACCCAGTCTTATTGATGGTTATTGTTACAGATGTAAAATATGTCATGTTTGTGGAAACTTTAGGTAAATAATTGTGTAGCGTGAAGAGGGTAGAGTTTGTATTCAGTGAAAAGCCCTATTTAAGGAATGGTCTAATCATAGTATGGCAACAACTACATAACTAAGTTAAGAAAATCGCTACTTAAAGAAATGAAGGTCGGTCCATACGAAATATTTTAAGCACTTTGAAAGTATCTTCAAGTGGAGTCGCAAGGACCATCAAAACATTATGGTGAAACTGGCTCTCATCAGGAAAGGAAGACCAAAAGTTATCTATGTTGCACAAAATAAGTTTATCAGAGTTATCAGCCTCAGAAACCACAAGTTAACAGCACCTCCGATAAGAGCACCTAAATGCTTCAAGTATTTTGGTTTGTTTAACACTTTTAAGTTACTACATAATTTCTTATCTGTTCCTTTATAGTCTGGATGACGTCAGTATTCATTTACAATGTAGGAAAAAACTTTGAGTAATAAGTTTTGCTATTACATACTGCTATTACTGTATGTGCTAAGAATGTGTAGCTAATTTTCAAACTATAAATGGGTTATACTGTCATATGTTTTTGGTGGTGACCAGAAGAATGCAAATCAAGGAGCCACTCCCATATTAGCTATTTACACAGAGATTTTTTATTTCGGATAAATTACTCATATATTTTTCTGACACCCTGTAGTAAAAAATACATTACTCCCACTTCTCATCTAAAACATTTGCCAAAAAATAGCACTTTCTGGGTCACTTGCACATGGACTTTCACCTAAACAAATATAGTGTGTGACTCTCAGTCTATCATTTAAGCTAGTCTGAGATCTGTCTAACCTACTTTCATGATGTGTTTCCAAGCTGAAAACTATTTCTTGCAAGGATGTTTTTGCCAAAAGTGCAATGGTGACATTTTATTATCCAAGATTTCATTTAGCCCAGATCTGAACTCTATGATTGTTTCTCCATATTGCACTTGCACTGAAAGTTCCAGATCTGTCTGCCATATTTTCAAACTCATATGTTGGTACTAAACTGAAGTGAAGCAGCTCTTTTATTCAAAAGCCAGGTTTATTAGGGCTGTTTCCTCCTGCCTTCTGCCTTTAGCCATGGTGTGGAGCAGTGGAGCTTTCAGAGCTCTGTGGTTCACTGGACATGGTCATGGCATCAGAAACCTGAGCAAGCATGTCTAATCACCCTGCTGCAGCCCAGCCAGCCAGGCCTGATGAAGGCTTTTGACTTTTAAAAGGAGGTTAAGCTGTACAAGGCTGGAATGAGGAGCTGTAACCTCCACGGCTGCAGCGCTGAGGGACAGCTGAGTGGGAGCAGACCATCTCACTTCCCCTCTGTCCTCAATCGTTTGCATTTTTTTTGTTTTTTTGCTGGTATTTCATTGTAAATATCTCACTTAGTAAATTATTGATCACATTTTTTTCTTCTTCTTCTGGGGACTCACACACGTCAACAGTCATATTTATATCAATGATGCATTTTAGTATTGTTATGGCAATGTATCATATTGTTTTCTTTTGCGATGCATTATCGATATGTGGTGTAAAATATTGATATTTTTATTGAAACATGGGCGTCCTGAACTCGCCTTGACTTTCAAAAGTTACTGCTTTATTACTCCACGTCGTGTCTCTAATCAAATAAATAGGGTACACCAGTGGTAAAGGGTTTTTGGTTGCCAAGTTCTGTGAAACTGACACCAATAAATACATAATTGCCTATTTAGGAGTGTTTATTCTCTTTAGTAACACAGATAAGAATTTAAAACCGAGAATTGTCTTGCGATATATCGTGTATCGCAGAATCTCAGTATGATGATACCACTGATATCATTGGAAAAGTATTGTGATAATATTAATATGTAATCTTCAGGCAGTTAGAGTTCACTTCCTAAATGCAGTCTATTTTTAAATAAAGAGAAAATATCATGCAAGAAAAAGTATGGGAATTCTTGCAAATAATTAAACCACTTTAATATGTGATCTGATGTTTATCTGTCACAGCTATAGACAAACACACAAATGCACACTTCTGTACTGTTCCTGTCTTTTTATTGTTAGATAAACTGTTAAGACTTAGTTGTCAGACTGTGTTTTGAGACTCCTAGAAAAGGCTACTTAAAAACCTTCATGTACTATTGATGTACAGTAAATTGTAAATATCAAAATATATTTAAAATTATATACAAGATTTAAAAAAAATTAGTTGAGTAAAGGGCTTTCTTTTATTTACAGTAAGCTTTTTTTTCCAGATTTCTCTAGCACTAAGGCTAGGTGAAGCAGCATTAGCATTAGCGTCAAACCGCTAGCCGGGGTTAGAGCTATTAAATACTGCCCAAAAGCGCTACACTGAGGAACCCTGAGTGTTCTGGTAAGCCAGTTGTATGTTTTAACATGATAAACGTGCAGACTACAGTCTGACATACTTGCCTTAAAACGGCAAAAGTGATAGTGCTTAGTGTGGTTAGCGGCTAATGGTAATGCTGCTCCAGCAGTGTTAGACAGGGTTAGCTGCAGGCTGCAGGTAGATAATACTCACCTCTGAGCAGTGAATGAGCTAGCGCTTATCGTGGTTAGCGGCTAAGGCTAATGTTGCTCCAGCAGTGTTAGATGGGGTTAGCAACAGGCAACAGGCAGATAATACTCACCTCTGAACAGCAAAAGTGCTAGCACTTAGTGTGTTTAATGGCTAATGCTAATGCTGCTCCAGTCTCAGTACTGGAGAAACTAAACTGAAATTCTTTTTTTTAACACTGCACATCAGCGGAATGACTGGTAACATGCACACATTAGGCGGACCAGATTATAAGGCGCACTGGCGATTTTTGGGGGAAATTAAAGTATTTAAAGTGTACCTTTTATAGTGCGAAAAATATGGTATATGCTGGCCTTTGACATTTGACCACCTAGATGAGAAGATCGATTACACAGTGCTTAAATGAAAATGTTTTATTGATTGATACAAAACATGTTTGGAGGAAACGCAGGAACCTCATCTTATTTGTAAAGCATGGTGTGGGTAGCTCCTTGATTTGGACTGCTTTGCTGCCTTAGTACCTTAATGCCTGTAAGGGTCAGCAGTCCATGACCTCAAGGTGAAGAGATGTTGAGTGTTGTAACAAGTCGAGACTCTGTGGAATGACCTGAAAGGGCTGACCTAGAAATGTTGATGAACTAAAACACATTTGCAGGGAACAGTAGTCTAAACTGTATCCTAAAGTTTGTACAGATTCCTTTTGCAGCTACAGGAAACGTTTGGTTGTAGGGTTTGCTGATTATTAATGTAGGTATTCTAGCCTGCATCAGAAAAGGCTGTTGATGCGATGCACTCAAAAAGACTGTGCGTCCTAGACTGTGCAAGCAGGGTAGGCTTAATTTTCATAGCCTCTGACTGTGAGGAGTGTGTAAGAAAATTGCAGGCAGCACTTTATGACAGTAATCACTCAAAAGTGAAGCATGGTGTGTTGAGGTGACGCTTTCTGCCTGATTTAGGGTGTGTGTGTGTGTGTGTATGTGTGCATGTACGTACATGTTAAGTGTTCCAGAAACAGAATGTTTCATGATAGATGTCTCTCTTTCTTGCAGCACATTTAAATCGTTCTGCTTGTCCTTTACTCCTGCCTTCTAGCTATTGAAAGTATTTTGCTCTGAAAAAGGGTCACATCTATTTATCTTTTATGATTTTAAACACGCCTGTATATGTTAGTGCTATATGCTTATGTCCTGTTAGGACTAAAAAAAAAAAGAAATAATAGATGCACTGGATTTACCCTTTCTGGCCAACACTGAATACAAAAATATTTGGCAGTTACAAAACTACAATAGAAAAATATTTATTGAACACTAAGCTAAAAAATTTTATATCCCAGCAGACATACCAGCAAAGCACAATGGCTATTTTAACCATGAATTTACTTCAACAGTGCTATTCCATTCATACATTTATCTTAGCACTGCTATTTTAAATCACAATATCTCTACAGACGTGTGGTTCCTTTGCTGCCACTTAAATATTATGAATAATATATGTATTTATTAATATTAATATGTTATTGTAAACCCTTCAGTAGGTCCCTGCAAACGCCAAAATCGCTGCTGCTGATGATAAAGATTCATGACAGCACTAAGTATGAGTATACAGGTGTAATTGTTGTCTGGAGTAAAATGGTTGGTATTTATTTGCTTTTTATGAAGAAAAGTAAAATAGTATTATACCTGGTCTTTCTGGAGACGCATTGTACATTACATTACATTACATTTGGCAGATGCTTTTGTCCAAAGCGACTTACAATAGTGAAGTACAAACGTAATAGAAGTTAAAGGTAAAACATCTTTAGATAGGGCCTAAAGGAGGTCAAAGGGAAATAATAGGATAGAGGAGTGAAGGAGGGGAAGAAGGAAATGAGATTAGAAGTAGTTAGTGTGTTAGAGGTGTTAGGAGAGTATGTGCTCTTTGAAGAGCTCTGTCTTCAGGAGTTTCTTAAAGATAGTGAGAGATTCTCCTGATCTGGTAGTGGAAGGTAGTTTGTTCCACCATTGGGGAACTCTGTATGAGAACAGTCTGGATTGCTTTGTGTGACTGTTTGTTTGGTAAAGCGAGGTGACGTTCATTGGAGGAGCGCAGCGGCCGGGAGGTAGCGTAAGCCTTCAGGAGTGAGTGCAGGTAGGAAGGAGCCTGTTCTGTCATCACCTTGTAGGCGATTGTAAGAGCTTTGAATTTGATACGAGCAGCAACTGGTAGCCAATGGAGCTCAATGAGCAGCGGGGTGACATGTGCCCGTTTTGGCTGGTTGAAAACCAGACGTGCTGCTGCGTTCTCAATCATCTGGAGTGGTTTTACTACACAGGCCGGGAGGCCAGTTAGTATGGCATTGCAGTAGTCGAGGCGTGAGATGACCACTGCTGACCGATGAAAACAGAATCAGGTTAAATTATATCCAGATACAAAATACATGTTAATGTATTTTAATGTGAGTCCCAATGTTCTGACCATGCTCATCTTTCTTTTTTATTTTTATTAACTCATTATTATAATTGACTTAATATATTCAGTCAAACAATACAAACTCTTATCCGATTTTGTCAACAAAAAAAAAAATGAAATGCTAATTTAGTTTTTTAGCTAAATAAAAGTGACATCTCAAGACTTGTAGAGATCTGGATCTGCAACTCTGGTAATTGCTGTTTTAATGTGATCCTTCCGCCTTTTTTAACCAGAGAGACTAATTCAAAGTCTTAGTCAGACCAGGGTTTTAAAGTGGATATTTATGTGGTGTTAAGAGAGTTGACTCACCAGAGGCCCCCAGTCTACCAGAGTCACTTTGCATTTTGCCAGAATTTTGAGTCCTTCTTTTGAAGAGGCTATAAAAGCACCAGCAAACAGATGTTGTTCTGTTACCCCATCACCCCTCTCCCTGTCCTGCTGGCCTGCTAATTAACCTACACATCAAAGTAGGCAGAGAACCTATGTCCGCTGTGATCCGGAATGTGTGTAGACGTTCACATTAATTCCCTGCAGAATGTCTCCCTCCCTCTCTCTCTCTCTTTCTCTGAAGTCAGAGGCTTATTTTATTTTCTGTTTCCAGCATCCAGCCTCTTCAGGAGGGCTAAAGATGAGTCAGCACCGATGTGCTCTGAGAAACGAGATGACCAAACTTGCTCATGCCACAAGGTTATGGGATTGTTAATTCCAGTTCCCATAATCTTAAAGTGTTATTAATGGTATGGTTGTGTGTGTGTGTCTTTAGCACATGTGTTACTGGCTGATTCATGTAGTCTAGAGCAGCCTAGGTGCTGAAAGCTTTACCTGCTCTGTTTCCTCCCACCTCCAGAAACACACCTGGTCGGTGAACTGGCTGTGTTAAATTGTGCCCCAGAGTGAATGTTAAAGTGAATGGGTGTGTGTGTGTGTGTGTTGCCCTGCCTTGTGCCCAGTGAATCCAAGTAGGCTCTAGACCTAAGTCGACCCTGTCCAGGAGAAAGCTGATATAGAGAGATGGTGGTGTACCTGGTAAAAAGACTACAGCTGTATCTGTAACTATTATAATACACTGCTTGACCAAAAATAAATCTCCACCTGCGTTTAGGTAGGCAAATGATATGGGGCTGCTGCAGTTGGTCAGGTCTGGGTTCAGCAACAGTATGTGCTGAAAGAATGAGGTCAGCTGACTACCTGAAGATACTGAATATAGACCAGGTTATTCCATCAATGGATTTTTTTCTTTCCTGATGAACACGGGCATATTCCAATATGACAATATCAGGATTCATGGGGCTGGAATTGTGAAAGAGTGATTCAGGGAGCATGAGATCATTTTCACACATGGATTGTTCACCACAGAGTCCAGATCTTAACCTCATTGAGAATCTTTGGGATGTGCTGGAGAAGGCCTTGTGCAGTGGTCAGAATCTACCATCATCAATGCTGCAAGATCTTGGTGAAAAATTAATGCAACATTGGATTGAAATTAATTTTGTGAAAAAATTGTGATTAGTAAAAGTAAATGTGTGCTGCAATCACAGCTAAAAGTGGTCCAACAAAATATTAGTGTATGCCCTTTTTTTTGGCAATTTTTTTATTTGGCCAGATAGTGTAACTTAGGGTAGTTTTCATGCTTGTTACATTTTCAAGGTACACAATAGTTTGTGAGTAAAAAAATGCGTTAAAGTTCTTAGTCTTAGTAATTCATATTGCCTTGCCATTAGAACAATGGCATGTGTTTAGTTTCATTTTCAAGATAACCCCTCACAACTTAAACATGTGTGGGTGTTCCCAAACCGTCCAATGGGGTAACACTTCATGATCAATTTATTATACTGCTATCCCATGACTTTTGTCATGTACTGGAACACACTTGTACTTTCACATATCATCATAGATAATCTGACAAGTATAGTTCTTTTCGGAAAGGATTAGTTTCTCAGGACGTCTGTGAAAAATATTTCACACTTCTACTCAGTGACAAAACTCTTGCATCTGGACTGCAGTTGAAAAACAGGAGGACCAGTGACTTTTTTTTGGCTTTCTAGGTCAGATGACATTGCATTCAGTAGCTCCTCTATTTCCTCTCGCTGTTGTGTTTGTTTTTGTGGACAAAAGTGTATTTACAGTGCATATTAGTGGACAAATAGCTACATTATTAAACACGAGGTGATGAAACTCAGAGATGTGCGTCCGGACGGGAATAAAATTTCTGGAGGACCACGGAGTATAGTGAAAAACAGTAGGTAACTTAAACATGTTTTTCTCAGATGTCTCCTGCTAAAATTACAGGCTATGGTTGTTCCGGACAGGAATAAAATCACAGAGAACCCACCACAAAAGAGAAAAGTACCCCAGGACCCCCTGAGAAACTAATCCTGCCCAGATAGGGCTTATGTGAAAATTATTTTAATTTCTTTTAGTTTTTTTTCATTTTCTAGGTTTATGCTGGTGCTGTTACTAAGAGGAGAAATAGTCAGCCAGAAATGTTTTAATTTTACCTCAGCGGGCCTCTTATCACCATTGGAGACTTCTGAAAAAACAAACTTTTACTGAGCAGTCGTGTTTGCTTTTTATAGACATTGGAGCATTGAGAGAGCAATATTTCGGGTCTTGACTGCTCAACCTGCTGACAGCTATTGTGCAAGCTCTCCACTGGGAGGGCAAAACATAAACAGCCTATTTGTCTTCTGCTCCCTCCCTTTCTCCTGCGATCCCACTGGCTTGACTGAAAGCTCTGCTGCATTAGACAGGAATTGGGTCACACTTGTACACTGACATTGTTCAGAACTGAATTATGTGAAGATGGTTCTAATATTGTTTTGGAGAGCTTCCTTGGCTTTCTGTATTTCAGATGTGGATGTATTTAAAGTTTAAGACAAATTGCTTCCACTTGTTTACACAAATCTTGCTCTCTCTCTCTCTCGCTCTTTTTTACTCTCACTTTCTGCCCCCCCTCTCTCTTTCTGTCTTTCTCTATGTAGAAAAAGAGAGACCACCCAGCTCTCTCACTGCTGAATCTGGAGATGCATCCCCACACAGCTCAGTATTAGCAACCAAGGTATTGCTTAACATTTCTATAAAAACACTGATTTCCACACACACATGAAATGCAGCCCAGGAATGAAAATGCTTGTTGTGATGGAATCCCAAGTTATTTTTGCAGTGTCAGAATAGCCATACTAAAATGTGTAATTTAGCTAGAAAGCGCTTAGTACTGTCCCCTTTTAAAATACAGTAGGTTACTCATAGTTGCATAAGCATGCTGTAGGTGAAACTGTTCTTCTTACCACTGCATTATTACCTGCATTCATCAATAGAACTATAGATAATAGACAGAAAACAAGTGAATTAGGAAAAGAAACTGACTTCAAAAGAAACTGACATTCAAAATAGGATAAATGGCCTCACCCACCACTGCTCATGACTGTCCACTGCAGAGCCATAGAGGAGCGTCACACTGCTGTTAGCCAATCTGAGGCTAGACGTTTGCATTTCATTATTATTCGTGAGTGAGAGCTGAAATCCTATCTTTCTTCCCCGGCCACTCCTCCACCGAACTAAAACAGCATGAAACAGGAGCACCAGAGCTGCTCACAGGATGTTCATTCATAATAGAGTCCACAGCAAAATGAATGAAAAAAAACATGAAATTAAACTTTTAAAGCCTGATCTGGGGCCTGTCTCACAATCATTTATTTATTCCAACCTCGGATTCTCTAGCTGATGATAGTAGATCTCATGTTACCATTAAACCCAGGCTGAATACGTTTTCTTTCCTTCTTTTTGTACGTCTTTTGGCAGAGGATACAAATAGTTCTACCTAGATACCAAGAACATAAAACGCTGCAGTTATTGCTGCAGTAAATGCCAGTATGGTGTCAGTTGTGACTTTTAAGTATTATTATTATTATTATGTTTTTCTCGTTTACAGCTGTTTTTCTATCCTGTTTTAGCACATTTGCTGTTTGCAGTAAACATTTATGCTTTCATGCGTGAAAGATTTTATCACATCTTGAGAGGCTCCAGGATCTAAACCAGTATTAAGGGAGAATGTTTTAAATACTCTAGTAAAAGCACAGAGCATTTGTTAACTTGAAACAGGTTTGGAACTGTATCTAAGGTTGCTTTGTCAAACAGCCTCCTGGTCTTTAAATAAAGGACCTGCACCATGGACATAGTTGGCAGAGCTAATCCACCTTTACCTTAACTTTAATAAATATAAAACACTTTGCCAGAACTATAATAACCACCTGGAACACTATAGCAACCATGTACTTTAGCAATAGCAAAACTATAGCACTTACTCTGTGATCATTTAGCAACACCATAGAAACCACCTAACAACAACAAAGCAACTACCTAGCAAAACAAGATTCATCCTTTACATACTGTGACATACCAGAGTTCAAAAGAGGACAAATTGTTGGTGCACGTCTTGCTAGCGCGTCTGTGACCAAGACAGAAGAAGGATGAACCACATCCAGCAGGATTAACTGTGGACGCAAGAGGAAGCTGTCTGAAAGGATGTTCGGATTGTATCCAAAAAATATAAAACAAGCAATTAAACACAGAACTCTATTGTATTGAAGGTTATAGGTTATCTGAGATTATCTGTGTGATACGTTTGAGAGTTTAAGCTTCAGTCTGACTCAGTGAAGGTTGCTGTTACAGGAGGAGGTGGCGGGGGCCGTAGTGGAGCAGGTTAAGGAGACCAAAGCAAAGGAGGACCCTGAACAGACTGCAGAGGCACATCGGGCACATGTCATCGCAAACAAAGCTCTGGAGATTGAAAAGGTAATTAATCAACCTTTTTAGTAAAAGGCCTTCAAAAGCTTTGCACACACTACATGAACACAAATATAAGTATATAATATAAAGTATAAACCAACCATAAAGGTGTCCTTCTACTAAAATCCACTTTTTTTGTTTTTTTGTAAAATACTATAGGACTCTGAGTTGTATATGTGTGCTGCACATGAAACTCTTCCTCAACCTCCATTGTCTGCAGTAGCTAGTAAATGAAAATGTTCAGAAAAACGAGTCGATCAGGAAAAGCCCCCGTATCTACGTCAACTCGTGAATTAGTATTCATGGTCTCACTCACCTCAGCTTGTGACCGCCCACAGGCAGCGCTAAAGCAACGTAGACGCTTTATCGTCAGACAGGAGCTAACAGCAGCAATAAACAGAACAGCTAAAAATAACATTGCTGTTCCCGTAAATTACCTGCTTTTGCACCTTCTTAGCATTAACATGCAGGTCCGTTTTCTCTGCTGAGAAGGGCAGAGGTGCTGCACTGTAAAATATCAATCCACCAGTCAGAGCACACTTGGCTCTTAAAGAGAATGACAAGTGACACGCTGATTGGTTTATTTTACGTAATTTCCAGAACACACACATGATTAGTTAAAGCAGCACTAGGTAGGATTTCCTTGATTTTTGATCTTTTTAAAAAAGTTAAATTACAGCTTGAAACTCACTGCAGCGCTGCATTGAGGTGTAATAGGAGGAATAGCGGTGCTCTCGTGTCTGTGCCGGAGCTCCTCTGAGCTCAAACCAGACTCTGTAAGTTTTCTGAGGCGGCCGCGACCAATGCTTGCGAGAACTGCGACCTGCTTTCCGACCTTTAGTTCTAACGGTTCTATAAGGACTACTGGTTCATTCTTTACAAACTAACATACAGACACTCTGGCAGAAGCTGGAAAGAGACCGAATGTGTCTGTGAAAGCCAGAAAACGAGAAAGAGAAACTAATCCGCCTGAAACATTTATTACACTCTACAACTGTATGGGGAGCCCGCGAGCAAAAAATCTCAATCCTACCTAGTGGAGCTTTAAGAGAATTAGAACATGCCTTTTGTGTATTTTCAGCTAAACGCAGTGTACTTTTCCCACTGTTACGATAGCAAAGACACGCCCTGAATCAAACTACATGGTGCACAGTTGACTGCACTTCTATATGTCACTAAAATAGGGTCCATAGTGTAATTGTACTGTGGAAAAGAAGGTTTCTGCCCTCCCATGTGCGCATGCGTCTTTTTTAAATCTCCTGAGGGTTGCTGATAGGTGTGTGGGATTTCCTGTCCTAATGCAGAGAAGATTCGGCTAAGGTCATATGTGTAGAAGCACTGAGTAGAGAATTATTAAAAGCAATAAATTTAGCAGATTTTGGTTTAAACTTATAAACGTATAAATATAGATTGTAAAAAGCTTGTAAAAATGTTTTATCAGAATTCTTGAAATATCATTACTATGGTTAAATGTAGTAGTTTTAGCAGTTTAACTTGGTCACATCTCCTGTTGTTGATGGCTGGGAGTGATTACGCAGACTTCATTCATCATTTCAATCAGCCTAAACGAAATACATCCACTCGGCCTATTATACTCTATTGAGCACTCTGCTCTGCAGCCACAGTGATTAAATAGCTCTTAATATTCCCTAATGTGTACCAGCCCTCAAATAATTATTCCCACTTCCTTGATTACGGTGGACCCCTGCTTGCTTTAGCATTCGTTTGTGCAGATCAGCTCTCCACTGTGCAGTGGCTGTGTGAGATTTGTAATGCTTTACAGACCAATGCCCCGCTCCCCCTCCTCACCCCACCCCCAAAGTCTGGACCACGTAGGAAGCTGTGGTTGTTCCAGTGTGGTTGTTAGTTGCAAAACCCTGCCTGTGTGGCCGCGAGTTATCAGCCCATGAGATCAGGTCCTGGTCTCTCTCCGTTTAGGAGCAGAAACGATGCATATCCCTGCCGCACAAGAGCAGGCACGAGTCAAACGCTATTTTCCTGTTTGCATAAGAAACAGTGGCAGCATTTTACAGTTCCCAATTCACTTTAAGGATGAACCTTCCCTGAATTCAACAGAATATCTTTGCTATAATTACTGCCCAAAACTGGGCGAGGCCTTTCCTGTAGTACATTTGTGTTTTGTTTTTTTATTTCATTGCTTTATTGTAATTACTTGCGGCTAGTGGTTTTGACGATGCCGAGATGTCAGGGGAAATCATAGTAAATTGAGTTTATTGTTCATTGCCTTCAGCGCTTTGAGAGCTTTAAGAAGTAAGTCCTTTTGAAGTGCCTGCAAGAGAGTGCATAATATTTAGCCTACAAAAAGAGAAAATTCAATCAGTGTCAGCAGAGAAGTTTGATCTAAAGGGCGTGTGGACAGATTAAAAATATATATTTATAATTTCATATAATATATCTCACTGCTGGACTGCAAACAGTCAGTCTCCTGTGGGCAGCATGCTATGAACACTGATGAAAAAACTCACTGTGCAGCAACAAACTAACTTCTGTTTCATGTACAAGGAGGAGCAGTTAGGTAGAAATGACTAATAGAATGCTTAATGATTTGACACTGTTTAAAAACTCCAGCAGCACTGCTGGTTCTGATCACACTCTGTGCATACAGTACCAGTCAGAAGTTAGGACAAACCTTAAATTCAGTGTTTTTGCAATATTGTAAAATGTTCTGCATTGTAGATTAAAAGTAAAGTCATTCATACTTTAACAAATATGTTTTATATTTTTCAAAGTAGCACCTCTTGCTTAACATTTATTTATTATTATTATTTTTTATTTTTTTGCATATCTTAATATTTTCTCAGTCAGCTTTATGAGGTAGAGTCACCTGGAATGACTCTTGTCAAGAGGTAATTAAATGAATTTCTTGTATCCTCAAGTAAAAACGTTATGATAAAACTGGCTCCCATCAGTACTACCCCATAAAAGGAAGACCAGGTGTTACCTCTTTTGCACAGGATAAGATCATCAGAGTTACCAGACTTAGAAACCACAAGTTAACAGAACCCCAGATAAGAGCACATAAATGCTCCAGAGTATTTTAATTTACTACAAAATTTTACATGTTCTACATAAATACTTATGGCCCACATTCTGATATCTTGCTACAAAAGCCATTTTGCAATCTTACAACTATTTCTAATGTTATAACAGCAAGTAGTCTACTGACATCTGTAAGCGAGAAGAGAATCCCAAGTTGCAGGATTGTGGTGTGCAATCACATGTAGCTTTGCTTTTTTTCCCCAAAAAAAGACTCTTATGTTTCATTGTCCTTCGCTGACCTACTGCTACACTATATGTCCAGATGCATGTGGATCCCTGAGGCATTGAGCTGTGGAGCTTTTGGGATGAGTTTGGGAGTTGGGGATGTCGTGGGTGGTGATCATCCAACATCTTGGCCTCACCAACACTCTTGTCACTGAATGCGATGAAAACCTCACAGCAATATATAAATCTAGTAGAAAACCAAATATACCATATATCATCTTAGAAAAAAATCCAATAAACTGTATTATTGTCATGTTAGGACTATTTAATGCCACTTATATTATTGATGTCAATGATGTATATCACAATAATGGAGTTAGATTTTTTAAAAAGCAATACGCTTTTGAATATTAATAGAATGAAATGTATGTTTTTTGGCAATCAAAAAGTGTCATTTTATTAAAAAGCTGTTGATTTTATTCAACACGACGAGCAAAACTTGTGCTACCAGTCATTCTTATGTAAACAAAGACACAAGTTAACACAGTGAGCAATATCGAGGTCTACAAAAAATATTGGGGTCATTTCCATATAATGTATGTAATTACTGTTACAGACTTATTAAATAGTTGACCAGAACTTGACCAGAAAGGTTAGCAGCAGCAGTTGGCAGCAGCGCTAGCTACGGTTAGCAGCAGTGCTAGCGGCAGTTAGCAGCAGCACTAGCTGTGGTTAGCAGTGCTTAGTGCTAGAAAATGCTGTCCGACAGAGCTACACTGAGGAGCCCTGAGTTGTCCGGTAAGCCAGGGCGCTATCAGCTAGCGGTTCGTCCCACATAGCTTGTTTTAACACAGAAAGCACACAGACTACAGTCTGATATACTTACTTATTGCTGCTTATGGCCTTAGTGCTGGAGAAACTTTACTGAAACTCCTCTATAAAGCTATTTTTCTGCAGAGTAGGTTTACTGCTCCTTACAACCTGACTGGAAAAAAATTATACAAAAAATAGGCTCACTGGATTATAAGGCTCACTGTTGATTTATTCGGGAAAATTAAAAGAATTTAGGTGCACCTTGTAATGCAAAAAATGCAGCAACTAGTTCACTAGAAATCATTTTTAGATATGCAACCTATATATGACAGACTCCAACAAAAGCACTAAACTCTTTTATTTTAAAACTTTTGATTTAAAAATTCAAAAACTTTTGTCCTTTTAGTGTATTGGCCTAAAAAAATATGACAAACTCCATCCAAATAGTGCCAAGCCTGATGTGACTACACTCCCTCTTCTTCCCTCTTTATTCTCTTCTGGTTTTAGGTTTGGAAACTGGGACAAGAGTAGATCTGTAAATGTTATAGCTGGAGGCTCTGAGAATCCTCTAATTTAGGCTTAAGTTGTAGCCCTTGAAGAAGGGTGGGAACACAGTCGTTGCATCTCTGACTACTTAAAGATGATGTACAGTCAAGGCTTTATTTTCCCAAAAGATAATGTGCCAAGCTTGTCTCCTGTAACCAGAGGGCAATGTGTACTCAGTCTTCTTCATCTTCCCATTTCTGTCTTTAGCTGCTTCTCCCGAAGTCTGCAAGTTCACTTTGTCCGCGAGTTAACCTCGCATCTCCTGTGACTAGACTTGGCCTTTAAACTTAGCCCTGTTCATGCAGAGTTTAGTGTTTTATATTTTAAACAAATATTCTCCCAGCTTCCTTACTTCCTCCTGTGACCCAACAATAATCAGCAGTTCTCTGTTTATCTGTCCTGCTTCCAACTGCAAGAAAAGGGGGGGGAAACATCAGATCATGTCGTCCATATTCCCAAAAATAATGTGACATGGCTGCTGTAGAAAATAGCTGCCATAAACTCTTGATTAAAGTGGTAGTTAAGATATGGGCCATGTTTTATTATGTGTTTTCTGAAACTAGCTCTTCAAACTCTGTCATTTTTTTGCTGTTCTCTTGATGTCTTACAAAACAAGTTGCATTTTCTTAATTATAGGATCTCTTTATTACCTTTCTGCTTTTTTCCTGTGAAAGCTCTGCAATATGCATGTCTGATGTGTAAAATGCTTGCACCAAATCAGTTCATTTAATGCTGTAACAGAAAGTTGGTGCAAAATGTGAAGCATACACTTGTAAAAAAAAAAGTGCATTTAAGTATATATTTTTAATATAAAAAAGCACATACTTTTAGCATTAAAATGTAAACGTACTTAAATACATACTAAATGTACTGTCTTGGAGGTATCATTTATGGCTTATAATTTAAGCTTATATATTTAATTATATAATCTATGGCTTATATATTTAAATTGTAATTAATTAATGCTTTTAAGTTGTATTTGAGTGCATTTTATAGAAAACCTAAAATGGATTGTTAATACAATTAAAGTATATTATAAATGTACTTCTTGTGTATTGAAGTACATATTCTGTACACCTCCCTGCCACTGGAAACAACTACTCTTAAGTGCCCTTCAAGTAGTACGTAAAGCCACTTCTAATAACTGACATATTGCTAATAACTATCTTCCCAAATGCTGCTGATGAGCCTGTGGAAGTGTCTCTTAGTGTCGGAGAATGCAGTAACTTGCTCTTATGCCCCTCAACACTGAAACCAGGCAAATACAATGCAAAGAAAGCAAGTTCATATTTATAAAGTTCTAGGAGTTCAGAAATCAATATTTGGTGGAATAACCCTGGTTTTTACAGCTGCACGGTGAGTTTTTTCATTTTCACAGTTTTCATGCATCTTGGCATGTTCTCCTCCACCAGTCTTACACACTGCTTTTGGATAACTTTATGCCACTCCTGGTGTAAATATTCAAGCAGTTCAGCTTGGTTTGATGACTTGTGATCATATATCTTCCTCTTGATTTTATTCCAGAGGTTTTGAAACTTATCATTTTTAAGTGATCTCTTATTTTTTTTCCAGAGCTGTATATGGCAGAAAATGTATGTTTAGTATTCTGTACTTAATTTAAGCATATGTTTAGTGCTCTTAAGTACACTTTCTTTTCCCAGTGGTGGTTTTGTGATTGTTATGCTAGTTCTGTCCTTTAATTACATTATTTTAGCTATTATTATCCCTGTATTATCTATCTTCTTCTAATCCCTATATTATCTGTGTTGTTCTCAGTTGTACAGACAGGATTGCGAAACCTTTGGGATGGTGGTGAAGATGCTGGTAGCAAAACAGCCTACTCTGGAGAAGCAGCTGGAGACGGCACTAAAGGAGAATCTTGTAGAGATTAAGGAGCGATGTTTGGAGGACCTGCGTCAGTTTATATCCGAGGTCAATGTCGTGCTTCAAAGTGATCAGGACAAGATTTGACCAACGACACATTGTGACAAATAAATATGCTGTTTTTTGGGGACCAGTAATAGTTTCTAGTTTCACAAGGTAATAGAGATGTGCCTTTCAGCTTGCAACAGTTCAATTGTTAAGTTGTCAATTTGTGAAGCAATGCAGCTATCGGACAATCTTGATGTGGCTGTGATGTCAGTGTTCAATGTCAAAATATTATTGGCCCAATGCACAGGCCAATTTGTTTTTAATATATATGTAAAAAAAATAGTTTCTTATACTAAAGCATTTAATAAAGTTTTTCCACAAATGTTTATGGACCAAAGGTGTGAACGTTCTTCCCAAAGCACTCGTGTTTATGTAAAAAAAAAACTATATAAAAACAAAGAATAACTTACATATGTTTTTTTATTGGCAGCATTATGTTCCAGTTTTTGCATTTATACAGATTACACTGATCTGTTTACTATGGCACATAAATAAAATTCAAAGCAACCAGGCCCTGCATAATACATTGAATGTTTGTTTGTGTTCAGTTGCTTTGATAGGACAGAAGTATGTACACAAAGATATAGCGAGGGGCTAACTGGAGTGTATTTGGTGACATATTTCTTTTTTTTCTTTAAAGCCGGGCTTCTGCAAACCATTACTGATATTTATTTGTCAGCTATTCTACTTTATCTGTCTTTTAAAAAGGGATATAAAAATATCAGCTTTAAATCAATAGTTTTTTACAGTATATACACTTTTTAATATTTGGACTGTTAAATATTCACTCATTAATATATGGTGCTTTTATAAATATTATATTCTTTCATTCTCTCAGTGACCATAAGTGACATGTTATGTTATTTAATACACATACCAGTTGTTGCAGTTGTAGGGTGAATCTTTGCTTTGTTAATTCATTATCTGTTATTTATCTATTTTTTATATATATATTGCATCTTTTCTCAAATTGTCAGTCTTGTTTATCAGGTAAAAAAAATACTGCAAAGAAAGCTACTGACCTTTAAATAAAGGCAGTTAAAATGGAGAAACTATCTACTACATTGCATCGGTTTTACAGTTTATGAAATTATACAGTTTTTGCCTTTGTGTCCTCTCTTCTTTTTGGAGTTTGTCCTTGTGCCAAAAGAAGCTGGCACTTGACTGGGGAGTTCATCAGCGTAATACTGATAGCGAGGTTGCCTGGGCTGTGGAATTGGTTGACCCAGGAAAAAGCCTTCTTCCTCCGATTCAGACGAGGAAGAGGAGCATGTAGAGCACCATTCGTCGTCGTCTCCGTAAAGACGAAAGAATCGTTCTGCGGCCTGGTTCTGCAGACCGTAATCTGAGTTTGCGTGGCCGTGCGTGTGCTGTCCGTACTGAGAGGCGGAGACGGGAGCACGCTGGTGCTGGTCCTCTCTGAAGCACATGCGAGCTCGTTCTTTGGGTACTATATGCAGCGCGTTGTCCGACCGAGACTTCCGGCTCCTCCGTCGTCTGTGGTTGTGATGATGCCGATGACTGCGCCGGTCCTGTTGTTCATCAAAATGGTAAACCCGTCTGCGCGTGCGTTCGCTCATGGGAGGCTGTCGTACTTCCACGTCATCGTAGCGACTATTGTCCACAACATCATCTGAGAACTTGACCTGTTGGGGCCTGGACTGGGATCTGGTCCTCCGAAGAACAGGTAAGTGTGGGATTTTGGGCCTTTCCTCTGGGAGAGGGATAATCTCCTCAGGTTCTTCCTCCTCAATGGCTTCCACTTGCTCTAACTCGGAGGTAAGGCTCTTGAGGGAGTTGGCACTTCTGTGCAGCATTGAAGAATTGAGAGTTCCCATGTTGCTTGTTTTCTCACAATCTTCATTCTCCAGCCCTGGGAAGTTTTGTAGCGAATAGGGTAATGGCTTCTCTTTAAAGTCACCATCTACTGATGCACCTGTAATGAAAGAGATGAGATTAGATTAGTCTTCTCAGAAGAAGAATGCTAAATTTGTGAATCTAGGCATTCCCTGTCTAGTCTATTGAAAGATTTATATGTTTTCTTTCATGTTCCCTGCAAAAATCATCTTAATGTTTCTTGAAGAAAGTTCGCGCTATGTTGTATATCTGTTGCTGCATGAGTACTGCTTGAGCAATGGCCTGAGAATCACTGCTAGTGAAGCTAGCATACTTATACTGAACATTATTAGTATGTCATCTACATTGCTTATGCCCACCTGTGATATTTGAGAGTGCCAGAGAGTCCATGGAGTCTCGTACACTTGGCTCTGCTTGTTTCAGCTCATCTGTGATGCATTCCAGTGAGTCGTCGTACCACTTCTTATCCTCTCGTTTAAAGTTAGCACCATGCTCCAGGTCTAGCTCCTGGATTTTCCGACTACTTGCAGGCCCAGGATGACTACCATAGGCCGAGTCTCCCAGTCCATCCTGAGACTGTGTCCAGTACATGTCTGCTTTGTACTTTTTACTGGCCAGACTCCCACTGCCACCACTGCTCAACATCTTTGACTCTGTCTTAATTTTGACCTCGGAATCGGTCGTCCAAAGGTCAGTCGGTCTGTTGTCCTCTGACTGCTGGACGATGCCGTGCTCTCCAAACTTCAGAAGTAGCTGGGTCATGTAGTCTTCATGCTCAGCCCATTCTTCGTGGTCCTCAGGTGCTTCCTGCTCCTCCCTGTTCCTCCAGAAATGGTCATTTTCAAAACTCAAATGGGAGAACTTGTTTGATAAGGTGTCATCGGCGTTGCCAGAAAAACCAGGGAACTTGTAGTTCCCGGCTGGGGAGAAAAGCAGAGACTGGCGACACTGGTCTGCAGATCGACTGCTCTTGCCCATTCTTACACTGCGACGGGACTCGCGTGACCTGGCAGACTGAAAGGCAGAGTCCGAGGAGTCTGAGGCGTGCACATCCTCTCCCAGACTGCAAGCTTTGGAGCAGTAGATGCGGCCTTGCCTGGGCAGGAATGGGCAGCCAAGCAATGAGCTTTTGCACTGGGCACAGCTGAAGCATTCATCTGTGGCATGCCAGTGGAGACCGTCGTATGTCATCTGAGCATGGTCGACTCCTGGATGGAGGGAAAGAAAAAAGATAGAAGCAGGATTTAAAGGTCAGCTCTTGGTTCAAAAAAGGAAAACAGGAAAGATGTTACAAAAACAGCGTTTATGAACAAGAGAGACTGGTATATTTTACCAATGTGTTCTCCACAGGCCTCACAGTATTCTGCATACAAGGACTCGAAGCACCCACAACAGTATGGCCGACCATCTTTCATGATGTACCGTTGACCGCCTAGAATGGTTTCGCATTCAAAGCAGGAAAAGTGCTTCATGTGCCAGTGACGACCCTCAGCCTCTGTGCACTCGTCAGCGAAGATAATCTAGGTAAAGGAACAGATTTACTCTTTTAAATTCTAAAATACTTAAATGTACTGATTCTTTTTATCACAGACATTTGTGTCTCTGTTTACCTCATCGCAGGATGAACAGCGAGGCTTTAACAGTTCAGCATGATGCCTCCCACAGTGAATCTTCCCCTCGTGGTAGAAGTAGATAAGATCCACAAGCAGTTCACTACATGTTGAGCATGCAAAGCATGCTGGATGCCAGCACAGTCCTGGACCTGCTCTTGAAGCAAACACTGCCATCTCTCCTCCACCGATGTTCTCCCCACACTGAAGGTTACATAAAAAAAAAATGTAAATCTTAGTTATGAAGAACACAATGCAGGCAGACTTCTAGAAGGTAAAACAAGCTTTCTAGGAATGGGAATTCTGGTTCATTGGATACCTACATGCTCACAGATAGCATGATGCATAGTCCTGGGCAGCAGTTTTAGGGTTCCACGTCCCAGTGCCTCCTTCTTTCTCTGCACACTGAACATGTGCAGCTCCTTCTTCTCTTCTTCACTGAGGGACTGGCAGTAACGCACCTAAAAGAAGAAAGGGAGAAGCTTGAGTGACAATATCAGCAAATACAGAATGAGAAGCTTTAATAATTTTTTTACATTTAAACTAGGACTGCATGATACCTGGTGGAGACTACTAAACTCCACCAAGAAAAGACAAGTCCCTCGGTTTGTGGTCATGTGTCCAGAAGTCCTGCTGGGTTGGATCACATTTGATCTTTATTACAAGAACTTTGACAAACCAATGTTACGTTGATGAGGCCCTGCAAACAGTGACCCTACCTTTCTTAATGCTATTTCTTAATGCTATTTCAACAGGACGATGCTCGTCCACATACTGCTACCGTCTCAAGAGCTTGCTTTGAAGACACAGACGCTATGGCCAGCCACATCCCCAGACCTGTGCCTGATTTGCAAATTCTCAAACCTCAACTCCTCCGGCATAATTGGCGGTAATGTTCACAGAAAACCATTAGGAACCTCTACAATGCCAAAACTCAGACCGTCTAGCGACCTCTGCCTCTTGTGTTTACTGTGAGGTTTGGTGTTAGGTTGCTTTTAATAAATGACACCCAACCACAAATTTACACAATTACACAGACAAGCTCTGTATTTAAAGGATAATCAAGAGTCAGACAGTAAGACTCAAGCTGAGACACGCATGCGATGCCATGTTGCCTTGGAAAACAATAATGGTGCATACAAAAGTGCCTCAGAGCAATGTCTTTAGCCTCTTTTCTAGTAAACCGCAGCAATGTGAGGAATCTCTGTGCCACATGTTGTGCAGAATCCCCCAGCAACATCATAAAGTCGTCAGCTCAAATATCTCATTGTGCCAACACCCACAGAAGAACAAGGAAACAAAGGTCTCCTCTGTGATGGCGGGGGGAACACAGTGGATTAGGCAAGGTACAAAAGTCCATGAAGTTTACCAGAACCCACACTGTAAAGAATTTTGAATGGGGTTCAAACCGTGTCTACCCACATTTCAGTGCAACAGAGACTCTTTTAAGGGTTTTTTAAAATTTCCGAATTGCTCTGGAGGTGGCAGTGCCTCTTTAGGTTATGGCCTTACACCAGAAATCAGAACATTCAGAGCTTGAGGTTTCTCAGTTTAATTCTAAGAAGGGCTATTGTAGGTATTATGGGGCCAGACATTCAAAGGTCCTTCCTTTGATCACAGCCATTACATTATAGCCCAGAGCAAGGCATTTATCCCAGACTCCTGTAGGCACACTGCTGCATCGTACTGTACCATGTCTACTGCACCATGTCTACAGCATGGTTGCTGAATAACCAACCACTAAATTACAGACTTGAAGACAAAAGCTTTTTCTTTCATTTGCAAGGTTTGGATTACACAGCCATGGAAAACACTGAAAGTAATCCAAAAGGTAAATTACTGAATGTTACTGAAAATAAATGCTATTATTTCTCAAGAGTTACCCAAGCAAAGGATCTTAGAAGCATTCTACTCAATGTACCTCATTATCATGAGGAGGCAGCTGATACAAGAGCTGCTTGATGCGATTTTTCTCTCCTGGGCTGTTAACGTAGGGAACCTTATCCTCTGGAAGACAGGAGAAGTACAGCTGGACCTACGAGACAAAAAATTAGATTTGTTACTCTTAGATATAGATATAGCTGCCAATGAACACTGATAATACATGGCATTCCTAGAAGTCCTGAGATAAGAGCAGTATATGAATTGATTGTGAAGAGTTAGGGTTAAGGGTTAGGTTTTAAGGTTGATTCATAGTTGACGTTAGACTTAACGTAAGGGTTAGATTCAAGGTTGAGGCTAGGTTTAGGGTTAGATTTAAGGTTTGTGTTAAGGTTGGTTAAGGTTAGGTTTTAAGGTTGATTCATAGTTGACATGCTTAAGGTTGGGGTTAGATTTAAGGTTGAGGCTAGGTTTAGGGTTAGATTTAAGGTTTATTTTAAGGTTTGGGTTGGGTTTTAGGGTTGATTCATAGTTGATGTTAGGCTTAAGGTTAGGGTTAGATTCAAGGTTGAGGCTAGGTTTAGGGTTAGATTTAAGGTTTGTGTTAAGGTTGGTTAGGGTTAGATTTAAGGTTGAGGCTAGGTTTTGGGTTTGATTTAAGGTTTATTTTAAGGTTTGGGTTAGGTTTTAGAGTTGATTCATAGTTGAAGTTAGGCTTAAGGCTAGGTTTAGGGTTAGATTTAAGATTTAGGTTAAGGTTTGAGTTGATTTATGGTTGAGGTTAGGCTTAAAAATAAGGTTAGGTATAGGGTTAGGCTCTATAGAGAATCATTTAGAATCTGTTACAATTGACCATCCAAAAAAACTAGAACTACTCAGAACTTCTAAAGATGCGATACCTGACACTTCAAAAATCTTCTTCCAGCTCTCTTCCATCGCCCACCCCTGATTAAGTAATCTCTTCTATCCAATTTAATCTTCTGTACACAACTATAAAGCCTTAATATTTGTTTGCTTTTTAATGTTTGAGTCTGTGAGTGCAAAGATGCCATCCATACTGTGAATGTCCCACTAGCTGATGACCTCTGAAAAGGGGAGCAGTTTATGAGCCCTGGTTGTAACATTCACCAGATAAAGAGAAGGACCGGTCTTGTCTCCTCCTGCCTGAGCAGCAGCGTCCTGCTGTTATTCAGCCTACAGTCTAGTGGTCTGCGGCTTAAACATGACAATGAAGGGCCTCATAAATCATGCTGATTTTATGCTAATATTGCCACCCACTCCTCTCCCTGGGGCTCCTATTTTGGAGTGTCTATGTACTTCCCTGCAATGATCACCTATAATGTTTGGGGTCATTTACAGAGAATAGCAGCTGTAAAGACATTACAGTTGCTCCTTGCATTTAAACACAAAAGCTGTTTGGATTTTAGCCGGCTCTTATGGCTTTAGACCCGGGCCTTTTCTCGCCCCTCACCCCTGATTGCGGTCGTATGTGCTTTTCAGACCAGTTGGCGGATTATAACGCCCCCGAGATAAGTGTGGTGAGGGGCTTCCCTGTTGACTTGGGAAAAGTGCCACATCACAGCAGGTTTAGGCTGTGTTCGAACTGCAGGCCAATTGGATTTGTTTCTCAAATTAGACCTGTTTTAGATCACTGTCAACTTTTATTTGCAAGTGCAATGTTTTTTTTTTTTTGAGGGCCATGTACAGATTGCAAGCCCAAAATGAGGTGTTTGGCATATCTAAACTGAATTAAGATCCAGAATCCGATTTTTGAGAGTGTGAACTGTCTGAAACCTTTTTTTCCGTATCAAAACCACATTTGGAGGTGGTTTGAGATAGGATTATAATTAAAGTTGTACTAATGAATCTCAGTCTGAACTCTCTGACTGTTCAAATTGGATTTCAACTTGTCTTTAAAACCCAACGTGACAGAAATATTGGTTAAGTAATGGTTCAAGAAGAGCGCCAAAAGTTTGTTAGGTTAGTTCTCGTAAATTCTAGCATCCTTCCACCGGTCCTAAGTAAAGACATGGAAGTAAATATAGACCCAGATTACATGCCCATGTGGAACCTGTATGGCTGGCCAATAGTTTTATTTTTTTAAATTATTATTAGTTTTATTATCATCAATATGTGATGGTTAGGTAGTTACTGACGCCTGTTGTCCAGGCATGCAAATTCAATCCAATCCAATCAGATCACTTGCAAATAAAAGTACATACATTTATACAAATGGATCAAATGTAAATCTGATTTAGACTTGCAGTCTGAACAAAGCTGAAGACATGAGAATCGGACTGTATTCGCACACAGGCAGGCCTGCAGAAAAGCAATGATCCATCGCCTCCAGCGTTGCTCACACTGTTCGTTTAGCTGGTGGTTGGCTTGGTTCTGATGGTTTTAGCTCTTTGTCTGCCAGCTTGCAATAATGACTTGCAGACTTTCCATGAAGCAGTTTGTAAATAAAAAAAAGAACATATCCTGTTTCCTCGTCCCTTTGGGGTGGTGCCTACAAAAACGCTTAGCTCCTCCACCAAATGAGTTGGCTCATCTAATTAGAATGAAATGAACAAGCTTGCTGTGCTGATGGAATGATTGACCTACTTTTGGCATGTTTGCTTTAAGGGTGCTAAAAGAGCTCTGTTCTTTCTCTCACTCTCTGGTCTTAATCCATATGGCTAACACAGGAAGAATATAACAGTATTTCTCTAAAGCACTGTGCTCATACTGTGCTTATGATGTGTTTTTTTTAAAGGATATTTTTTAATTTACATGGTCATCTGCTTTAGGTTTGGCAGGAGTTTCTTAGGTGTGTTGTTTTCTGGGCTTTGGCACTTTCACCAGTCAGATGGAATGGAAGTAAATGTAGACCCAGATAGCATGACTGTATGGGTGGCCAAAAGGGGTGTATGAAAATATCAAGATATATCGAAGCATTGCGATATTTTGTTTCATAATACTGTATTGATTTTTTTAAAACTCTATATTTAAATGTTTTATCATAAATTTAATGTAAAGATGGGACTCTAAACCCCCTGATTTCTGCGGACTCCACCCTCAGCTCTTGAAAAAGGCAAAAAAAAAAAAAATTGCAGGGGTAGTTTGGGAGGGGCACTGGATGATGTATGGGTTTAGAGGCAGGGCAGGAGGGAGGACTGATTGGCTGAGCTGCAGCAGTGTGCCTCTGATGGGTATTATTGATTGACTGATCTGCATATTGTGATGTACTGCTACCAAAGAACCTGAGAGGGCACTGCAAAGTCATAAATTACCGCAATAAAAGTGTTTTTAAAAGGTTAAGAAATGTTTATAAAAAATTTAAAGCAAGACTGGTATGTTTCATTACTTCAGAGAAACGTGTTTTAGATATTAATGGAATAAATATGGCAAATTGAATAAATATGCCAAATTGGAAGTAAGTATAGACCCAGAAAACATGAGTGGCCATTAGGGGTGTTTGAAAATATCAAGACGTTTCAAAGTATTGCGATATTTAGATTTGTAATACTGTGTCAATTTTCAAAAACAGTATTTTAATTTTTAATTACTAGTTTATATGTAAAGACTTGTGTCAGACAGTGGTTCATTTTGTGTTACATTTAAATCTCAACCACTAGAGAACAGTGTTGCTCTCGTCTGACTGCATAAAAAAGTAAACGTTTTTTTTAACTCAGATTTGATTCATATCATGATTTGGTGATATTTATACTATATAATAGTTATCTTTCAATTTTGCTTACAGTATCACAATATATTGTGATATACTGAATTATATCCTCTGTATTGTGATGCAAATGGTTTTGCCATGTTCTTGCTAATAAACAGCCCTAGTGGCCAAACTGAAACCAGTATATTTTGTCCCTCAGTTCTTCTATGTTGGCCCTACCGAGGGATGTCAGTGATGGGCCCTATCAGGGTCAGTGTTTGGACCAGAAGGAGTTAAATATGGGTTCTACCTGTGTTGTACACTGCAAATGAGGCCTACATGGGACCAATAGTGGGCTGTTACAATGGAGACCATTTAAGAAACCCAACTGACACGTACAAGCCCACCCAAAGCCCATTCCCACCAGAACCCTCCTGGAACCCACCTAGTCCACATTCCTCCCATATGAGCCCCACATGAGCATACTGTGCTTCTGACCAATGACCTCACCTGCTCAGGTCGTAGTCCAGGTGGAACCCAGGCGTACTCCTCCAAGGCACAGCCGGAGTCATCATCTGAGGTAGAGCTTCTCTGAAAGCCAAAAGTGAGCTTGCTGACCTTCTGCTCCATTTCAAACTGCCTCCTGCTCCTGTTATGGAAACCACCAGGATTTTCTAGGTTCATCAGACAGGCTTCCTAACAAAAAATAGAAGAAAGAAAAAAAAGTGATTTGTTAGTCATGAAACCACATCCTTTATGAGAGTGAGAACATTCAGACACTGCTATTCTCTTTTCTAAAGTTCTCATTTTCTCTTATTTGGCGGCTTTCGCAGCAGCTCCGGTGCCTAGTCTTCCCTCGGTGGAGAAAATGGGCTGTAAAATAGATCTCTGCTATAAAATATGACAGCTTTATTGTTGCTGCCATTGTGACTGTGCATCATTCAGGGGTCTGCCCTGATGTGGTTGGACGTATCCTCCATGTTCCACCCTATTATAGCTGGCAGATACTGACTTCTTAACAGTAAATTTACTTTAATGCATTTCTCTGACTGCTCTTCACAATGAAAATGTGTCATCATTTTCCATTTCTTCCATTTGGAGGCTCTACTTCATGTTTTTCAAAACATGCAGTCATGTAGTCATGGCAGAAGAGTGCAATATTTAACCAAGTCATATAAACACATTAATGAACATATGAAAGGACTATTTAAATAGAAGTTAAGGATCAAAACTGAAAACTGAGGAAAACTGATTCATTTTATGGTCAGTAGGCAAACTAAGCTACTACAATTGCTATTTGGGCTACATTTCTATAGGGTTACATTCAATTAAGCAATAATACACGAGAGGGAGTGCTATAATGTGTAATATTGGCACGGTGGTATATTACACATTATAGCACGAACCTCGAGTGTATTATTGCGATTATTCCACAGTTCCATTAATTGCTGTTTATTAAAAGATTTTGAGTTAAAGAGGATGAGAAAATATGATCTGTTTGGTTATAAACACTCTGAGTTAAAATAGTTTCATTGCTGCTCTGTTTGTATCTGTGCTGTTTGGCTTGTAAGCGCTGCATCATTGCTAGGTTACCTGTATGTGTCAGAGTAATACATGAAGAGCTTCGATTATAGTGCATTACCAGCTGATAATGGCACACATATAACGCCTCTCAGCTAATCACATTGCAGGGTCGGAAATAACTGTGGTATAACTGTGGAGAATCATTTTCTTTCACCGTGAAGATTAGTTGAGTTTAACTGACACAGTTAAATGTAAGTTGACTGTTAATTGATCATCTATTAAGCTTCTAAGACTCTAAGGGACAAAAATGATATGATATAGGTTTCTTCATATTTCACATTCAGTAAACCCATGACCATCAGACCTAAAGAATGTATGTTTCAGCTGGAGAAGTGAGCTTTTAAAGAGATCTGCACATATGAGCAAGTAGAAGGAAATATTCTGATATACTGAAGAGAGTACAATCAGCTTGTGCAAAAGATCCTGTAGTTACTGAACAAAAAGCTGTAGTATGTAAGAAGCCTTTAAGTGTTAAGGGGTTAAACTTGCTTAGAAAAAAAATGAAGCATTTTTTAATCTATTATCAGACGCAAAGGCTCAATTTCCCAGACAAGGAGTAAGCCTAGTCATATACTACATTTTTCTTTCAATGAAAAAATATATATGCTCCATTTAGAGTAGCCAAATCATGTTTAAAAACACAAAATAGTCAGTTTGCTGTAGTGTAAGTGTAATTTCTCAGATTTGTGCTACTCACAATTAAACATAAAAGTACCAAAAAAAGAAAGACAAGCTTTGCACATGCATTTCTGGACAAGCTGAAAACTACAGAACCACCACTAAAAGTGAAAAAAAAGATGTAACGCTTCAAGATTTTACTGCATGAATATGATTACTGTCAGCTTTACCAAAACTACACAGTGCCGTTAGCATCATTCCTCGTATTAACAGAGTATCATTGATGTTGTTGAGATGCTGTTCTTTGAGTTATAGGACAGTGGGGCATCACAATGATTTTGAAGGTGGTATTTTAAAGTAAAGTTGTTTTGCAAGTGAGATGTTTTATGTTCACATAATGGTTCACTACCAATTAACCAACTATTTAAGACACTATAGATTTTTTTTGTGGACACTGCACAGCTACCCATTAACTAAATTGTTAAATTCAGTTTGTTTTTGACACAAGTTTTTGTTTTTTTTTTGTTTTCCAAAAATGCTCTTGGTTGATGTTAATAAGTTAATAAGTGAGTAGTTGTGTGTTGTAGTTATGGTGAACTTTTTCAGTTAATACAGGCTCTGTTAACTGTGGGACTTTCAGTTAAATTCACCCTGGTCACTGACTTGCTCCCCCCGACTCCTCCTTTACTCCCTGCTGTGGTTAAATGGACAGCTGAGAAAACCAGGCGCACTTAATTGCACCCTTTGAAGTGTCCAGGCGTGATAGTTTGGCCCAACATGCTGCATATTCATGAGAGTCAGAGAGTGTTTCACTTCCATTCACACACACACACACACACACACACACACACACACACACACACACACACACACACACACACACACACACACACACACACACACACACACGCACAGGTCAAGGTGTGAGCTGAATTGTATGAACTGCTCTTTGTATTTCATCCTTTCGTTCCTTCTTCCAGAATCAGCCTGAATCTCTGGAATGACTCTGTGCCTTACTCAGCAGCCACTGGCTATTCATAAACCCGGCACTCAGGCCTCAAACGGCCGTTCCTCATTCCCCAGCAACAGCTGTGTCCTGCACACGTCTGTCGGAATTCATCACACACAATAAAAACGCAGATTGAGACGTATGTAAGTTCTTAACAGTAGCTGCCAGAACTGAGAACTGGTTAAGTGAGCAGTGAGCAGATCCTGGATCTGTAATAGAAGCTAATCTAAGATCTGGTACATGTTGATCTTTCTGATGTTTATCTCTTCTTTGATTTGTGAACCTGTGAAACGAGGTCTGTTATCTCATTCGAGGCATTTAGTGCCCCATCCCCCTTCCAAAAAAAAAAAAAAAAAAACTCAAGTAACCTGTCCTTGGTTAAATAAACAACGGCTCATTTATGACCTGCCAGCTGTTTGCATGACATTTTTTACTCTGAGAGAAAGATCTAGAGAAAATAATCCAATTTAACGATTTTTTTTTGACAGTTTTATTAATTATAAAGCCAAATTAACCTGGTTTTGCTAAATGAAATAAAGAATGAGGAACAACGGCTGGGCAATATTCAATATCAACAACAACATATTTATTGTGATTTTGTTTTTGGGGGATATTTCAATTTACATTGCATACATTATTTACACTGTCCGTCACTGACTTGTGTTTAACTTAAGTTTAATGGCTTTTTGTTCACATAGATATACGAATTATATATATTGCATCAACTGAAATAAAGAAATAAAACATATCGCAATATAAACATTTGTGCATATCGTCCAGCCCTAAATGGAACTCAAAGTTCCATTCTCATGTGCGTTTTTTCACATTATATTTAAATAACCAGCAGTTTCCTTCAGCAATTTGATTCTCTAAACAATGTTAGCTTCACAATGCACCAGTTTAGCACCTCCCATTAAAGTGAACCTCAGTCTTACATATGCTAATCGTTCTCTAATCAACATAATAATAATAATGGTGGAGCACACACATCCCTGTATTATTATACTATCCTTATGCAGCATTTTAAAAAGTAAAAAAAAAAACATAAAAAGAAGTTTATATTTGTTTTGTTGTTTACTGTGTAGCTTTTAAAGCAGCAGTCCTTAAAGACTAGTTTTTTTTTATTTTAAACTGAAAGCAGTAGTGTTGGTAAGTGCAGAGAGGGCAAAATATTATAATAAATTACATCATTGTGCTTTTGCTACCACTTCTGCAAAGCCACTTATATTTATTCTATAAACAGGGGGGTCTGGTAGGTCCTCAGACTTTTTTTTTAGCTATAAAAGCTTTTCCTGGATACCTCAGCAACCATGGCACTGCTAATGGCGCTGATACAAGAGATACTGCAAACATGGAGATATCAGAACAAGAACCTTCTTTTTCATCTGCCCTGCTTTGTGCAATTACACAGTCACACCAAAAAACACAGACTGGTACTTTAAACAATATCATTGCTGTCCAATGAAAAATAAGTATCTCCATTTTTGGAGATTTTTAGTTTACTACATAATTTTTACACACAAACTGAAATAAACTATTTTTACATTGACTTCCATTGAAAGTTAAGAAGGTTTTATCTCTTATTATATTATTTATTTTGTTACATTATTATCATATTATACAAAATCAGAGTTCAAGGTTTTTTAGATTATTACTGATACATGTTTTTAGTTTATTCTTAAAATACATAGAATATTTTTAGATATTTTTATGTTTTGTCATATCTCCAAGAATACTGTATTATAATGCAAAAATACCCTGAAATATTGATATATTATTTTAGGGCCTTTTTTCTTTTGCCCACCTCTAGTTTCCTAGTTAACACATGCTAAACTTTGTGAGCATGCTTTGTAAAGCACTGGAAAGCAGCTGAAGTCAGTTATTTGGTATGTGTGCGCATGTGGTCCCCTTCCAGCTATAGAGGACCTCCAGCAGTAAGTGTTTAACATCCCCCTCTTTTGTAGAAACTCTTGTTAACATGGCTTTGAGAGCCCAAGATGCATATCTTTTAGATCCACCCACAGAGAGCCTGAATTGCTCTCAGGCTGAACTGGAGCTGAAGCGCAGGGGTCCGGAGCAGCCGGGGGGATAGGGAGAGGGAAGAGTGGAGGGCGGGGGTATTACAGGCTTATACAGTAAGAGGGTATTTTGTGCTCAGTATAGGAGTGAGTATTAGCCAGAGATAGATTAAATAATGTGTAGTGTAGATTTGTGTAGATGGAGAAGGATCTGATCTATAGCTGTAGTCCATCATGCTGCAGGAATAACGATTTAAACCCTTAGAAGGTGAGGAGGTCAAGACCCAACAAATTACTCCATATTGATTCACTAATTTCCATCATTTTTCCAAACAGAAAAAAACCTTTGTTCAGCCGTTTGCTCAAGAAACTTAAAAATGTTCAAACTTAAAACTGATATTACATTTTTACAGTGAAATAACTGCCAAGTATTTGATATCTCTTTACTTGGATGGTCCATTAAAAAATGCCTCATAGATACTCAACTTTCAACTGACATTCAACTAACACTAAACTAAATATATATTAAGTGCAACTCTCTAATGCTAATCTTAACTCAAACTAAATCAACCCTAAATCCTAAACCTAGCCCTAACATTAAACTAAAACTTAAACCCAACTCTCAAAGTTTAAAGATAGAATGTAGGATTATGGTTGGGTGTAGGATTACAGTCAATAGAAAGTCATTTACATCCAACTAAGGATTCAGTCAAATATATACATTTATATACATTATATATACATTATATACATACAATATATACATTTTTAGAAAAAAAAATAAGAGATCACTTAAAAATGATGAGTTTCTTTGATTTTACCAAATTTAAAAAACTCTGGAATATAATCAAGAGGAAGATGGATGAGCGCAAGCCATCAAACCAAGCTGAACTGCTTGAATTTTTGCACCAGGAGCAGCATAAAGTTATCCAAAAGCAGTGTGTAAGACTGGTGGAGGAGAAAATGCCGAGATGCATGAAAACTGTAATTAGTGTGATTAAAAACCAGGGCTATTCCACCAAATACTGATTTCTGAACTCTATAACTTATTCTCAAAAATCAGAAAACATAAAAAAAAACAGCACCAACACTGTAAAAATTACACTTTACACCTACAAGTTTTAATGACTATTTAAATGAAGCCTAACACAATACATTTTACATTGAGTCAGCAAGAAAAGTTTCTTCACACATTTTTTTACAGTGTACAAAGAGACTTTTAAATCCACGCCACTTTGTACTGCTGGCTTTTCCACTGAAGTGCCAGGACCTGTTTCATTTGGAATGCTCCAAAATAGCGTCAGCCTTGGGAACCTGGCTAAGACTTTAATGTCTGGAACAGGATGTCTGGCACAGGTTCCTAAAAAAAAGCTCTAAGCTCTTAAAAGTTTCAGGATTCCACAAATTAAGAGTTTCCCTCCACTACCAGAGTCAGGATTAAAAAGTTAATCCAGCAAATACAGATTGTGTTATTGTGTTGCCTGTAAGAGTATAGGTAGACCTATATTTCCTAATAGCAGCTTTCACTGTGGTAGGAGCAGAGCGATGGGAATTCTTAAAGTTTTTCTTAAATTTTTGGTTTCTGGCTTTTATTTGAAAAAAAAAAAAACTTTCACAGTTTTAACTTAGTTGTAACTAAGGAATAGCTCAGTCTCGGTTTACATTGCATTGCATTTAGTCACTGATTAGTAATGCTTTGGGTGTAATGAAGTCAGGGGGCATAAGAGGTTAATTGAGCTGAAGTTATACAGCCAACAGTGAAGACACAGATAGAAGTAATGCATTGTTTTGAGAGCATGCTTTTTTCTATAATAATTAGCCATGCACACACTGTGCACCTATTCTACCTAGTCTTAGATACAACCAGAACAACACATTATGTGTTACTTTGAATGAAAGTTCAAAGTAAAAATTCAAAATAATTCAAGAGAAGCATTTCTATTGGTCCAAACGTCCAGAACTACTATCTACATGGTGTACAGAGCATCTAATTGGATTAAAAATGATGGGAAAAAAAACTATTAAACAGGCTAAAAGTCATGTTTTTAAACAGGCTAAGAGTCATGTTTTTCACTGGATAAACGTGTATTGTGGAAAGCTATATTATATTTCTCATTCTGTGCAAATGCATGAATCATGAGATTCCAATGTAGGACACCACTGCTGAGTCACTATAAAGAAACTTGTGATCATCTGGAATTAGTAAAGTAAATGAAAGTCAGAGAACAGTGTGTTCTTTTGATTTATACACAATTTAAATCCATGGCCAAATGGCTAAAGGGCCTGCAGTTAGAAAATGACCACCTGTAGTCAGACAGGATTTTGGTATTTAACCAGTTTTTTAGTTCAGCACTAACATGCCTCTTTTCCACTCTAATATAACACTATGTTTTATGCAGCCCTGACTGTCTGGCCTTAGACAGATGCCTCTATGCCACACTTACTGTTAAGCACAGGACAGTCCTTAAAATGTGTTAAAAATGTAAAAAAAAAAAAAATAATAATAATAATAATAAAATAAAATAAAAATAAAATAACAAAAACTTTTCACTTTTTAAACTTCCAGAACTTCATACAGCAAAATGTCTGTTACATCTTAGATACATCTTTAAAAAAAAAACATATTACAGCTTTAAAAATGTACAAAATGTGAAAATTCCAACTACAAAAAAGCTCTAACTTAAAAACTTGCAGGAATTCATACAGCAAAATGTAAGTTAAAGATAATAACTTATTGCTTTACAGATAACTCTTTTTAAAGAGCCATTACAACTTCAAAAATGTAAAAAGTAAAAAAAAAAATCAACTAAACTCTGTAACTTAAAAACTTCACTCAGCAAAACGCCAGTTAAATATTATTATTACTTATTGTAAAGTAGATTTAACTTTTCAAAGAGCCATTACAGCTTTAAAAATCTAAAAGGGAAAAATACAACTTCAAACTAAATCTTTAACTTAGAAACTTGTAGAAATTCATACAGATTGTCAACCACAACTAAAAAATAATCTTTTTAACTTTTAACTTTTAGAACTTCATAAAGCATAATGTCATTTAAAAAGTATTACTTATTATAACTGTATAGCAGAAAAAACGAGCTTTTACAGCTTTAAAATTAAAAAAATGAACTACTTTTCATTTTTAGAACTTCATACATCAAATGGTCAGTTAAACATCATTACTTAATGTATAGAGTGCATGAAACATTTAACAGACAGCTTCTAATTCACTTAGGTGTTTTTTTAAATCACTTAAGTTTTCTTGAAAATGTCCTTACCTCTCCAGACACAGAGATCCAGAAATATAAGATTCTCCAACAGCTCCCTCTCTTTCTCACTGTAAACTTCTTCCTGAGGTATAAGTCCTATAGGGTAACATGTTCCAAAAGTCTTGTCATAATCATCTCTAAATCCAGCAGAATAGATCCCCAGGCCTGCTACAGCATCCTGCAGTTACGTCCAAAAATGTCAGGCTGACCAATGTCCATATCAGCAGCTGAACACAGCAGCGTTTGAGAGTTAGAGTTATAGAGAGAGAGAGAGAGAGAATGTGAGCAGACAAGAGAAGAACAGTCCAACCAGATGGTTCCTGCACTTAGTCCACTCCTGTGGAGCTCTGGCTGGGAGCCACTCCCCCATTAAACCAGCCTCAGCCATTCCTTTTTAACGCCCCCTCCCACCTACATCACCCCCCCATCACATACTGCACATCAAACACTGCAGAGTTCTTCTCCTCCTGCTTCTTCTCTCTCTCTCTCTCTCTCTCTCTCTCTCACTGTCTCTTTCCCTTCCAACTAGCCACATATCCAATATGTTCAGGAGGCACATCTATAGATAAGAGATAGATAAATAAGATAACATTTTCATCTAAGGGCCTCTTCAGTTAATCTGGGCGAGTGTACAAATGAATGATAAAGCTATGATTACTGAGCTAAAACTCAGAACACAGTTGGAGGAATAAGCTGATTATATTTAGATGCAGAGAAAGAACCACAATTTGTAATTTATGATTAAAAAAGCCAAAGCCAAACAGAATATTATGGTCAATTTGCAATATCAATAACCAGTTCTAGCAAGAAGTTATCACCCTCCTCTCTCATGCCCTGACCACCCAAATCCACCCAACACCATCACTCTGACAATTAGGAGACACATCAACTAATAATATGACAGCAGAAAACCATAGAATACTTATAAACTGGAAAAATATAAATAATCTTTATAAACTCATCTTAAAAAAACTAAACTATTGGAAAAATCTATTAACAGGCTATCTCTTTCTAGACATACTCACATAACCAATCACAATCACAGACTCACACTCTGAGAACCAATCAGAATCACCAATTCACACACTCAGGACCAATCAGAATCACAGACTGACACTTTCAGAACCAATAAGAATCACATATTCACATTCTCAGAACCAATCAGAACCACTGATTCAGACTCTCAAAACCCATCAGTCACCGATTCACACTCTCAAAAAGGAGGGGTTGAGTGATCGGGAATCCTGATTTGAATCCTGGTCATGCAGCTTGCCATGAGCTGGCCTTGTTCTCTCTGGGTGTGTAGGGGTGCTTGATTTCAATCAGCACAGGGCGTCTGTGAGCTGATGTAACGGAACCGAGTCGCTGCGCTTTCCTCCAAGTACATCTCTGATGCTACTCAGCAATGCTGCATCAGCAGCAGTTGGAAAAGAGACGGTGGCTGACTTTACATGTATCGAAGGAGGCATGTGCTAGTCTTCACCCTGCTGGTGTTGGGGCATCACTGATGGGGGATATACAGCTGAGTAGCAGCTGAATGTGTGGGACAATTGGTGCAGAATCACTGATTTACAGTCAGAACCCATCAGGAAAACAATTCACACTCTTTAAATCCATTAGAATCACAAACAAACAAAAAATAACAATATCAATACAGATTGACGCGTCAAGAATAGGGATTAGACAACTTAAATATTTTGGCCAGAAATAATAATAAAAAAAACCCTGAATAAGTACAAAGACAATAATTTATATAGAACAATGACATTGTGTTGAAAAAGCAAAAAAAAAAAAATGGCATACAGGCTATTTAATTTTTGCAATACTAAAAAGTAAAAAAGGAATTTATAAAAACTTTGAAAAAACTTGATATTAATTACTTTTAATTAATTAGAATACTCAGACATTGGGATGGAATTAAACTTACGTTTGTTTTATTTCCCAACTACACAAAACTTAGAGAAAACAAAACAACTGATTTTAAAAAAGTTTACACACTGACTCGTTAAAGATGGGCCCTCCTCACTATGAAAAGTATTATGGCAGATATTGAGGTCATGTCCATATATGGTACAGTTCATGGATAATGTAATTCTTATGACAGGCCTACATGTTCAGTATTTGACCTTTGACCTAATGTTTAATTTTGTTGGGTTTCAATTTGGGCTAAATATTTAACGACTGTAGTCTTCTGCTCTATCTGTCTCAGTTTATTAGCCTGTGAGTCCTGGCCATAAACACCAATACACAACTCTTCAGAAATACAATCTGAACACCTGAACTGATAGCAGTTAGCAGTTAGCAGATAGACGTGATCTCGCTCAGGTCTTACTAAAAAGAAACCCCCAGGTTCAGTTTTTGTGTTCCCTCATACATTAAATGTACTAAAACCAGCTCTAGACAGTTTCCCACCCATACAGAGCTGAATAGACCCCAGCTAAAGTCAGTCTTTCACTTCTCAGTCAACAATGATGTCAACAGGTCCAGACCACTGTGCCTAAAGAAAAGCTCTACATGAAACCTAGGGGACTACTTACCATATGAATCAAAGGAGCAGTTCCTATCTAGATCAGCCACTTCCATGAGGAAGTTTCATTAGAGCTGCTGTGTAGTTTGAGATTTCTTTATTTATTTCTATTTTATAACCAACATTAAAAAGTATAAAAAGTGAATTAAGCTAAAACAAATCTCTACTTAGAGTTATTTTGTTTGTTTAAGAAAAAAACTGAAAAAAGTTAATACCCTCCCATATGATGAAGTAACCTCTCAAATCAAGACACCAAATACTTCAGTAAGGCCCTTTCATTACGAGCCGCTGTTTATTTTGAATGTTTTAAAACTTATTTCCTTTTTATAATCAACGTTAAAGTAGGAAAAGGTGGATTAAGGTAAAAACAAACATTAAGCTAATTTTGTTTGGTCTAATAAAAAAAAAAAACATCATTTTAACAATTTTAATCAAATGAGGAAGTAACCTTCCAAGTTTTAGACACCAACCAGGGCCCAGTTTCCCAAAAGCTGGAAACCCATTACGAACATCTTAACACGGAGAGAGAGAGAGAGAGAGAGAGAGAGAGAGAGAGAGAGAGAGAGAGAGAGTGCTCAGTGTGAAGCTCGTTCAACCATCTAAGAATCATCTTCATGCCAGGAACCTTTTGGTAAGCCCACCCCACTTCAGTAAAGATGTTTCATTATCATTTCATTATCAGCTCCTGTGTATTTTCATTTCATAAGCAACATTAAAGTAGAAATGGATGATTTAAGCTAAAAAAACAAAAGTCTCATTTTGTTTTATTTAAGAAAAAACAGCCTTTTAATATCATCCCAAATAAAAACACCAAGTACTTCTGTAAGGAAATTTTATTACGAGCTGCTGTGTAATTTCAGATTTCTTTATTCATCTTTTTGATAAGCAACATTAAAGAAAGGAAAAGTGACTTAAGCTAAAAACAAAACTCTGCAAGGAGCTAATTTTGTTTTGTTTAAGAAAGAACAGTGAAGTAACCTCCCAACATTTCAAGACCAACCGCTTCTTTAAGGAAATGTTATTAAAAGCTGCTGTGCAATTTGACATTTCTTTATTTATTTTCATTTCAGAAGCAACATTAAAGTAGAAATGGGTGAATTAAGCTAAAAAAACTAAATTAATTTTATTTTCCTTAAGAAAAAACAGTCTTTATTACCCTCCAATATGATGAAATAACCTCTCAAATGAAAACACTAAGTGCTTCTGTGAGGAAGTGTCATTACAAGCTGCTGCGTAATTTGAATTGTTTTTATTTATCTTTTTAATAAACAACATTAAAGTAAGGAAAAGTGATTTAAGTTAAAAACAAAACTCTACTAGAAGCTAATTTTGTTGAAATTTTGAGACCAACCGCTTCCTTAAGGAAGTTTAATTTCGAGCTGCTGTGCAATTTGAGATTTCATTATTTATTTCCATTTCATCATTAAAGTAGGAACAGGTGCATTAAGCTAAAATAAAACTTTACTAGGAGCTAATTTTGTTTTGTTTAAGAAAAAACAGTGTAATCTTAAATTTTAAAATTTAGAAACCAACAACTATTTGAGATTTCTTTATTTATTTCCATTTCATGAGCAACATTAAAGTAGGAAAGGGTGAATTAAGCTAAAAACACTGGGAACTCCACTGGGAGCTCATTTTGTTTTGCTTAAAAAAAAAACGGTCTTTTAATTCCCTCCCGTATGATGAAGTAACCTCCCAAAATTAAGACACTGGAAAAACACTCATGTGGCCAACTTCTTGACCTCAGAGAACCCAGAGGTTCTAAGTAGAGAGACAGTTGACCCCATCATCTCTATAATTTCCTGAAGAATGTGCAAAAGGTGAAGGTCTTCCTGTTGTTTCAATAAACAGAGCTTAACGCCGGGCCTCTGTTTGGAGGGTCCGAGGTGCTTGTTTCCTAAACGATGGATGATGGCGGAAGTTATGAAAACAAATTCCCCTTCCCAGGGTGGTCTTTATGAGTAACCCTGACCGTTTCACTGCTACCCTGCTAACTTGGACGTGCACGCTCGTGAAACAGAAGCCCCCTCCGAAGGCTGCGAGAGGCGTCCGATTCTACAGCCTGGGTAATGTGGATCTCTGGGATGCGGTCAGTGGTGGAACATCTCAAATGTTGGTTTCGTCCACTTTCTGTCCGGCTGTACCACAGACCAGCAGATGGAACGTCTCTAGCTCCAGCTTCTTCTGGGTTTCTGGTGTTTATGAACTGGTTGGTGGGCTTCTCGGGGTGGGTTGGGAACGTGGATTGTAGTCATGCAGGTTTTTTGGGGACAAAGCCATTGTTGAAGTCAAGGGCACAGAGGCTCAATCCCAGCAGGGCTGTGGCTGAACTACAGGTCTTTGTGTTCACAGAAAGAGAAAGAAAGAATTCACACTCCCCTGCATTAGCAAGTCTTTGAGAGATAAACAACCCCACATCCTGCTGTGAAGGAATTCATGTGTTTTGAGGTGGAGAGCTCGAAATGCTGACTTGCTTCTATCGAGGGTTGACAAGGGAAAGCGCTATGCATTAACATGCTGCAGCAGACTGCTGCACTGATACTGAATCTGAATGTGTTTCTTGTGTTAGAAGCAAACATACAGTGAAGTCTTTGAAATGTCTTTTAAAAGGAAGGTGCAAACCTAAACCTGCTGACTTTTCAATTCTGCAAAGTCACACTATAGATACGACTCCAATTATTGGTTATATCTGCCATGTCTGCTGCTATGTATTAATTATCTGCTAATCTACTAATATTTATTAATCAATAAATATCCATACATCAACTATTTTCCACTTTTGGGAGAAATCAGTTATTTTTATATGATTTTTAAATTAGTTTTTACATTACAAACTAAGATCTACTTTATTTACACTTATTTTCACTTATTTTAAGGCACTTCAAATAAATAAAGTGGTTCATTTTTGGTTGATATTTGATCAATCAATTATGGAAGCATTATGCCTTATCTCTCTTATTTGCCACTGTCACAGCACTGTCAATCATAGGATTATGAAACAATGGAATATATATTATGACATCAAATGAACATTTTAGTACAGAATATTAAAATTAAAGGTGCCACAAGATGTTCTTTGAATGATCCATAAAAAAACAGAGATTTCTAAGATTGCATGAGCTTTTAAATGTTTAAAGAACTTTCACATAAATTTCAAACGGAAGATGTCTTACATTTAATGATTTAAACTGAATAATGTCACTATTCAATTAAAAAAGATGTATATTACTCCAAAAGAGCAACTTCACAGGAGAGAGATAAAACCTTCTCAACTTTCAATCAATGTGAGTTTATTTCAGGTCATTCTGGAGAATGTTGGTCCATTCTATTAGTCCATTAAATAAGAAATTTTGACACAGTGTAGGGGACAGTTTTAGTGTTTACATTATGTAAAAATCTAAAAATTGACAAAATGTTTATTGGACATAATATTCTCAACTCGTTTACAAAAATAGTTCTTCTATTGAAAATTAAGATTCGTAAAGAATGAACATTCCAATGAAACCCATTATTGGACAAATCCCTTATTTTCTTTACTACTGTAAGATAGAGTTTATTGTAATATATAAGTGTCTTAATATATTAAGAAATATACAGCTAAATAAAGCACATTTAAATATTAATGTAAAACGGTTGTCTAATGTTTTTTATCCAATGTTTTCTTGTAGAAAAAGCTTAATTGTTAATAATTTATAGACTCTGTATGGTGCATCTCTGCCCAGTTTTATTTGAGTAAATTCTGTGGAAACAAGCACAAGTCTTTCAGACTCCCTTCAGCATGTAGGAAGAGACAGCTCTGTGTTCCTAATCCACAGTCTGTCATGTAGTATTTCTTGATGCCAGCTTTTCCATTTGAGCAGAAACCGTTTTGACTCAACGTGTCTCATTCTGTACACAGCCAAACGTGCCAATTATGTCATCTGTGCTGAGCCAGGTCTTTTTTTCCCTTTACACAAACACCCGTGGGCCCGTAAAACACTTGAGAAATTCCACATTAACTGACGAAGCCTGACCACAATACTCAAAATTAGGTGAGCGTCTGACGAAGCCTGACCACAACACACAGTAGAGATCAATTGTTCAATTGTCATTTTTTATACATTTTCCACTCATTAACCCAAATGAATCCCAAAATGCGTCAAAGTGATTTACTCATGCTTTAACTACTAACTAGCGGTGCTGCGCTCTATTGTTAGAGCGTTGGCTCTTGTTACACAATTCAGGCCTGACCTCAGATACTTGTGAAATATAAAAGACCACAAGTCACACATCCCTGACCTCGGGTTGTTCCTCAGCTCCAACAAGCCGTAAATCTCGGCCCCCTTTCTAACAGCCCCCGCGCTTACTCGCGTTCAGAATGACCCAAACAGCAGCTCACACCTGGCTTTAACCTCTTTGAACTGTAAAACAGACGCTTTGACATGACTTGTCCCAGCTCCACATCTCAGAACCGACATGCTCTGGCTCTGTTCGGACCGAAGCTATATAGTCCTGAAGTCACATTCCTCATTCCTCAGCCACCCAGTTTAAAGCGTTCTCTGAGGACCAGCATGCGTAGACTTGGATCCCAGAAGAGTGGACTATATTTGAGAGCGTCCTAAATTCTACTACATAATGTGGGTCAATTGTCACATGGACAATTGCTGTTACTTACGGTCATAAATCAGCTCCCCCTGGTGTATCTCTGGTGTGTCTTGGCTGGTCAGGCTTTCTTATTGGAAAAGTGGGCTTACAGAAGGTCTTATATATATAACTGTAAACTGATTTCAACAAACTGAAACAACTCTAACAATTTCATCAGGTTGATGGGCCCATATAAAGTAGGATAAAGAGATAAATAATATGCATGATAAAATATACTGTTCTTTACTAGTGATGGTAGTGGCAGTGATGGCAGTGATGGTATTGTATTAAGAGAGAAACACTATAAAAGGACAGCAGAACAAACTAACTAAAAGGTTTTATTGACATTCCTTTAACACTGAGTACCAAAAGCCTCGTAATGTGAGATTTACAGGTATGTACAAACTACAAACTTACTACATGAAACTATAAACTAGATTGGCGTTATGATTCTTTAAGTGCTTTAACAGTCAAAATTAGTAAATGGTGTTATCTGTATTAACTGCATGTTTTATTTAATAACTGGTATTGGTGCCATCCCAGCTAACAAATTTTAATTAGTAGAACATTTGCTAAACGTAACAATTAACACTCATAGAACATTCATTCTATCAAGTGTCTGGACATTGTTATTTAATGTTTTTAAGTGTTCTGGTAACGTTGCTGCAACCACACTTTTTTCACGTTTTGGGAATGTTACTTTTAACATTTCCATAATGTTAGTATTGCTCTAGATGGGAACGGTATGTTCCTAGAACCTTTTCAAAATGTTGCTAAACATTCTTAGAACGTTCTCTGTTTGTTGGGATACAGGTTGGTTTATGTGCTATCATCAAATAAGCACATGAATCTTCAGTGTTAGCAGTAGCCTGTATCTCTATGTGTTGGCTTAAAATGTTTCCATAATGTTAGTATTCGTGTAGCTAGGAATGTTATGTGAGAAACATTCTAATAACGTGGTGACGCCAACCATTATTATGTCATATTAATGTTTCTAGACCACTTTTTCTTAAATGTTACAGGCTAACCTTCCTAGAACTTTTTTAAAACGTTACTAAATGTTCTCTGTTTGTTGGGATACAGGTTGGTTTATGTGCTGTCATCAAATATCATTGATTAAGCTCATAAATCATCAGTTTTAGCTGCCCTGTGTGCTTATGTCTTGACTTAGAACATTTAGATAGTGTTAGTATCAGTCTAGCTGGGAACGTTATGTGAGAAACTAATAGTTTAAATAACATGGTAACGTAAACCATTATTACGTCACACTTTCTCAGAATTTTCCTAGACCACTATTTCTGTAATATTACAGGCTAACCTTCCTAGAACCTTTTTTAAAACGTTGCTAAACGTTCATAAAACATTCTCTGTTTGCCATCTTCAAATATCTTCAATTAAGCTCATAAAACATCAGTATTAGCAATGCTAGACCCAGTTTTTACATTACGTCATATATGCTACTTTAAACTGTTACCAGAAAACATTTAAAATGTTCAGAGAATGTAGAGATTTCCTCTTTTAAACATACATTTAAACAACTGCAAAGTAAGAATGAGGATAAATGTGCCTTAAATAGGTAACTGCAATTGAAATATCAATGTCAAACCTTTGAAAAGTATCATGCAACATCTCAAAAGTAACAGAGAAAGAGGAAACCCCACATTTTTGCAGGTTCTGTGCTTCAGTCCAATGGTTTTTACTGGCACTGCTTTGTAAAGGTCAGTGGTCTCACCGTGTAAGGACTGGCGGGGGTATATCACCCTGTAAATGTATGCTGCAGTGTCGAGAGTTGCGAAGGTGGTCAGACAAGGTTATGCCCCTGCATTGTTCCCCCGTTTACTGCAGTTCACAGCTATTGTTGAAGGTAGTGCCTAGTTGTGTGCTAACTGTCTTATAAAAGTAAGGCTGTTCCAAGACTTTAATGACCTGCCAATGGCCATTATCAAGACACAAGCACAACAAAAGAGGAGTCATAAAGGCCAGTAAAAGACCATCATCCTACTGTAATAACAGCCCTTTACACATGAAGAGAGTAGGAAGAGGTCAACTGATGGAGTGTCTGTTGCTCTGATATTGACTTAGCCACACTGGTGCTGACAAACCTGGCTCAGTCAACAGCGGCTGACCCCTTTTACTGCATTTGTTACGGCAGATCAGGCTGACCTGAGGGCTGACACCACAGATGGGTGCGTGCGGCAGTAGTAGTAGTAGTAGTAGTGTACTACTTTATATCCACACTAAAATGATTTAACACTTGAATTTGCTGAGAATTTTTTAGCTTCATAAAAAAAAAGATATTTAAGAATTGCTAAACTGACCAAACTAGCATGTATTCCATATAAGGCCATATAATGTATGTATAAATGTCACATTGGGCGGTGATCTGTACTTAAAGCGACAGTCTGTAAGTTTTGAGAATCTAGAGACCTCTCTGATGAGAATGTGGTATTGCACCAAGCATGTGGAAGAATACTTCCACATAATAATGTATAATATGTATAATAATATGTATAATATAATATGTATAATAATGTGAATTGTTGTGGTTAGGTCCTTCCTTTTCTTTGGTTTAAAGATGTGTTTAAGCAGATAAAGACGAGTTTTACATAAAGATGAGTTTCTGATTATCATTCTGATATCTCCATGTATGCAGTAGTTCTTGTATCAGTGCCATTAGCAGTTCCACAGATGCTTAGGTAACCAGCAAAAGCTGTTAAAAATAAAGACACGTGCCATGGCCAGAAGAACTCCAAAGAAAATCAACTCTGTTTACAGAAATAATATATATTAATGTTATTTTTTTTCTGTTCCCTTCTCATTCAGGGATACTACTGATTTTAATTTAAAAGAGAAAATCTTGAGGACTGCTGCTTTAATACAGACCAGATTTGTATATTTTAAATATAACTGACATGCTGATTATCCCCCTAAGACCCTCCTAAGAGACTTTTGTTTGGTGTGCATTTTTAATTTCTCCTATACATTTGGGATTAGTAGGACCTAACAAGTATAAAAACTAAACTTTGCCTTTGTACAGGAAGTCATTTATGCAAAAAATAATGTTCTCATGGGAAAGTAGTTTATTTTAACATTACAAATAATGCAACTTTTCCATTTGGGTTTAGAAATTTTAGCTTTCTACATTAACAAATAATACCACTTTCTACTTTACTTTCTACAGTAAGTACAAAAACTAGTTTTAAATCTAAAATGAAATGATCATTTTTACCTGGACCAGGTTTCTTACTGGACTGGCTGTAGAAACTTTTGACTGGACTGGCAAAACATTTACTCAAGATTTACATTTGAAACAATATCACTTTTTTAAATCAGTAAAAAAAATCAAACATAAAATTCAATGGGATATGTTTTCCTGTCCCATGTTTCTGTCTGGACTGGCTGTAGAAACGTATGACTGGGATTCCTGTAGTCTGGTTTTCAAGCAATTTAGTGTAATGTTGTCATGTGATCACTAGATAATACAGACAGTGTCTCTATATGAGGCCAAAGGGTCAATGTTTTAAAAATAAAGTACCATGGTGCAGAGAAGCACAAATGTAAATGTCCCCATATAAGGATGCAGATTCTCAAGAGGTTATTTTTATTTTATTCATTTTACACACATTGACTGACTGATTAAATAATTGGAAGTATACATACAATACAAATCTCCCCAGCCTCTCCTCTTCATACACTGTAATGTATGACACTCATGACCTTAACTACTCCATAACTTTACATAATTGCCTGTTCATTACAATGCCTGACATAATTTATCACCATTATCTCCAGTGAAGTTCTGCAGTACTTGTAGTTAAGGAAATGGGTCTTGTATATCATCACACACTACAGTCCAGAGTTTTTAACCCTCTGAGATGGACTCTACTGGACTTTGAGACAGGACATCGTATTTCATCCCGTATTTGACAACCTCTCACCTAGCTGTAAAGAGCGGGGCTTATTGTAAACAATGGGGAGTGGACACTCACACACATCCCCAGGCTGTTAAGGGCAGGAAGCTCTTTTATATTGGCACACTATAACCACACAAAGACTTTGTGGCAGGCTACACACATACACACTTGGGCCAAAGGGGTCAGTCCAAGTACATCCACTCAAATGAGACAGTCTGCCAACAATGAGGTGAAGTCAGGAGGAGGTTTGTGCTACTGGGACTTTAGGGACGGTGTGGGTAAGAGGAATATGACAATATGAGTTATACAGTATTTTATTATATCTTAAGGAATTTGTTACTGTGAAAAATGATGTGCTTTATTGTGGATTTTTATCAGTTTGACCAGCTGCACATTTAATTACAAACAGTGTAGTTATTTCTGTTTAATTAGATGAGGTTCAGAGTATATATTTGAATTACAAACACTGTACATTTATTATAAAAAGTGCTACATAAATACACAGTATTAATGACAATAGGACAGCATGAAGAATCACTTTCTGGTGCAGTTGAAAAATTATGCAAACACCTAAAACTTAAACTGAAATGTAGTAAAATACAATGAAAAAATGATGAGTGAAATTTACTTTAAAAAGTTTTGCAACTTTCTGCATTTTTTTTTTTTTAAGTAAATTTCATTTCATGTAAATTTAAGTAACTTCAACTCAGTTTCAAAACTTAAATGTTACATAGAAAAAATAAGTGAACTGAACTTTAGTCAATTCTTTCTTTTAGTAAACTTTACTTCATTTATTTTGTTTTTTTTGATGAATCAATCCTTTCTTTTAGTAAACTTAACTGGATTTCTGCATGCAATATTACCTAATCCAAATTACTTTAAATGTAAATATTTTAAGTTAAAACACACTTTCAAATATTTACATAATCTCAAAGATTTATTTTGTAAACAGACCAAGTCTCACTGTCTCAACACATGGGTGGCATGTTATAATTTTTTTTTTGGTATAAATTTAGTTTAAATTTCAGGAATGGTAATATATTATGTATCCTAAATTATTAGAGTAATACTGTATAAATTAAGTAATTGTAATTAGGTAATAATATATGCAGAAATTAAGTAAAGTTTACTAAAATAAAGGATTGACTCAGCAAAAATAAATTAAGCAAAGTTTACTAAAAGAAAGGATTGACTGAAATTCAGTTCACTTATTTACTCTATGTAACATTTAAGTCTTGAAACCGAGTTTAAGTTGCTTAAATTATTTTTTAATTAAATTGACTTAAAAAAAAGCAAATGCAGAAAGTTTTTTTCAGTATAGAGAAATTAAGCAAAACATTTACTTAAATAAAAAATTTAAATTTTTGCCTTGAAACAATGTCACTTTTTTCAATTGACTGTGTTTAACAAAAGCATTAAGCACTTGGAATTGACCTAAAAACTGTGCTTTTCAACTTCCCACGCATGCGAACATCTCCCCGAGCTGTGCTGTAGTTACTTCAAAAGGAATAATATAGGAGCCCTCACATTCGACAATACTCAGAAAGAGTTAACAACGCTCCCCAGCCTGGGATCCCTCTAATCATTAACATTCCTTAGAGAAGCGCTCTCTTACAGTCTTTTATAAGCAGCTAATTGAACACATGCCTCAGTGGCACTGCACAGGGAGAACACTAACTAGGCTGCATGCTGGATGCTGCAGTTTAGGCTCAGCTTAATTGGGCTCAATTTAAGTCATTAGGAAAAGCAGTAAAGTCAAAATGAGAAGGGGGGGATGAATTATACCCCAACCCAAAACCTCATACTGGCCTCAGACATGCACCGTAGATGAAGAGCATGATGAGGCTGAGGCTTCTTTGCATGTTTAATCCTTAAGGAGTAACTCTACACTATTTTTCTTTTCTGGTATTTGGTTAAAACAAGTGATCTGTCACATGCTAATGACATTTGCCATGTAAATTCAATTTGTAGTGAAGAGTTGCAAACTTACGAATGTTGAAAAAAGTGTTGATTCTTGGCAGCAACAGTATATCGTCGCTGTCCAATTAAAGGAGTATCTCCAAAACGCCAACTTTACAGGAGAGAGATAAAACGTTTTAAAATTTCAATGGAAGTCAAAGTAAAAACAATTTATTTCAGGTACTTTTTGAAGAAATTCTATTGGTCCATACATCAAGAAATTTTATCAAAGTATAAGAGACAGCTGATTTGTTCAAAATAATGTAGTAATCGAAAAATCGAGAAAAAAATGGAGACAATATCCTGTACTGTACATACAAAGTAAAAAACCCTAAACTTGGCTCCTTTCTATCTAAACTTACTCCTAACTACACCCTGCCTCTGCATACCTGTTCTCAGACCCATAATAAGCATTTTTCATATGTTCTGAGACTTGCGGATATTGAGGGTAGATATACATAATAAAAGTCACAGGTACTATATTTCATAAATGTATGCTCATTAAAACAACTACAGTCCTTTTCGGTTGTGTTTTTCTATTCTGAGCTCCACAGTGCAGTTCTGCATGGAAAGTTTTATAGCATTTTAATTTTGGTTTATTTTTTAAATATCAATTATATTATGGACATCTTAAGGGGCAATATATGGAGCTTTAGCTACATAAGCTCTGCATGATGATGCCATGGTAATGTGGCCCAGTCCAAACTCTCTATTGGCCAGTTGAGCTGAAAGATGATGACATTTTTAAACACCCAAGGATGCTTTAAAATCATGGTTTACATACCAGCATTTACACTCTGTACTCATTCACACACACCAATCGTTCACAGCGTACTCTCAACTGGAAACAACCGTCCACTTGGGCGACAGCATTCATTGGGCACTAAAGAGTTGACCTAACACAGCGTGCCAATCCATATATCTGAGAATACAGTCATACACACATACACACACATACAGTACATACTTGCACCCACACACACACAGCAATTCAATTCAGAGAAAAACAGGTCCACACCTCTTTTAAGCAGCATCACAGAAATGCCAATTTTTCAGTGCAATTTAGAGTATCAAATTGACATAATCTTCAAGTTTTAAGGCTGTGGGAGCAAGTGTGGAAACTCCACTCAGATAGGGACTTGAACCCAGAACCCCAGCACTGGGAGGTGAATGTTGCTAACCACTGATGTGTTATTAGGACAAAAATGTTTGATTTATGACTAATTTTGTGTCAGTTTAGCTTGGAAGAAGCGTTTTATGTAAAGTTGTTTGTTATAAAGATAAAACCTGTCTGTGAGACTTAATGCAGTAAAGATAATTCATCAATTCTACTCACAGTGTAATTAAATATGCAAATATTTTGAACAAATAGTTAAACAAAACAAAAGTCTGTGGCTTATCGGATAGATTTGGCTTAAATTAATACTGTGGTGCCCCCTTTTAACCCCACTCGGATTAATTCCATATTAATCCGTTTTAATTCCACCCACACAATTCAATCATCCACAACAAATAAATCACTGTATGAACTTGAGCATACGCTGAGTTTATCATACCTCAATGTCAACAGAAATGTAATTAAATTGAATTAATCTGAAAACAGAAAATGATTTAATCCTGAATTTGAACAATGTGAACCTCGTTGAAACATCAATCTGTATATTAGTAAAAAAGTAGGAAAGTAAGTTTAACAGGTTATAGTTATAACTGACCCTAGTCTTCATACTGTTGTTTGAACCTACTGCCCCTTCTTAATTTTTCACAATTTTGCACAACACATAAATAGGAAGGGCAACAGTGGGATGCCATGTCCCAAATAGTAATTCCACATTCGTTTCATATACTAGTAAACCTTAGATCTTACTAGATCTTACTTTTCCCAATGTACTTTTTCTATCATCATTAACATTTCTGTTAATAACATTATTAATTGAGCTATAATAAACATAAAAATGACTAAACTGAATTTTTATGTTATTTTATGATATATATGTTTTAAAAAAAGAATTGTCACTGTTGTTTTTTCTATTTATGTGTTATAAGTGCTTATTAATGTGAACTTCGTTAAAACATTCATCTTTAAGTAAGTAAGTAGGTAAGTAGGTGACTTTAACAGGTTATACTACAAACTCATACTGAAGTTTGAACCCATTGTCCCCTTCAGTCAAATTTTTCACAATTTGACTACTGCATCTAACACTCTCCCACTAAAGCACTGTGGGCTTTATACTGCAGGTGCTGATGGATTTGACCCGTGACGTTAGAGCACTGGGATGGTTTGTCTTCCCTACACTGACAGGCTGGATGACCATGGCAATGGGCTGCGGTGACCTCTGCATGTTGCCTAGCCACCTCTGACGTGCAGACCCACTGCCGCCCAATAAAAGAGAGTTTTGTTGTATCTTATACAAGCTCTGTGTGGCCACTGTGTCTCTGCATGTGTATTGTAGCACTAAACTCTTTTATTTTACTCGGCTTCAAATGGTCAGCCACCTTTTTTATTCTGGCTTCCTGTTGTTCTTTCCAAAGCAAAGCAAACACTGCAGACAGTTGACCTAAAAGGTACTTCTGGAGACTGAAAAAAGTTTTCAGTGGAGGATGCTAATGTTTATTTGTATGCATTTACATTTACAGGCTTTCAGAGGGTTAGAGGTATGCATGTCTTCTTCTGTTATTCATGCATTTTTTTTTTACAGAAAACTACTTACTTGTTTTTTTGTAAGTTGTTTTAATAAATGAGTGCATTAAAGCAGCAGTCCCTAAGATTTCTATTTTAATTTCAAAGCTGTAGTATTCCTGAGTTAGAAATGGACGAAAAAAATCTATTTAATGGTATCAGTGTCCTGGAATGACCATCCCAGCAATGTCTAATAATGTAATTCTAAAAATTAAAGGGGTCTGGTAGGTTTGTTTGGATGTAATTGAAATATGTGGTACCGCTTTAAAAAAAAGGCTCCTTTATGAAGGGTTATAAATAGTGTACAAAGGTGTTTATTAATTATTATTAGTTATTAATTAGGTTATAAACCATTAATAAGCAGTTAAAACACATAAACAGTCCCAAAAAGTGATTCCACATTTGTTTATACTGTTGAACCTCAGATCTTACTAGATGCTTATCTTACTTTGTCTTTTCCATCAGTCAACATTAACATTTCTGTTAATAACTTTATTCATTGAGCTATAATAACATATTAAGTGACTAAACTGACGTTTTAAATTATTTTACAATATATTTATATTTATGTGTTGTAAGTTCTTATTAATGTTTCCAAAACATTTACAACTTATGACAATTTATAACCATTAACAAAACTTGTTAATGGTTAAACTATTTATAAACACTTCATAAAGAAGCCTTATTTAAAAGCGGGACCAAACACCAACAGAACACATTCTCTTACACAGTCTCTAACTCTCCAAAACTTGGCTTTAAAGGAAATATTGAACATATACTGTAATTGGGAACAGATTTGGAGATGTTGGATAATGTTTCTTTATGGAAGCAACAATATATCTATATATATAGTAACAGTCTATCAGAGATCGAATACACTACATTTAAAGCACTTATGGCTTAACATCAGTGAAAAAAGCTAAAAACATAATGGGTGTGCCCATGTACAGTTTTTTTAAGCTAAGAGCGTGTGTGTGTGTGTGAGATCATGCACATCTGGTTGTCTGCCGTTCCACTGTTTTCATTCAGCCTACAACAGGAAGACAGTGTGAGCATTCCAAACAAACACACCCCTCTTTGAACCCCCACCCCTCCCTCCATGTGGGCTGGAGGCAACACACTCGTCTTTGTCACCCTCCCTCTTTTGCACCATTGTGGGCAGCGGGTGACACTGGGAGGTATGTCCTCGTTTCGCTTCGGTCAATATTGACCCACCTGTATGCTGACCCTCGATTCTACTGACCCTCACTTCTGTCATAAACCTGTAGGGATGTCACTACTGCCAGAGGACGGGATACACAGAAATGCAGCTGTATTTTTTAAGAGTAGTTTTAAAAAGGAAAACTTGTAGATGTTTATTGACCCCTTAACAGGCAAGCACTTTTGTCAGTTGTCTGCCTGATAATACACACCTTAATCTTGAGGATTTCTATTCAAGCTTTACATTAAAAGGCTTTTATGTTTGATAAGAAGCATTACCGTAATTTTACTAGAAAATATTTTAAAATAGTAAAGTAAATATGCAACTGTTAAAATATAATGAAAAAAAAATATAACATTGTCCATCAAATATCAATATTTTTCTGAATACAAACCAAACATTTCATTTCCTCCTATCCTTTCATTTCATTACAGTTGTATAGTTTTTCTGTTTTGAAATTCAAGAATTTGGGTTAAATCCGCTTACTGATCTGAATTATTAAGTAGACAGGCAGCTTTTCCAAGTGTCCTGTAGGAGTCGCCAATGCCTTCAAAGTTTTCAGAATGGAAATAAGTTATTATACTTCAAAGAAAAAAGTTTTTGTATCACCTACACTTGTAGCCCATATATGGGTCAAGACATGTTGAAGGGTTAATAAATAATAAATACATTTCCAGACGCTCAATGGCTCTCAATCACTCTCAAAAATAAAGCTGAGAGAAATCAGTTATTTCAGTTTAGGGGAATTTCTGAACCTTTAAATAAAGCACATTTTATTTTATTTTTGTTTTTTATAGAACAGCAAAGAATATATGGTTATTTGTTTGGAAGGGCCATATTAAAAAAAAAAAGAAGCCATAGAGGAAACACTTCTGGTTATCATTTGTTTGACAATAAATCACTAAAAAAAGCTAACATATTGTTACTTGATCAGTCCTATTATTTTAAATGGTCAAGCCTAGAAAGCAAAGAAAAACAATGACTTTGCATCAGCAGGAAGGAAAAGATTGGGACACAGTTGAGATCAGCTGTGTCTGAGCAGACGTAACTCTATTTGATTTCCTGCGTCTGATTATTTTACCAGGCAGCAGGAGAGACGACAGCTTAAAATATCAGCACAACACTGGGCTCTGTAAGAGAGCCAAATGTCACTGGATCTTAGGACTGCTGTTTCTTTCAGTCAGTCTTCTCGGTCATTAGGAAAGATGGACACTTTTAGAATGATTCAGAAGATAGTAGGATATAGAAGATTTCGTAAGTAGCTTGTTTTAAAATAATATTGTCTTAGATGATTCACAATGATTTACAGACCTCTAACAATTCTTCTTAATTCAGGCCCTAAGACGATCTCGTTTAACCAGCTACTTAAAGGAGAGATCCAGTGTAAAATGGACTTGAGGTGTAGTGAAACATGATAACGTGTACAGACTTTTTGTCAAGTAGTCCACCTCCGTTCACTTCCAGCCTTTTGAACAACAGCACTTTTAGCTGATGCTCCCCACAGGCTTATAATGCTAGTGATAGGGGCATATCACTGCCCATGCAAAGAAATCACTATTTTACACCATTAACAAGCTCAAAGTAGCTCCACACTTCATTGGTAGAATTCTGAGGGTCCTGACATTAAAAATGAGGCATTGAGAAACTTTGAAAGTGCACAGATAGTTTATTAAAAAACACTGTTTATACACACAGTACTAGTTTTTTTTTTTTGTTTTTTTTTTTACAAATAGTAAGCTATTCAACCTTACAAGGAACTTTTATATTAAGCACAGTGCAAACATAACCTCCTTGTATTTCAGTCTACTGAGATACCTCAGGAGGCAGCTTGTATATATAAAGATGTACAATCTTGATTATCCCATTTTGAAAATTGCATTAAAACTTCAATTTAGTGAATCAATCTCCCAGCCCTAGTACTGTGTGTATAAACTCTGTATCTTTTTAATAAACTACCTCTGCACTTTTAATGTTCTCAGTGCCTCAGTGTTTTAAATGTCTGGACCCTCCGAATTCTACCAATAAAGTGTGGAGCTACTTTAAGCTTGGTAATGGTGTAAAATTAGTGGGGTTTTTTTTGCATGGTCAATACTATGCCCCTATCATTAGCACTGTAAGCCTGTTGGTGGCACTGGCTAAAAGTGCTATATTTCAGAATGCTGGAGGCAAATGTAGGTGGGCTATTCCACAAAAGTTAGTACTCATTATCATGTTTCACTACACCCCAAGTCTCTCACACCAGATTTCTTCTTCAACTGTTCCTTACGTAAGTGTTAAGCGTTGCATAGCAAGCACATCTGAAATTCCAGCCCTAATTCAAGTAATCAGCATTGGGCCTTATGACAGACGAGCCCTTATTAGCGCTGAGTAACAGGAGCATGTGCTCTTCACATAAGGGAACCGTGATCTTTATGTGATTATTAAGAACAACCGACCTGCTGTTTCCCAGAGTGCTGCAAATAGGCTGTGCCTGACTTGAGTCTAGCTCCACCGGCAAAAACATCCCATCCCTCCGTGCATTACACATTATTTTGGCGTATGATTTTGCTCAGTAATACATTTCTGGCTTTGGCCAGAGCTTGGCCACAGAGACGAGTTCTGAGTTTGCAGCTGTACACCACATCTGATGTTAACAACATCGATCATGGCGGTGGTCTGCCCACTTGTGCTCAGTGCAATTACCATTCGAGAGGCCTGGCATGGTGTTTAAATGAACTAGCAGGCTCTTTTTCCAGCAGCATTATGGTTCAAGGGCTAATAAAGTGAGCGCTGTCTGGAAGTGCTAAATCACTAGCCACCTCTAATCAGCTCTGAACAATGCTTAGCATGTGTTTACAGCACTTAGCCAGAACCAAGCAAGCCTCTTTAACAGGCTGGAATGCCACGGAGCGAATGAAATGAAAACTATTCCACTGCAGCTGCTGTGAAGACCTTGACGGACTGATCCAGCAAACACCTACGCACAAACTCAAACACGGGGTTGTTGGAGGCCAACCATATTGATTGAGAAACTCTAGAAGGTTGGCTTTAATTTGTCAAATCCATGATTAACCAATAAAAGTTAATTGTTGATAAAGACTCATTTTAATCTGATTAATTCATGTTGGAACTTTCATAGTTAAAAAATTGTTGCCACCTATCCACTGAAGACCAAAACCTAATCAGTTGATTTCTCTACCTCTTCATTGTATGTAGCAGGGCTCTCAAGTTTTAAAGTCAGTTCAGAGTTCAGAGATTTTGTCGGGAACTGCAGGGGTGGTATTGGTGAGGGGTGGTGTCGGCACACAGGGGTGTGGAGGGGGTATTTTGGGTGGGTTATGGGAGTTATTTGTTGGGTTTAAAATTGTTTTTTTTTTTTTTTATCAGAAATAGCTGTAGAAATGATCAAGGACTTAATATTAATGTGGCAAGAGGAATTCACAGCCTCTGGTCAAACTGGTAGTTAACATTAATATTAGCTGGGGACAATATTCCCCAACATAAGCTCTCATTATTTTTATGATGCAACTAGGCCATGTGCTGAGCTCCTGAAGTCCTAACCATGACAAGAACATGGCTGTATCTAAGTACATTCTATATATGAACATTTTCCATTAGGACTTTCATGATTTTAGGTATTTTGTTTCCAACAAACTTGCATAATAATCCTATTATATACAATATATATTGTGTAATATCTGTAAAATATAGGAGTTTCAGTTACTATACACTGGATAGAGCTCATGCGGATTGCCAGATTGATACAGAGTGGCAAGCAACGATAAATCTTACTCTGTAGTTGATCAGTGAATATATATACGTTTCAATATCCAAAATTCTCGTTTCTGCTATGCTACAGGTGGTGATAAATTACCTAGCTATGTTAGTAAACATTACAGAAGCTCAGTGATTACCTGTTCAGCAGTAAAAGAGATGGCTACAGCACGTATGTACATGTTGTTGCCTATACCTGGCAACCTGGAGGCTGCAACCTATATAGATTTCTGTGATACATCGCACAGTTAAAATAAGAAAATACTGGCTAAAGCTCTTCTGACACCAGCAGCCAGTGCTTTAATTCATGTTTCTTAATATCTGATTATTCATTCTGATCATGTTATGAGTTACTACAGAAAATATATATATCATTCTTAATGGTCCTTTCAATGTTATAAAATGGCACTATGCTTATTTTAAACATTAAACATACCCTTTTATTATTTTCTGAAACATCATTTAAAGTGTACGTTGCTCTGGGTGAGCAAAATGCTGTAAATTTAACCTGAATTTGTTTAGTTAGTGTGTTTTATCATTTATAATTTTTAGGTTGCTTACGAACGGCAAAATGAGACAAAACTGCCATTATCACATTTATGTACAGCAATTTAGATTGATTGCAGTTTTGTCTCTGAATCTACAGAGACCCTGCATGACACAGCAAGAAACACAGTGAAGAACACTGCCGATCTCTGTCTTTCAGGTCAAAGAATGTTTATTAATGTTTATTTTCATCTCTGGTTGACTGCCAACACTGCGATAGCATCTGCTCCATCCCAAAGTGATTTAAATGGCACCCTTGTGGCCAAGAGCACAAGGACCACCATCGGTTCAACAAGCTGCATATTTTAGAGCATCCTGCTGACAGCGTGCCACAAGCCGGTTTATTGGCAGCTGGAGCCTGGGCCCAAGGTCTGACATGAGCAGCGTGAACCCAGCTCGCCCTGCTGCTTCATGTCTTGTCTATGAAAGGCAGTGTTATTCAGTTCTACATGTTTCGTAGCCCACTCGCCCCACCCACACCCCTCCTCCTTCTGTTCTAGACTCCCCAATGCAAAAAAGACTGGCAGACAGACTGGGTTTGGAGCAGTTAGCACGAACGAGCCGGCCAGTGGTGATTAATTCAGGCTCACACAAACACACCTCTGTGCGCGTTGCGTTGGTCCAGGCATTAAATCAACAGAGAGACGTACACACACTGGCACTAGGGCTTAACTCTCCTATGGCAAGCGCACACACGCGGCATGTTCAATCTGTTTACATTTCAACGTAGACATGTTCCTATAATCTCGCTCCAATCTCACACCTAGCAAAAACATGCACGCATATTAAAGTCCTCCTGTGTGAGGGCGTCAGGCTAAAGCTGCACACTAATGCACTCATGTGGACTTGAGGAGCTCATGGAGTCACTCCTGCCCTTTGGCATGGACACAAGGAGGCAGTCAGAGAGAAAGAGAGAAAGAGTGAGAAAGAGAGAGAGAGAGAGAGGATGGTGGTCATGAGAAAGATGCTCCTTTTTTCATGTACATAAACTTGCTTGATTTAAATAGCAAACTACTTAATTTGTTAGATCTAAACGGAAAATAAAAATAAGAACTAGAAATAGAAAGAAGAACATAAGAAACTGAAGTGTACTATAGAGCTCTGACATACACTGACACAATGCCAAAAGTCATGGGATGCAGTATGTAGAAACCTGATAATACAGTGTTAACTCTATGAAATGGAATGGGTTGGGAACACCCACCTGTATAAATTGTGAGTGTAAGTAACTTGTGAGTATGGTTGAACACTAATTGAAGTAAGAGCTCTTGGCAAAGGAAAGTGTGAATTTCCAGAGTTTAAGTGAGACCTGATAGCGTGGACCAGACGGATGGGACTTTCCATTTTCATTTTCATACGTCATAAAAGGCATTACCACCTACAGTGGACAGCACAGTGGATAAGGATGATTGTGACCAACGGTGTCTGGCTGGAGCTCTCCATGCAATCATACTAGCAACTCTAGCAGAAACCATGTCACATTAAATGCAGGAGGCCCCACACACATATCCAACAGGTATGCACTAGTGCAGTGTTCTTTAGCTTCCAAACATTACATGAAAAGTCATGGGACATAATACTCGTTAGTCATTGTATATTCCCGATAAGTAAAAACAAACAGCTTAGACCAGCTGCTTTGTGCAGGTTTAATCTGGTCTGATGCTGGTTTTAAGATAGCTAGCTAGTTCATACTAATGTTTAAGTCAAAACGCACACACCCAAAATAAATGCTTGTGCGTCGTTGATAATGTATGCTGTTTTATTTTAGCAGAAATGAAACTGTTGGGAATGTTAGTAAAGCGTTCACATAAACGTACATAAGGGTTGCTTTTAAGTTTTTAGTTTCATCTAAATACAGAATTTCAAAGTAGAAAGTCCAGAGAAAGAGTTGAACATTTAAAAATGCACACAACCAGAATTATGTAGCACTAATGCTAACTAAGGCTTTAATTCCAGAGTTTAAGTAAAACTCGTTTAGATGTTAGGGATTCTCCAAACATGTCTAAAGAAATATTCAGATTGGTCTACACACACACACAAAAAATAAATAGTACAGATTTGTACTTAAAAGAGTACAAAGCCTGTTGCTGGATATGTGTCAGGAACTTGATAACTTAAAATTGTCTGGCTTTTAAATGAAAATTGCATAGTTAAAATATATATTGTTCATTAATAACAGTGGTACAGAATACTGAATGTGCCTTTTGGCTGATTAAATGGTACAAATCTGTACTTCCTGCTGTTAGGAAAGACTTTGTACCTCAGATGGAACATATGTGACCCTGTAAAGACCAATATTATACCTTTGAGGGTATAATTATGAAAAGTGTACCTTTGAGTACAAGAAAGTACTTTATATTGTACCTCTTTTATTTAGTGTACAATTTCTTCACATTGACATCAGTGTCAGTTTGACTTTTGAATGCTATTTTAACTAATTTGTCAATTATTGCTCAACGGTGTTTTTTTTTGCCAAAATCTTCAAATTCCTCTATTCGTTCTAAAAAATTATAACATTAAATTATATAATTTAAGCTTGATGTCATTTAAACTTGAAACTGTTGTGTGACTGATCACCACAAAACAAATCCTCTCAGTGACAGACAGCGGCATAGCGGCAATGGCTGCTTTCACCACTAGAGGGCAACACCACATTGACTTTAGTGTTAAACGGCGTTTCAACCAATTTCATCAATTTCTCCACCAGATAGAAAAGAGATTTTGGCCAAATTCAGTTTGTTGTGTTCTCAAAATATGGATAAAAATGACAACAGAGCTCACACTCTGTTACACTTACACAGTTTAAGGCTCACTAATGGAGGACAAGTCTCGCCCTGTTTACAGTTCTCTCAGTCAGTCAGTCAGTCAGTTAACTCACTCAGGTGAAGGAACACAGACGCTGCTGCTGCTGCTCTCTGATCTGACAGCCCGTCCCGGGGTCAGCAGAGGCTCTGAACAGCGGCCTTCAGTGGGCAGACGTGGCCACAGAGGCTGATCTGAGACCTGTGTGAACGTGCTGATGCCAGTGAGTAGACGGGTGAACACATGGCACCGGAGGAGCGGCGTGTTGACACTCTGCAGACTCCCCGCCGGGAGCTCCCAGCGCCAGGCTGAGCGGGGCGAGCCGGCCGCCCGGCTACTCACTTTAACCTAGTGATAATGCTAACCTAACTAGCTAACGGTGGTTTGGGCGACTCAGAAGAAGTGGGAATTAAATTAACTTCACTGAAATGAAGTGCTGAATCAAAAAGAGAAGTTTTTAAAGCTGTGTTTGATTCCAGAGTCATGTTGTACCACACTGTAAACCCAGGAAAGCTGTGTTTAGGCTGGGTCTAACCGTGAAACCACAGCAGCAGCTCCACTGGAGCTCACCTAACCTGAGCGAGCGAGCTAACAGTTGTCACTGAAGTGACAGACAACAGCTGAGCTCAAGGAGAACCAGACCATGAGGTGAGAAGTATTAGCTAACTATCTGAGTTAGCTAGATTTAACAAGGTTAGGTAAAAAATAAAAATTTAGAAGAGCTGATACTCCTGTATTAAGGATTCAGTCAGTGTTTTTATACATTATACAGTTTTCTGTTGTTTAATAAACTTAAACTGCTTAATTTAGCTAGCCAAAACTGCCACGCTTGTATGGAAAAGGTAGCTAGGTTAAATATGAGGTACAGCATAAACTGAGGAAATCACATCCCCTACCTAACTAGATGAGTTAACTAATCTAACTAGTTAACTTCCTTGTCGTACAAAGGATATCAAATATGCCACTTTTTAATTACCCTTTTCTTGTGAATGAATGTAGTTACACTTGTATAGCAGCTTTCTAAAATCCCAAGGACGCTTTACAATTTACACATTTTACACTCAGCACTCATCCACACACAGATGAAGCAGCACAGCATACTCTCAACCGGAAACGGCTTCCACTTGGAGGACTGCATCAGGCACTACAGCATGTGCCAATCCTTATCTGGGCATGCATACCACACACTTACACATACATACTCGATTAATTTAGAGTAATCCAGAATTTTCTTCTGGTATCAATAAAGTATCGTTCTATCTAGATATCTATCTATTCATTTTTTCTCAGCAATTAAGAGTATCCAATTTACTTGATCTCCATGTTTTTGGACTGTGGGAGTCCCTGGAGGAAACCCATGCAGACACAGGGAGTACATGGAAACGCCACCCAGATAGAGACTTGAACCCAAGACCCCAGCGCTAGGAGGCGAACGTGTACTAACCACTAAACCACCGTGCTGTCTTCCAGCATGGTGGAACTAGTTAACATGGCCTTACTAATTAACTTCTGTGGCATACAAAACAAGATAACAAATATGCCAAAATTTAATCACCTTTTCTCCCATTGTTTATTTGGCTAGGAAAAAGTAGCTAATATGTAGTCAATATAAGGGATTGGGCTACAGCTTGCTTTTCATTTCAAAAGGCTTAAACTGATGAAATTATGCTTTCTAACAGCCAAAACATGCACACTAATATACACGACTTTCATCACAATTTACCTCACAATTGGCTTTAATCTGTTTTAAAAAGTTACCATTTGTATAGGGGGTTTGTCTATATAAAACAGTGCCAAGTTGCCCAAAAGCATCTTAGCATAAAGTACATCTTACCATGGAGAGAGAGAGAGAGTACTAAGTATGAAGCTTGTTTGACCATCTAAGTATCTTCTTAGTGCTGAGAACCGGAGAACTCACCACAGGACAACAAATACATCAAAAATATACATATTTTGTCTTCCACTGATATGAAAAAACTTGCACAAGATAATTGAAGGATTATGCTATAGCTTTCTTTTCTGTCTAAATTCTGTTACAAATCCATAAAGTGACGAAATGATGCTTTCTGACAGAGTTAACAGACATGCACACTAGCTAATATGAACAACTTTTAGCACTTTTTTCAGCAGAATTGTGTTTAATCCGTAAGAAAACCACTGTACAGAAAAGCTAACGTGTATGGGGTTGTATGGGGAATCAGGCTTGCTAAATTAGATATACGGACATATTATGCTTTTTTTTTTTTTTTGAAAAGCATGAAGTGATGGAAATTAGGCTTCTTAACATCCTTTACAGTCATAACAGACATGCTGATATGCAATACTTTTTGCACATTTTCTCCAAAGCATAAACGTTTTTATAAGTATATATAAATAAGAAATCATTTGTATGAGGGATTATATGTGGTGAATCATCATATTTGGCTATATGTTTGTTTTCTTGAATATCCTTAAACAGATGTAAATGGCGTAAAATGATATTTTTTCTTACAGTTTTAACAGCCAAAACATGCACATCACTAGATAGATAGATTCAGTTTTTTATGCATTTCTATTACTAGAAGCCCACGGTTTACTTCAGTCAGCTAATATGCACTCCCTTCCTCCCCCAAACATAAATGTCTTTATGTAAGTAATAAGTAAGAAACGCATTGTTTAGGAAACCTACCATTTGTTTCAGGGATTATGTAAGGTGTATCATTATATTTGTATCTATACATTTTTTCTTAAATAAATATTAATTGGTGTAAACAACGTTAGGGGTTTTTAAACAGCGTTGACAGCCAAAACACGCACATCAGTGATCACTCTGCAGATTTTATCACTTTATTCTGCACAGATTGACAGATTAGTTTTTTTTTATGCACTTCTTCTACTAGAAGCCCATTGTTTACTTGTCAGCTAATATGCACCCCTTCCAACCCCTAACATAAATGTCTTTCATAAGTAAGAAATCCACTGTTTAAGAAACCTAACATTTCTTTGAGGGATTTTATGAGGTGTGTCACCATATTTGCCTATATTTTTATTTTTGAATAATCATAAACTGCTGTAAATAACGTTAGTTATTTTTTTTTAACAGCGTTGACAGCCAAAACATGCACATCAGTGATCACTCTGCAGATTTTCTCACTTTATTCAGCTCAGATTCACAGATTTGTTTTTCTATTCATCTCTACTTGGAAGACTACATCGTCTGCCTCAGTCAAGGTGAGTCAGGGCGGACTTATTAACCCTCAAACAACCGAAAAGACTTACCTGAAAGTTTAACAAACGACACGAACTCCCGAGCCGATCCGAGTAACTCCTATAATAAGCGTTAAGCCCGGTTCTGGTCAGGACTGTCCACAGCTGCGTGTGTTACTGCGCGGCATGGTCCGGATCAGCGCGGCGGTCCCGCTGCATGTCCAGGCTGGGCTGAGCGAGTGGTGCTGCGGCTGTAACGCTGAGCCAGCTGCGCTTCTCCTGCTTTATCCGAGCAGCATTACTTTCTCTAACGGCCTGAGAGTGGCGCCCAGTGGAATGACACTCTCTACTCTGCTCTGCGCCTATTGGGATGGATCCCCCCTCCCACTACCTCTCGCAGCCCCTCCAGAGAGGCACACATTCTTGGTAGTCTGGACTGGAGCAAGTCAGAAATGTTGGCTGTGTGTGTGTGTGTGTGTGTGTGTGTTGTGATGATCATGCAAAAGGAAAAAAAAGTGCATATGTTACGTTCAGCAGTTTACATTACACTACTTAATTACATTAGAGTGCATTCAGGGACAAGATAGGCTGAAGTGAGTACACACAAAGTACCTCAATTACCATAAGTACCTCAAATACAACTATATTATAACCATATCCATGCCCTCCCCCATCTCTCTCTCTCTATCTCTCTCTCTTGCTCTGTCTTTCTTGCTCACTCTCTCCTTAATTGCGTTGGCTTATCTCTACAGTGGCCAGCATGCTGTGATCCCCTTCCCCAGCACTGGCCAGTTGTAGGCGTGTGGAAACCTGATCAGCTTTTAAAGAGTCTGTTAGCTGTTAACACTGCTTGCTGTGCTGGAGAAGCTTTGACCAGAACCAGTGACAAATCTGTTCACCATACGCCCACTTGATCAGTCAGGTCTGAAATGGTAAACCTGCATAGCAATGAATAGTATACATTGGATAGACTGATTTCATATACTGAACATTGGATTGACTGATGCTGTTTATGTTGGCACATTCCAAATAACATGGGACGGAAACAAGTATTGTGTCCCCTGACTTTTGCAATGTCTAATAAAAGCTAAAGAAAGCTGCCCTAACCTGAGTGATATGCATGTGGGATCTTGCAATAATTGCAATAATTCTGGATGTGATTTCATCTAGGGTTGCTTTTTTTCTTTGCACAGATAATTCTAATTAGTCAAGATGATTACCAACCATTACTACAAAACTTGAAATGGATCTATGTAGCGCCCACCATCAGGCTACGGTCAAAATGAAGGATTCATGTCACCTTGCCATGAATACATCGGCCAGTGTAAAACCTCACATACAAGATAGCACCTCACAGCTTATACTGGTGTGGGTGTTCTCAGGCCATTTTTTATGCAACACTTTGTGAAAACTTTTTATACTGCTCTCCCATGACGACATGATTTTGATATTTCTGTGTATGTAGGAAAATCAAATAGATTGTTGATAAAGTCTAATAAAAAGGTTAATTGATAAAAGAAAATAAAAAATAATATAAAATGTAACAACAAAGGGAGCCCAAAGCCTGTACTTCAAATCTGGGGTTTTATTTATTTAACATTATTACATAAAACAACACATTTTTAAATATAGGGCAAAACATGTTAAAATCTAGAATAGAAATAAAATGTGTAAAATTAATATTCTTCCCCTTTTTTGAGGTAATTTTTTTGAGTATACTTTATAGCATAAAGTTCAATACTAAAAAAGTTTTTTTTTAGTATTATCTCGTTCATTGAAGCTAATATAAATAAAATAATCAAGGTTTAACTCAAATTAGACAACCAACTCAATACACTTTTATATGTTGATTATGTTTATTAAGCCAATCAAGTGGTTTATATTGCGTCTTGCTGCTGTCTTACTTTCAAGTAAGATTTATGATGGCTCAAGCCATGAGTATTCGACTAAAAGCAACTATGGCAAGTATGCAGGAGTCACATATTTGTTGGTTTTACACTGATAATTATGAGGCCGTAAATAAATAAAGGTCTACATCTGCAAGCCGCCTGACCTGTGGGTTGTTTTCAGGCATCGTGAGTGAGGTTGGCTGAGGTTGTGACCCACTGACCACTCTGTATCTGCCCATGTCAGGGTAGAATAAGTGGGACCAGGTTCTGCCATCCAAAACCTGTCAATCACACACAAGTGTGAGTTTACAGCACAAGGGCCTGGCAGATTGTTGTGAGCCCATTTTATTTGGACCAGATGGAGAGCAGCTCCAGGTACTCCAAAGCAAAATCCTTCTGTCTGTTTTGTTAAAGCAAAATTGGCTTAAAAGGATCCTTCACTACAACCCAAATCCTGACCTGAAACACTCTTGGTGAAAATATGTAGCAGGTGTGGAATCAGCTGCAGGGAAAATATTTACCAGAACTGCAGTGAGAGCACTATTACAATACATATCAGTACAGATCAGAACAACAAACCAGCCATGCAGTCAGTCAACCTACCCTCCTCAACTTGTGTAAGACAGGTGATACATCAGAACAGACCCATTAGAACAAGGATAAATATTACTTCTGATATGAGAAATTCATTAAAATGCTCAAAGATATTTTTAAAAGCCAGTAAAATGGTACAATTTTCCAAATATTTTAAAGGTGAGGCATCTCAGCTATGTTGTTACTCTCCTGAGCATATGCTGTAAATAAGTCACAGCATGCTTACTGTCATGTAGTGAGTCCATTGTTCTCTCAGTAATGGCCACAGTAACAGTTATCATATCTACCAAACCCTGTGATTTAAACAAAGAAGTGTGCCTGAAGACGTGCTAACCCATTAGCCAACAGCATCGCCTCTTTCACCCGCTCTTATCTGCTCTTTGTCTGGAGTTTATCTACACTTTATCTCACTCAATATTTATGGCAGAGGGTTGTAAAAATGCTTTCAACAACATGATTGAGCTGTAAACTAGAGATGGCCTCATTTAGACCCACTTCACTCTACAATGGATGTAACATAAAGAAGGTATAAGCTATCAGTAGTTTTATGGTAGGTAGTAGCGAAGGACGGTCTACTGCAAATGTATTACAACATCCACAAAGTAAGCTGTAATTTGTCAGATTGTTGGCACCCTTGGACTAATGACTTTTTTTTTTTTTTCTTTTTTTTTTTGTCCAAAAATTACAGCTTGAAATTACATCTTTTGTAGCAGCTATAAAAGCTTTCCTGTTCTATTTTTTTAAATTGTTTTCCCAATCTTTTTTTTCTTACATTTTTTTATTTCTTACATGTTTATATGTTATCTTGCATGTACAGCTTGATAATATGTGATCAGCTATCCACAAATTTTCTATGAACTCAGATCAGCGGACTGTCAGGGACATTTCATGCAGCATCTCCAGTGACACTGTTAGCATAAAAAAAATCATGATGCATCCATCCCCATGCTTCACAGCTGGCAAGGTCATTTTTGATAGAATTTCATAGATGACTTTCATTTCCTGATGTTTAGACAATTTCTTGAAACCCATGTTTGATGAGTCTCAAAGACATGGAAAAAAATCTATATCTAGACAATATTAGATTAGATGTCATAAAAGAGAGTCTTTGCAACATTTAGGGTTTCCACATGTTTGCACAGATCACATTTGGTGCATTTATATGCACTTAATAATCTGATAACTGCAGAAATATCAGATTTCAGATCTGAGTAGAGTAATCCAATCCAATCAGAGTAATCCAATCAACATCATTTCATGCGGGTGGGTAGTCAGATAATGAGAAAACTCTGGGTTTACAAGTTTACAAGGGTCAAGCAATAACTGGATTTCTACATTGCAACCTGCTATGGCTTTTTTTTGTAAACAGGAACCTCCTCTTATGGTAAATGGCTTATAGTTTTCTTAATATTGCTCCAAGGACTGAAAAAAAAATTGTGGTTTGAGGAAAGAGTGTTCAAAATGAAAAGGAACTAAAAGAAAGCAGATTAGTGGAGTTAACATGTGTTGAAAGATGCTGAGATGTCACTGAAATATAATTCATCTCTCTTAATAGAATTAGAGAACAAAATAAATCTAAAAAAGCAAAGTATGCTGTTTACATAACCACTTGAATAACCTGATAACTGCAGAAATCCGACAATGTGCAACTGCAACTTAGAATTTGCTAAAAAGCTTTATGTTTTATTAACTACAACAGCTTTCTTATTGCTTCTTAATTCTTATGGCAGCATGTTTTCAATATGCTGGCAGGCCAAGTCTTTATCTTTTTGTATGGATTAGATGAGAATTTGCAGAATCCTTACAGGAGAAATGATCAAATATATAATGAGAGTAACATTATTATTAATCCGATCAATTAACAACACATTTTCCATTTCTTAGATTCAAGTACACAGCATCAGAAACTGCAAACTACCGACACACTGCCTGACCAGTGCTCTAAATGTATAGCACTGCCCGTTATGTTGAGACATGAGAGAGCTTGCAGAGGTATTTAATCATCTGTCATTCACCTTGCCCCAATATGCAAACAGAAGACCTGAGAAATGAATTATGAGTGCTGGTCTGCAGCCCTACGCTGACATTTTGTGTGCTGGAGCAGTTTTGATACAAGATGTTTTATGTAAATCAAACATTGTGACCTTTTACAGGCTGGAATATTTGTCTTTCTTTTCACTTCTTTTCTGTGCACGGCTCAGCTCTAATGAATGTGGGATGCTTCAAGCCCATTGTAGCATTGAGGTGTTTTCATCACAGTCCTTTTCTTAAGGGCTTTAACAGGTCGCTTTAAGGGCCAGGCAGCAGGAAGAAGAAACTTTTCTTAACGGCACACTTTTGTTTGCATTCAGAAACCGTGAGTGTGCGCTTCCGTTACTGTCGGCCCATGACAGGAGCAAATGTGTTGGATGAATCTTTAATCCTGCTAATAAGATTGGGAGCTCAGAGCAGCTCCTGCAGAGCAAGTGCTCCAGCAAACCAGCGCTAATTAGGCAAAGATGCCATTTCGCCACTGAATACTTCTTGCTTCCCTTTTGCACTTAGGGGACTTCACATCCTTTCCTCTCCTTCTCCATCTCAGAGTGAGCTTTGCCCTTCAGGAAGTCCGCTCAAGTTTGCTTCTCCTTTCTTTATCCATTCTTTTTGTCTTTCTTTCTTTTTTATTAATTACATGAGTGTACGAGAGAGGAGTATCCAGACCCACAGGAAGCTGGAGAACATGAATATTTATAAACAACATGCTTAACCTGGATATGGAGGGGGTGGAGCCTCAACCAGCCAAAGACAACAGAGTTATGTCTATAAAAACCTTTACTTCCAAACAGAGCAGGAAACAAGGGTTTGTTGATTTGAGTTTCGTTACGGGTCTGATATCCGATAAGATTAGACACACTGACATTCAGGTTCAGTGGACACTACATGACCGTTCCAATTGTAACAGAAATTGTAATAGAAAAAGCAGGTATGTGCGAAAAGCTGCGTTTTCTTTTCTTTTTTTGAGCATATGACAGCATTTTGTTCTTTGGAAATTATTGCAATATACATTATCAGAAAATGTAACTTTAAGAGTATCTTAAAGTTGCTATATCTTTAAATTCTAACATTGTCCTTTAAATGTAGGGGGAGGGGGGAGTACAAAGGTATATAGTACGAATATGTTCCTTAAATCGACAGTTAGTAAGTTTTGGGCATTTAGAGACCTCTCTGTTGAGAATGTGTAATCGCAGAGAAGATGAGAAACATTTGTTTTAATACAGTTTAATGTAAATTAATTGCTGTGTGAAATTCTTTGTTTTTAAGTATATTGGTTTTTTTTTCATTTTGTTTATTTTTAAAATGCTATCAAAATATAAAAAGCTATTAAATTCAACAAACCTACCAGATCACTCACGTTACTCATGTTTTTGAAATTAATATATTAGATGTTGCATGGATGATCGTGCCAGGACACTGATACCATTTATAAAAATATTCCGTGCCCTCCTAACTCATACTACTCCCATACTTTTGCTTTCAATTTAAAATGAAAAATCTTGACATTAGTATTTAGACGGGATTCGTTTTATCTGAGAGTTATGGTCAAGTAATTATTAGGGGACATTATAAGTGATTTTAGTCCTGTCTGAATGTGCCATCTTATTCAGTTTGTCAGTGAAGCTTCCAAAGCTTTTGACCTACTATAAATCTAACTGCAAAAATAACCTCAGGTAAAGCTAATTCTGTGCAAATCGAAATGTAGGTTGTTGCTGATTTTTCTAAAAGCATAGATTAGAGAAGATGTTTAGTTGTTTTGTGTGGTAAAGATACCTCGGGTCGGTCGAGTCTGTAATAAACCTCAGTCAAATCCAGAAACAAGCCAAAGGACACCTTTCCATCACAAAGCTTTAGGCAGGTCTCTGTGTAGCATCGCCTTTAGCCTATGTATTATAAACATTAGCTGCTCATTTTAAAACAAAAATGTATTACTAGTACAAAATGGGGTGACAGTAGTGCGTAAATCAAGTAGCCACTCCCATCTTAGTAATTTATGCTGATGTTTCTTATACCATGCTAATCAGTCCCATATGTTATTACATTACTTCACCCCCCATGTAAAACTAATCCTTTCCCGATAGGGCTTTGGCGACTGCTGCTTTAACTTAAGGTGCTGGAGGCAGGAGTGGTACCACCCCAGTGACCGTTTTTTGTATTAAGTTCTGCTAAGCGTTGATCTAAAACTCCAAGACTGTGCACTGATTTCTCAGATTTCAGCTGAATAACTTCTCCATGCACCGAGAGCAATAAAATAAACTTGTGACTGGATTCGAAGTAATTGAGCAAATTCTCCTCGCAGAGACAGGGATCTTGTTGCCCTGAGTTTACACAGGAAATCTCTAGAACAAACAAAGGCAGGAAGACAAACAAATAGAGTGCGGCAGCGGGACCGGGCAGCTGGGCTCATGCGGCAGTCACCTGGCTTCACTCCACGCTCAAACATGGGCCAATTAGATCTGACTGCCCAAAGCAAAGCCCTGAAAGGCCTAAGCTTTCAGTGTGTTTACCCGCCTTGTTAGTATAGAGCTTGTCACGGAATGACAAATGAGTTCGTATTACTAAAGCAAACTCGCTAATGCAGTTGTTTAATAACAACCTCTCTGTTAGCTACTTTCGGTTGTGACTCTTGGACATCTTAGCTTGCAAATGAATACTCGGGCGCCTAGCTGCGGTATTAGCACAGTCAATGCTACGCGTTCACTAGTCAACAACTTACGGTTGTGAATGGATGATTGTGAAGGGCTGTTGTGAAGCAGTCAGGCTGGATGCTGGTGCTAGCTAGTTTGAATAAAACAGATCTTTCTGCTCCAGCTGCACTCTGTGAACCTAAGTGACAGGGGTTAGCTCTTTGGAAGCTGCTCTGGTGCTCCTCAGCACTTTAGAGTTTCAAGTTGAAGGTCAGCAGGCCTGAGGGGAGAACTGTTACCTGTCATGTTAAATTTATAATAATTCTCCAGCATTCTGTACAGGCTGTAAACAACAGTCTGTAACAGTTTTGGAATTATTGTTTGAAGATTTTATTTCTTGACTCCCTGCGATACTACTCAGAAGAAAGATTCTACAGCTGCCCAAAGTTGAGAAATATACACATCACTCCTGACTACAATCACTGTTGATCCTCCAGGGATGTGAGCCGAAGCATTGCAGAAGTGCTGCTGAGAAGCTGTCACAATGGAGAAACATCAGAACTACCATTCACAGTCACATGGACTGCTTCTTAGAGAATGGCGAAGTTGTCACTCACACTGACAACTTTCTAGGAACCAACTGCCTGTCAAGAAGTATACTGTCTTATGCAAATGCATGGGCACCTCTGGTCAAATAACATGTGTTTTTTATTTTTTCTCAGAGAAAACGTGAAAAAGTTCACATTGTCTACAGAGGACATGCTTTGACACAAAAGTAGTGGCACATTAGATACTTTGTTAGTTAAAAATTTCCAAGGTTCGACCCTGGAATTCATTTTTTAAGAGCCAATTTATGGTTCTGCATCAAATCTATGTCATTGACTACTCAAGACAAAACAAGACAACCATAAACACCATACTTGTGCTGGAAACGAATGGAATTTGGCCTCTGCCTTTAAAGTAATATTGTGAGAACAGTGATATTGTGCCCAGAGTAGTGGGCAGCCATTGCTGCTGCACCCGGGGAGCAGTGAGGTTTAAGGGCCTTGCTCAAGGACCAAAAAGTGGCGGCCTGCCTAACTTGACTATTGAAGCCAAAAGCTTATTGTCAAAGTCTGGTGCCCTAACTGCTGACCGCTGACTCACCAGTACCCCACTGCCCCTTTCTCATACCCTACATGACACCCTATGGTGTAGCCTGGTGTGCACCTTCCCAAAAATGTAACATTGTACACATTGTACAAAGCAACTGTGATTTTGGTGCAGGATTTGCATTCCCATCTACCCGCTCACAACAGTGTAGACAATCTGCTCAGGCTATAGAATCTGCAGAATCTGCATTGACTCAATGATGTCAGTTATGTCAAGCATCATTTATGCAACCTGTTTGAATCTTACTGTACTGTCAAGAGGACATCCTTGGGGTTTGCAGGGATGGCAGACACTGAGGCATTGAGTTCACATTTTAAAAGGGGCAAGTGATCAGTTTTCTTGAGATTCTCAACTTTGTTTTTGTTTTTTATTCATTGCCCTCTGTATTCCACAGCAGGACCTCCTACCTTCCATTCATACCCATTTTTCTTATAATGAAGGAAGCAGAGTGCTGAGTAAGGCTGAAAGCATTTTAGTCAGGATTGTGGAAGGGCTAACTGAAGATAAAGTAGAGGAGGGTTGGACAGAAGAGCATAAAGGAAAAGTTTCTATCTGTGTCTCAGAAGGATATTTAAAAAGTTGCTTCCTGTAGAGGACTTGCTCACTTATTTTCACTTACAAAATCAAGAAAATTCATAGTCAAACTTCTCAAGCAAAGCTGACCAACCAATCGGAGGCGATCCAACTGAAACGGCAGTGGAACATCTTCACACATACATACTTCTCTTTGATCTCTAGCACTTCTTCTAATTTTCTGCCAGTTTTCTGACATGCATGCGGCCTGGTTGCTGAAGGTGTGTAGGAGGACAGGGAGGTAGGGAGGTGTTCAGTCTAGACCGGAGGAGATACAATGCTCTCCCTATACCAGCCAGACGTGGCCCAGAAAGCCTACGGAGAAAGGGGGGAGGAGGGAGACAAATTAACACTGTTTTACTTGTGACAGCCCAGTCTGTTAGTGCTAAAAACTGTTCCCACCAGGCTTCCCAATGTATCGCATCATTGTTAATTGCTTCAGACCTGGGTGGTGCAACAAAAACAGTTTGGAGGAGATTATCAATAAATTCACATCCTGAATGAGCTGCAGAATGAACCATGAAGGAAATTCAGCCCTCAGGTTCAACTTAGTGTTGAAATGAATGGGATTCAATTGATTTCTAATTAAGCAGTTTGCAAAACTTTAATAACAAATGGACTTAATTCATTACATTACATTACATTTGGCAGACGCTTTTGTCCAAAGAGACTTATAGTCAGGTACAAAAGTAATAGAAGTTAAAAACATTTTTAGATGGGGGCTAAAGGACGTTGAAGGGAAATATTGGGATAGAGTAGTGAAGGAGGGGAAGAAGGAAATGAGGTTAGAAGTAGTTAGTGTGTTAGAGGTGTTAGGAGAGTAAGTGCTCTTTGAAGAGCTCTGTCTTCAGGAGTTTCTTAAAGATAGTGAGAGATTCTCCTGATCTGGTAGTGGAAGGTAGTTTGTTCCACCATTGGGGAACTCTGTATGAGAACAGTCTGGATTGCTTTGTGTGAATGTTTGTTTGGTAAAGCGAGGCGACGTTCATTGGAGGAGCGCAGCGGCCGGGAGGTAGCGTAAGCCTTCAGGAGCGAGTGCAGGTAGGAAGGAGCCTGTTCTGTCATCACCTTGTAGAGGATTGTAAGAGCTTTGAATTTGATATGAGCAGCAACTGGTTTTCTCTCACATGTGACAGTGTGAATTGAGGAACATTAAATACTCACACAACTTTGTAAATGAAATGTACCATCCATCTGCTAATTAAAATATACAGTGGCATTAAAAAGTATTTCCCCCCTACTTACATTTTTTGTTTTATCAAACAAACTTTAATATCAAACAAATATAACCTGAGTAAATATTAAAGTAAATATTAAAGTATTAAAAATGATGATTTATTTGTTAAGATAAATAAACTATCCAAACCAATCTATCCCTTTGAGAAAAGTCCTCTTGATGATCCCCAGGACCTCAAGCTCAGGTGTACTTGGGTTCTGCAGAAGGACAATGATCCAAAGCACACAAACAAGTCCCCTTCTGAATGGCTGCAGGATGATCTTAAACAGGACATTTATGCTCAAAAAACCCTCCAGTGTGGCTGGAAAAAAATTCCTCCAGAGAGATGTGAAAGGCTCATTGCCAGTTATCAGTAAAGCTTGATTGCTGCCAAAGGTTGCCACAACCAAGTTATTAGGTTTCAGGGGCAAACACTTTTATACACATGGCTATATTGGTTTGGATATTTTTTTCTTTTTCCTTTTGTAAATAAAATTATCATTTAAAAAGGGTTTTTATATTTATTCAGGTTATCTTTGTCTGATGTTAAAGTTTGTCTGGAAAATATCAGTATGACAAAAAAGCAAAAACAAAATAAATACTTAGAGGAGCAATTACTTTTTTATGCCATTGGAGAGGTAGTGAGGTTAAGAAAATTAGTTAAGAAAATAAAAATACATGAGTATGTTTGACTGGTAGCTACCATGGTAATTCATATTTGATCACAGAGAAGCGTATTGTCGAACTGTAGTCAAAAAGTGTTGTCTAAACAAATGTCCCATGTTGCCAAAACAAATATCTCACATAGTGGTGTATGCCTAGTGAGACATGTTGACTGGTAGGTTCCACTGCCTTCCAGCAGTACTTTCCGTCTCGCTGGCTCCTCTTGTCTTTCATGTCTATCCCAGACACGGCAGTGTTTCCGCTCTTAATCCTGATCGCTGAGCTGAGACTGCACAACGTTCTCACTGCGCAGCAGCCTGGGAGAAAGCAGGCAGACAATTAAGATTCCTTATGCTACGCAGATAAGCAGCGTTCAACGACTCCCCTCAGTTTTCTGCTCCACTGTCCTTCTTTTAATGCTTTTCCCTCTTTCCCATTCTCCCCCAACAGCGAGGCGAGGAGAGGACAAATAGAAGCATCTACATTAATAATGTGAAGTGAAACGTCCGGCTGAAATGCAAACATTCGCAGCAAGAGCAGAACTTAAAGTGCACCCAACCCATAATTTCTAAAAGAAAATGGCGAGTTGTAAAACAGTGCAATAAAATCTTTGAAGTGGTGCTTTATTCATGACTACAGGCCTGACATGTGTGTGTCTAATGTAGTAAATATGTCATGTACTGCTGGAAGGATTATAAATCTCTTAAATATAGTCATGTATATGATGATGTACTCTATACTGTGGCTTTTATACACTTTTTTTGCTTTAACAGCCAGAATTTGAGAAGGTTAAAATACACATATCATCAAAAAAATGGTTGCAAAAATAGTTCACCCATGTGCAGGCCTGTTGCAACAAAGCAAGCAAACCAATCAATTGCCTAGGGCCCCGATCTGGCCTGGGGCCTCCAGACAATGTGTGGATATGAACTGAAATACAAAGACAAACTGTATGAGTGCCCCTTTAAATGCTGTGACAGTCAATGCAGGAAAGTACAACAACACTGTTATCAGAATCCTCCTCAAAAGTGACCCCTCCCACTAGTTGCTGACAGTAGCCAGTCAGCCAGGTTAGTTATTCTTGCAGCTGGCATAATATGAAAATTTAGGAATCATGAAGTGGAGTTATCCATCAGGAACCCAGAAAAGAAAGAAGAGACAGGAAGAGGAAGAAAATAAAACAAGACAGTGGTAAGTGACAATTTACAATGGATAAATTAGGCCTTGTACACCATGTGTCGTGTACACATGGTGTAACTTATTTGGTAGCAGCAGGTAGGCTAACAACACAATATACGGCTAATGCTAGTAACAAACCAGTAGGTGTAACTTTTTTTTTAAAAATGTGATTTTGGCTTGGGGCCCTCAAGTGCCTTAAAACTACCCACCAAGTTTTATTCCTGTTGGTTGGTTAGCAACTATCTTCTTGACAATGATTGTATTTTAATTCAAATATGTTTCGAGCTCTGACGTGTGAAAGTAAACAGGCTAGTTCTTCCCCTGCTTTCCCCAGTGAAATTGTCTGTATATCTTTAGTGGAAATCATGTAGAGCTCTCAGCGCTTGTAGGCTGTAATTTAATGTGTGCCTCTGGAATCTGTGCCTCGGTGCTGGGTCAGACTGCTGCAGAAAATACCATCAACAGCTTTGTTCCGGCACAGAAATACCTCTTATATCAAACGGGTGCACCAGCTCTACAGGACAGTGCTTTAGACAGCATGAGAATTATATTAACCACTCTTTGGAGGGAAAGCCAAATAACTGGATTTATTGGATGGCATAAACCTTCTCTATGGTGGGACTAAAAGGAGAATATGTTTCTCAATTTATAATAAATAACAGGCTAATCTTCGTCTGCATATGGGGTTTGGAGTAGAAAAAAAAGCTCGCGTGTTTCTGAGTTTCTGTAGGCAGATTTGGTGGAGGTTCATCAGCTTGGCTTCTTGCCCTGCTCTGTCTGCACCTCTCTTATTGGGCGGGTGAGGGTATTTCAGACAGAACACTCCCAGAGGAATCTACAGTACTCCTGACGTTCCAGCTTATGGATCTCAAGGCCAAACACATGGTGTGAGCCAAGTAACTCCTCAGACAGAGTAGGAGACAGAAGGGAAAGTGGTCTTGTAAAAAAAAAAACCTTACAAAATGCATATGATGGGTCAGAATCAGAATCTGTTTCTACATTAGCCATATCTTTCCATTATCTATTATGTTCCCATTACATTTTTACATTCATAAATTAGCATGTGTTACATTACCTTTAGCTCCACATTATCTCTCTGTAGTGTTGTTTTGTTTTGTTATTTGTTTGTTGTTTGTTATTTGTTTGTATAGAGTGGGTCAACTCGAGTAGGATGGGTTCCTCTGACTGAGTCTTGGTTCCTCCTAAGGTTTCTTCCTCTTAAAGGGAGTCCTTGCCTCTGTGGTGCTGCTAATAAGAGGCGTGGACCTGTTTTTCTCTGTAAAGCTGCTTTGTGACAACTTTTGTTATAAAAAGCATTATAGAAATAAAATTGAATTGAATTGAATTATGGGAGGTAGATAATTTATTAAAATCACTACTAGCTGTGAGCATTTACACCATTTCAGCATTTGTGTGCCTAGATTTATAAACACTGCTGGGTTGTTAAAGCAGTGAGTGTTTAAGTAAAGTTATCCAGCCATCAAGTTACTGATTTTAACATGAACTGCAGGAAGTCGCAATGGAGAGGCAGACAGGCCACAGCTGTTTACTACCTCGACTGCAACCAGCTCGAAATAAATATACATATTATATATATAACATATATATATATTAACTGATTTTTTATGAATTTGATCATATATTGCCATTGCAAAAGTTCTTAAACTCAACTTTCATTCGTTTGTAGGTTCAGTGTTCTCAACCTGGCAACCTGGCAAAAAGAGTTTATGTCTGGGAAAGAGGGGTGGAGCAGATAACTCTCTTCAGTGTTTTGAAATTGGATAGCCAAAGCCATTTTAAGTGCTTGCTTTAATTTCCACATATTGTTTCTTTAAAATTAAAAACAAATTGTTGAATTTTTTTATAGTAGACCTGTAATTTGTTTTTTTTTGTTTTTTTTACGAATTGTTTAATTAGTAATCATTTATGAATACAATACTTTGGAAGTTAATGTGAGGTACATAACTGAGCCTGTTTATCACGTCCCAAATAGAATATCCATGAAAAATATAGTATACAATAATAAATTACAATCTTGCAGTTTATATAGTTGCACAGCTGTAGTTTACATAAACGTTCGAATATCCATGTAAAAGGGAGGGCCAGGCCATTAATCTCATACAAGTCAATGCCACAAACAAACCTGTTAAAAACGGAGGGCAGCAAATCATCTCCACCGCATGGCGAGCCCTGACCTGTCCTGATTGATGCTCTCCACTGTGTGGAGTGGAAAGTATGTCAGTGATGTATAAAACATGTTGACTGGAGCTCCTATGGGCCTGGTAGTGTAGTGTTACACACACTCGCATCTATTGGACAGCTAGCTATCTCATCCTAAAGGGAGGTGCTCTTGAACTCTGCTGAGGCCTTTCTGATCCTGCACTCAGATCATGAATTAGGTCAAATAAAATAGAGACACAGTGAAGTTTGGGTTGAACTCGATTGTATTTCACAAGCAAACATGTACCTCAAAGGCATGACTGTGATGTTTACTGGCTTTGTAGTTTGCCTGTGTCTTTATGTTTGGACTAGCTCACCAGAGAGATATGTGAGCTGTTCGCTAGGGGAGGTGCACATAGTGGTGTGCAGCTCACCAGCTGAGGACTAATGACCAGATGTGTGCGAAACCTGACTGTGCCTTACACTGGGGGCAGGTGGGACCTGCCAGAGGACCCATGTCTCACTAGCTTGCTATCCCAGAACCATCTGGCCAATGCTGGGCATGATGCTGACATGCTCCCTAATCCCTCTGCAGCCAAATGTGGCGACTGTATCGATTAGACCCTTAAAATGCAATAATAAGAATTTTAAGGTAGGATACCCCACATTTATTACTAATTAAAATGTGAAAATCAGATTTAGGTGCAACACCTGAGCAGCAAATGATTAGAGCATTGTAGAGGAGGTTTCTGGAGGAGCCGGTCTTATTAAAACTTTGCTGTTTGGTTTCCTGTTAAATGTTAAAGTTAATGGTTTATTAACATGCAGAGATCAGAAGGACTCTCTGAAAACCTTTAGAAGGAAGGTTGTAGATAAAGATGAGTCTAGTAAGATTAAAAAAATAATATAATATATATAATTTTTTATCTTACTAGGCTCATCTTTATCTACAACCTTCTTTCTAAAGGTTTAAGAGAGAACTTCTGATCTCTGCATGGGAATAAACAATTAACTACAGTTTAGATTGGGCCCAAAAAATCCAACACGACCCGAGCCTGTGCAGGTTATTATGAGACCAAGCCTGATTTAAATCCCCCCCTTTTTTTAAGTAGAGCACTAAAAGTGACCTTTTTAACTATAATTCTGAGTTGTAAATTTGTGAAATCTTTTAAAAATGATGTTAATAAACAGTGCAACATGTAAAAAGCATAGACCTATTATTAAAGAACACTGTAACTCACAGCGCTGAAGGTCAATGGTAAAAGCTGGTTTATGCCACTGTCCACATCAAGATCTGTGTAAAAGGTGGCGCATTTCTCGCAACAAAAACGTGTTTATGCTCATTTGCAGAATGTATTTAAGGTGCTTGTAGTGATTTCTGCCCCACAAAAGTTTCCATTGTCTTGTCCTCATACTTTTGTATCCCAAGATATTCCTCCTGGCACTCTTTCCATGTAAATTAAGCTGGTGTAGTCTCTTTCTGTTGGTTGATGTTGTACTTTGGCATCAATTGATTTTTCTCCAGTTTTATTTGTTCGTTTTAAATCAATGGTTCAAATGTCTATGTATGTTTAAATATGTAAAAAAATACAAATGTTTTTAAAGGATGTGCTAATTGTTTTATATGCTACATTTTGTGATTTTATGTGTCTGAATGTGTTATCCTAACCATTTCAAAAACCTTGCCTTAAGGACACCCAGTATTTTGGGTCAGTACTGTATAATATACAGTGCAAGCTCTGTTCTGATTGGTTGCCCTTTATTGCGACTCATTCAAAAAGCAGTTCAAGCTAAAACACTTTTAAAAGTATAATATGGTGGAAAATTTGGCATTTTACATCAACGGTGTTTACCACACACACACACACACACACACACACACATATATATATATATATATATATATACTAACTTGAATTTCATACTTGCTGTTTTATAGAAAGTCAGAAAGTCTTGTAACTCATTCACATACTGCAAAAAAAATTATCTTTGCAAATGAATTCTTCCTAAATGTATTCTGTATATGTAAAATTTTACATTTTGAGATAATATTAAAGTAAAATTATAAGAATTTCTAACTTGCACTTGTTTAAGTGGTTAATACAAGCTTTGTTTTCAAGAAAGAATGTTTAAAACAAACAAAAATATCTGATAAAATGGTTAGAAATAAGTGAAATGTTATTCTAAAATACAGACAACAATAAAAAATGAAAAATGTCACATTTTAAAACTAGATTTAGGAGGATTTCTGCAGTTTGTGCAAGGCAGTGATTGTTCACCTGGTTGTATTGTATCCAGTTCAAGATATTAAAAGGTTTCCTTCCAAAATGAATGCTCACTGTTGACACAAAATCAGCTTGGACCTTTAGAACAAGTTCCCTGAAGAGCCATGGAGATTGGATGGATATGAAGTGGCATATGCTAACCTGCTCTAGTTAGTTTATCCCTTTGATTGAAGCAGTGGACCTTTTGTTTTCATTGTTTCCATGTTTTCAGAGAAACACACCCATCAAACTAATAGAATTTGTTCCAAATTCAGACACTGACAAACCAGACATGTCATTCAGACTATTAAGTCGCCACTAACTGGCCATTTGACTTTATAATCTCTCATTAAAGCCTCATTACAGCAAATATGCCAACTGACATCCAACCTCCATAATCCAGTTCAGTGTAATGGTCATCATTTATAAATTCAGAAACTTCCTTCTGTGAATGTGACTCAGTCCCTGGAGGCTGAGGAAATGTGTATTTAGATGCTAATACTGGGGCATGTTTTGCCACAGCTGACTCCTTTCATTGTCTGGACTGCGGACAGAAGCAGCTGCCCTGTGTGAACCTACTGCCTTCAGCTTATCTGTGAGCAGTTCAGACGAGTGGACACCGGCTCTCCAGCATGCCATATGTGGTCAGAGGTGTTTTAGGTGAACCAAAATGACCACACTTTAAGGTCAAAGTAGATATCTGGTGATAAAGTCAAACCAGTGCAGAAAGCAACAGAGCGTGTGCTATGCAAAAAAAAAAAAAAAGCAAAGCAAAGCCAGACGTCGGTTAGACAAAAAAGAAATATGCAAAGAAGTTTGGATCTCATGCGTATTATGGAAAACCAGTGCTGACTGAGTGGAGAATAAGAATGTTGCTGTTAAAGGGCAAGCGAATATACAGTTATCGTTGTCTGTATGTTAGTATTAATCATCCTTAAGTTTACAGAAGCTTCACATCACCTAACATCCAGTAGTCAGCTACCACTTACTGTGTCCTATGAACTCATTTATTTTACGAGGGAGGTATATTTAAATATCTGTATCTGCTGCAGGATAATTATAATCTAGACTCACCCTAACTGGGTCTGGGGATACATTTATAAAGCTACTAGTAAGAGGAATAGTATTGCTGATCTGGGATAAGATCCCTCTCATTTATATATATATATATATATATATATATATATATATATATATATATATATTATGCTGGAGTCAAGAACGCCGAACTTAACTGAGGCAAGTGAGGCCTGTAGTTCTTTGGTTGTTGTTGTGGGGTCTTTTGTGGCCTCTTGGATGAGTCGTCGCTGCGCTCTTGGGGTAATTATGATCAGCCAGCCACTCCTGGGAAGGTTCACCATTGCTCCACTGTTTTGCACATTTCATTTGTGGATTGTGGATTTGCTAGAGTACCAAAACTTAAAAAAATATCTTTATAACTTGTTCCAGACTGATATATCTCAATTACTTTCTTTCTCATATGTTCTTAAATTTCTTTGGATATTGGCATGATGTTTAGATGTTGAATATCTTTTGGTCTACTTCGCTTTGTCAGGCAGGTCATATTTTTTTTTCTTGATTGAAAAGGGGTGTGGCAGTAATCAGACCTGGGTGTGGCTAGAGAAATTGAACTCAGGTGTGATAAACCACAGTTAACTTTTTAAGGTTTTAAATAGGAGGGGGCAAACACTTTTTCTTTTAAATTTGTTTGATGATCTGAAACATTTAAGAGTGTCAAACATGTTGAAGATGTTTGTTTTAGGGGCTTTGAACTGAATGTCTACTGCTTTTAAGGTGGAACAGAGCATTTCAAACAAGCAGTGTCCTTGGTCATTACCGCACAGCATAAGCAGATGTGTATAAAACTCATAAAGCACTGAACATATGATAAAGGCTAGATGTAACAGATGCTACATTTTAAGGTGGAAGGGAAAGTGTGAACAATAAACTAAAATACTCTGGTGGCTGTAGTAATTAGATCATTAGTCCTCTTCAAGTAAGAGGTTATACAGTATACTCAAATGTACTCTAGCAAAAGCTGAGCATAATGACAAAGGGTTACACATGATCCCTGCTCAGCAGAAGATAGATAAGCTATTCTGTAAGAGTTGCTAGGCTGATTTAACTGTTAACCCTCAAACAGTCAAAAGGGGCAAAAACTAAATGAAACTACAATAAGTGATACATGCTTAGGAAACCCTGTAGAAGTTTAGACCTAGAGAGAAATCAACCACTGAACTGAATACCCAGCAACATGCTTTAATGCTTGATGTAGTATAATATAATTGCATAATGTAACTCATTTAATCTAAGACAATGCAAAATGAGGCTGAAAATGAAAGCTTTTTAAGTAGTGATTGAGACCATTCTTTAGGCAGTCATCAAAGCACAGGACTGTATCCCATCAGTGTCTGTGAATTCTACCGGGATTTGGCTCCAGTAGAGTGATTACACAGTATTGATTAGTGATAATTGCTTGGATAACTGACCTAATGATCTTGTATTTTATATTCATCACTTATTTGAAATCAATACGTTCTGGCTTGTCCTGTGAACTGACAACAAAGAGCAGCAAACTCCCAGTTCTTTTATAGTTCCTTGAATTTAATGTGGAGGTATTAAATCAGTAACATAATGCTTTATTTTTTTATGCACCTGGTTCATTTGTTGTCAGTTTCTACAGACAGACAGTCATTTGAAATGTGTTACAGGAGCCTGGAGATCTGCCACGGGGGAACAAAAGGTGTTATCCTTTTGCCGGTGTAGCATAACGTTTGTGTATACAGTGCTGTCGACTGATGTCTTTCTGTTCTTAAACCGTCCATCCGTCATCCGAGACGTCCACGCCAGCTCAGTCACTGCTGGGCCTCGCGAGGGGGGGGTGGGGTGGGGGGGCGTCGGTGCACCTGCTATGATAGATGGTGGCAGTTCAGTGGAGGGCTGGGTGAGGAATGGCTGAGTAAGGTGGGGGACAGATAAAGAGTTGGACGTCGTGTCCCTTTGGGGGACAAATTCTTGAGACTCTCAGCTGGGTTGCAGATCACCCCCCATCCACCCAGTTCTCCTCCTCCTCCTCTTTTTCTTTCTGTATTACTCCATCAAGCGTCAACAGCCCTTTCGAAAGGGGCGTCCATCATACGGAACGCAGCCTGTCAACAACATAATGGCCTGGCGAACACAACTACAGCAGCGGTGAAAAAAAAAATCACGCAGAGGGGCTCGGCCGAAAGGGCTAGCGTAACTAAACCGTGTCTGCTTTCACACCACAGCTCTTTAATGTGGTCCGCTGTCTCGCCCGCATTCAAGGCCAAAACAGACAAGAACAAAAGAGATAATATATTACATACTGTATGGCTGTGTGGGGGCGAGCCAGAAATATCGCTCAGTGTCAGGACATGGTCATTGTGTGAGCCCCTTTTTTAAGGTGCTGCTTTACTCTACCGACGAATCACACACCAGCTTAATCCATAGGGAGAAGAGAAAAGTCAATGTATCCTTTAAAAACGTACAAAGACATACAACAGCCATTTAGGAACACTATGCTCCCTGCATAGTGCTCCCTGCTCTGCTCCCTGCTCTGCTCCCTGCTCTGCTCCCTGCTCTGCTCCCTGCTCTGCTCCCTGCTCTGCTCTCTACTACTCTGGTCTGCTGCGGTGCTGGTCTGCTGCTGTGCTGCTCTGCTGCTGAAAGCTTGCTTTAATCTTCAGCTTCTACACTTTTCTCTGTTTTCTTCTCTTTTACTCTCTTCACACTTACTAATCCACTTTTAGTCTGCTTCCTCTTTGCTCTACACACCTATTAATCCACTCTCAGTCTACTTTTATAGACTTTTTCCTCAGGTTTGCTGGATTAGCTGTTTGCTGCTGCAGTTTGTTTGTGTAAGTTTCTAATTTCAACTGAAACAAGGTGAGTGCTTTTTTTCTCCATGGCTTCTGCTCAGGTTTACACCTGTTTAGAGTGTGGCATGTATAGCTTAGATCCCTTATCCACCGATACTGGTAACAATAGTGGTATTTGTACTAAGTGTGAGATAGTTAGCTCCTTGGTGGATAAGGTGAATAAGTTAGAGCTGCACGTCCGGGGTTTAATAAGGGATAGACAGCAGGATTCACTGTTAGCAGCCCCGGGTGTCTCAGGGAGAGTTAGTACCCCCTCGACTCCGGCCTTAGAGCCCTCACAGCGGGGCGAATGGGTAACGTCTCGGCGGCATAGTCGAAAGGCTAAGGCTAATGCTACCGCAAAGGCCACAGCCAGCCCACCTAAACACCACGCTCCCCCAGTTCACGTGTCAAACAGGTTTGCCCCGCTCAGTGAAGCACCAACTGAGGAGCCTGTTAAAGGTACTCTGGTGATAGGAGACTCTATCGTCCGACACGTGAAATTAGCTACTCCTTTAGGGGCACCAGCGGCAACAGTTACTTGTTTACCGGGAGCCAGAGCACCGGACATTAGTGGCAACCTTAGGTTAGGGAATAGGAGATATTCGAGGGTAGTAATTCATGTAGGGGCCAATGATATTCGTCTGCGGCAGTCTGAAATAACTAAGGCTAATATTAAAGAGGTGATTAAACAGGCCCAGACGCTGTCCGAGGAGGTAATCTGCTCTGGCCCCATCCCAATGAGGCGTGGTGATGAAGCTTACAGCAGGCTTTCTTCGCTGAACCGCTGGATGTCCAAGTGGTGTGCAGAAAATCATGTGGGCTTTATAGATAACTGGCTACACTTTGAGGGCAAGCCTGGTCTTTTAGGTAGGGATGGTGTCCACCCCACGCGGGAGGGTGCTGCCTTACTTTCATGCAGCATAGCTCATAGTCTTTTAGTTAGTCGGCAGAGTAGTATTAGAAGCTGCTGACAATCCAGAGCCGGGACCAGGCCGCAGACAGAGAGGCTTAACCGACCGTCTGCGAGCTGCAAAGAGACGTTACCTAGATACCAGTGTATTCAGACTGTGTCTGTCCCCCGAGTCAAACAAAAACATCAAAAAACTAAAACAGTAAATCTAAATAACTTAACTTATATTAAACAATCATATCCAGACTGTAGTACTAACACTTCAAGCCTAAAGATTGGTTTACTTAATATTAGATCTCTAAATTCAAAAGCAGTTCTGGTGAATGAAATGATAACTGATCAGAAATTCGATATTCTGTGTCTGACAGAAACCTGGATTAGGCCAAATGAATATGTAGCATTAAATGAAGCCACCCCTGCAGGCTATAATTATATACACAATCCGAGATTGTCCGGTAGAGGAGGTGGGGTCTGCATATTTTTCCAAAGTACCTTAGTTAGCAATCAGAAACACTATGAAAATTTTACTTCTTTTGAGCTTCTTTACACCAGTATAATTAATCCAGTTACAAAAAAGAATGCATTTTCTTTAATTAACATCTACAGACCACCAGGGCCCTATTTAGAATTTTTAAAAGAATTTAGTGATTTTGTCACAGACTTAGCAGTAAGTAATGATAAAGTGATTATAGTTGGAGACTTCAACATTCATTTCGAAAAATTGGATGATCCATTAAAAAAGGCATTCACATCGATTTTAGACTCAGTTGGTATTATTCAAAATATAACAGGACCTACTCATTACTGTAATCATACTCTGGATTTAGTTTTGACCCTGGGTGTGAGCATAGATAACCCGAATATTCGTTCTCAAACCTCCGCAATTTCAGATCATTACCTTATTTCATTTAAATTACATCTTAGTCATAATATACGTACATCCCCTAGCTACTCTGTAAAACGTTCAATTACGCCTTTTACAGCCCAACAATTTACAGATAAGCTTCCAGACTTATCAACTCTAATATATTCTCCTATAGACCCAGTAGAACTAGACAAACTAACCGAAGGTTTAGAAAATACCTTTCGCTCTACCTTAGATGTTGTAGCACCCCTTAAACACAAAATAGATAGACAGAAAAAGCTCGCACCGTGGTACAATGATCAAACTCGTACCTTAAAGCAGTTAGTACGAAATTTAGAGCGTAAATATCGATCAACTAAACTGGAAGTGTTTCACTCTGCGTGGAAAGACAGTCTTGTTAAATATAGAAAAGAACTTAATAAAGCCCGCTCAGCATATCTGGCCTCACAGATCGAGATAAATAAAAATAATCCTAGAGTTCTCTTTAGTGTTATTTCCAAATTAACTAAAAACCAGGCAGGTACTGAACCTCAGATTCCAGCCATTTACACCAGCAACGATTTTATGGACTTCTTCAATAGTAAAATTGAAAACATTCGGGATAAAATTAAACAGATAAATAGCACATCCTCTCTGTTATCTGGTCTGGCTGATCTAGAACAAAACCCTGTTACTGAAGTTAGGTTGGAAGTCTTTAACCCACTTCCACAGCTAGAACTAGAGAAAATTATCTCCTCTTCAAACAGCACAACCTGCACACTTGATGCTGTTCCCACAAAATTATTAAAACAGGTACTGCCAGATATAATTAAACCTCTGTTAATGATAGTAAACTCATCGCTCGCCCTGGGCCATGTACCCAAAGCCTTTAAAACAGCTGTAATAAAACCTCTGATCAAGAAACCAAATCTTGATCCTAGTGTACTGTCTAACTATAGACCTATTTCAAACTTACCGTTTATTTCTAAGATTTTAGAAAAAGCTGTAGCCCAACAACTTTGCTCTTACCTGCAAAGAAACCAGATCTATGAAAAATTTCAATCTGGATTTAGGCCTTATCATAGCACTGAGACAGCTTTAGTTAGAATAACAAACGATCTACTTATAGCCGCCGACCAAGGCTGTGTTTCCTTACTCGTACTTCTCGATCTGAGCGCAGCCTTTGATACAATAGATCATACTATCCTTTTAGAAAGACTAGAGAACATGGTTGGTGTAACCGGAACTGCCTTAGCATGGTTTAAATCGTACTTAACCGATCGCTATCAGTTTGTGAGGATAAATGATATGTCTTCCAGTTATACCAAGGTAAGATATGGAATTCCACAAGGCTCTATATTAGGACCGTTATTATTTACATTATATATGCTCCCACTGGGCAAAGTTATTAGAAAACACAATGTGAATTTTCATTGTTATGCGGATGACACGCAGCTCTTCATATCAGCCAAACCTGATGACAGAGTGAGATTAAAGAAAATCGAGGATTGTGTAGAAGATGTAAAATCATGGATGTCGCACAACTTCCTCCTATTAAATAGTGATAAAACAGAAGTTCTCCTATTAGGCCCCAAAGCTGCTAGAAATAAATTATCAGACTTAATGCTAAATCTGGCTGACTTCTCAGCCACCCCTGGTTCAGCAGCTAAAAACCTTGGAGTTATCATAGATTCAGATCTAGCATTCGATAAACACATATCTAATGTTACTAGAACAGCTTTTCTACACCTCCGTAACATCGCCAAGCTAAGAAATGCCCTATCACTGCATGACGCAGAAAAATTAGTACATGCCTTTATTACCTCAAGGCTAGATTATTGTAATGCGCTACTGTCTGGATGTTCCGGCAGTAACTTAAATAACCTTCAGCTAGTTCAAAATGCTGCAGCCAGGGTCCTTACTAAAACTAGAAAATTTGACCATATTAGTCCAGTACTATCAGCACTGCACTGGCTTCCAGTCAAATTCCGCATAGACTATAAAATTCTCCTGTTAACGTATAAAGCCCTACACGGACTCGCTCCTGAGTATTTACAAGACCTCATCTCCTGTTATGAACCACCGCGATTACTCAGATCACAGGGTGCTGGTTTATTAGTAGTGCCTAAAATTCAGAGGAGCTCTGCAGGAGGAAGAGCTTTCTCTTATAAAGCGCCTCAACTCTGGAATAATCTCCCCGAATATGTTCGGGACTCAGACACAGTCTCAATCTTTAAGTCTAGACTGAAAACTTACTTGTTTAGTTTAGCTTTTGGTAATTAATGTTTTTCCCTTTAGATAAGGCTGCAGATTCAGGGGTTCATGGACAGAGGGAATTGTGGTAAACTGAGATGCTGGTGCTGTTGTTCTCCCACTGCACACGGTCACTCAGGTTTGTGGACGGTGGAGTGGGTGGATGCCAGTGTTTCAGGGTGCCTCCATGTCTATGTTACCTTCTGGCTCTCTGCCTTTAGTTAGGCTGTTTTATTCAGTTCTGCCGGAGTCATTTGCCACACTCTGATAATGTTTTAATATTCTCAGTTTTGCATAAATCCAGTCAAAACTAATTCCATCTCTCTGCCTTCCTCCGAGTTACTGACTGCCCACCTGTCTGACCCGATACCGATGTTGGACCCTCAGGCTCTCGCGTCTCCTGTCCGGCCAGACTGATGGAAGTTTCTGAAGTCAGCTCTTCTCCACCACCACCACAGATCAGCTGCTCATCGACCATCTTACTCTCCACTACAGATTACATCCAAGCCATTAGTGGCGCTATTACACTCCTGAGTACATAAAACCTATATAGATGTATAAAAGACTTTTTAAATTTCTATTTAAAAGCCGTTTGACCAGTGGTAGGATGGTCCCCCCTTTAATGTGAGTCTTGGTCCTCCCAAGGTTTCTTCCTCCTCCTGCAGCTCTGAGGGAGTTTTTCCTTGCCTCCGCGCTCACTGGGGGTTCTGTATTCTGTATTTTCTATGTGTAATGTTTTGCCTGATTCTTTGTCCTGTAATCATGTTTCTGTAAAGCTGCTTTGTGCCAACACCTGTTGTAAAAAGCGCTATACAAATAAATTTGATTTGATTTGATTTGATTTAGCTACCACTGGCCTAAAATGATCTTTAATCAAGCTCTACTGTGTGCTGCTTGATTAAAGATCATTTTATCAGTTTATCAATTTTATCACAACATAATGCACGCTTATAATTGCACAATATCAAAAAACACAGAGAATTTTACACTTTTACACCCCAAATAAATGAAATAAAGTTCACAGCCAGGACCGATTTTGTGTGGATCTTATTATGTTGTCACATACAAGAATGGGTCTTAGTTTAGTGATCTATAGGTGAGCCATCAACCTCACACTGTGCAGCTTGATTTAGGGAGTGTTTGTCTATGTCTTTGCTATCATAACAACGGGAAAAGTACACCTTGGGCTACTCGAAGTGCGCAAAAGGCATGTCCTCATTCTATAAAAATTAATAATGGGTGTGATTTGGGCGTAATGTAAAAAAAAAAAACAATCAATGTGTCACTTGCGATTACCTTTAAGAGCCAGGTGAACTCTGACTTTGGTGAATTGCTATGTTCAGCATTTCTCAGCAGAGGAAACGGACTTGCTCGTTTACGCTCGTACATTTCTCACATGCGCCTTCCAAGATAGCAATACACTCGTCTATCTTGGCAGTTACTGTCTGTCTAGGTTGTATTCAGTCAGTTATGTATTCAGTTCAGGATGCATGTTCTTTGTTGCCAAGATCGCAACACGCCAGAAACGTACCTGAACTCAACTCATTTTGAGAGGACAATGCTCTTTAGCGTAGATTGTTGGCAGGGGGTGTAATATAGCAATGAGCACCATGATGTGCCCTGCACAGGGTGTAAGATAGGGGCCAAGAACTCCATCTAAACTGTGGATCACACCTATGTGTCACTTGTTAGTATGTAGTTTTACATACAAATTATCTGATTAAAGCTTTTTGATCATTTTATTGAATGCAAACTGGATGAAAACACTCGAGTGTTGAGGATCAGAGCTTTTGGAATGCTCAACATTTCACTGTGTAGGAGCTCCTTTAAACCACCAGCGGCTGTTCTTATATTACAAAAGGCATTTTTTTTTTTAAATATTGGGACTTTTATTCAGTGGAGAAAACTGAACATTAATGTAATTGTTTTATATTACATTTAATAGGAATTTTGTTAACATTTGTTCATTTAATTGAACACTTTTTAACGTTTTTAATAGCTACTGAATAATAAAATTTAAACTCAATAATACTGAATAATAAGCTAAAGAACGAGTTTACAAATCTGCATGTATTATGTTTAAGCACAATGTGTGTGTGAGTGTGTGTCTTGTTTAGTGTGCTAAGGTCAGCTTAGGTCTTTAGTGCTGTGCCTGCAGCTGGAACTGCCTGAGAGAAGTAGACTGAACTAGAAAGAGGAGTCACTCTGTGGTCATTGTCTCTATATCATCTTCTTCTTTCCTCATTTATACTCCCTTGAGACTGATCTAATAATAGGTCCTCTAATTAAAAGGGCTGTGTTAAACTAACCTACCTGCTTGATGATGAAAATAAATGAATAAAAATGTGTGAATGGGTGAGAAACAATGCTTCTAAAATGGAGGTACTTTAATGGACCTTGGCTTAGATACATGAATTTGAGAAAATGTAAAAATATGCTACACTGACACATTTAATTAACAAAAAAGGTCCATCTTTTCTTTGATTAAAATGTAGGTTCATTTTTATGGTATCACTCCACTAGTATCACTTTTGGTAGCTTTATTTTAAAGAGTTTGGTATCTATTTATGGTAGAAATAAGTTTATTTAAGTCTCCATTCAAATATTTTATAAATGATATATGCAATTACAGAATTGAAGAAGTTTTATAAGACGTAGGATATCGTGATTTTACTCACAGCTAGAACTGTAGTGAATTAGACTGTGGTCTTTGTCTTTATATCAATGATCTTTCCTTTTTTTCTCATTTGCACTCATTTATATGTAAAAATAAATCTGTACATTTTTTAAATGTCACAATCATACATTTAATTAATGAAAAACATTATTATTTACCACCTTTTGATTTGCTCTTATTTAGAGTAAAAACTTTGCCTTAACATATCAAACTATTTATTTAAATGATCAGTGATTAGTATCCATGTATTGGTAGGGCTATGAGTATCAAATGGTAATCAAATTACCATCCCGAATTTTTACAAAATGTCCAATCACAACGTTTGACAATAATGGAAGAGGCTGACACATTTCATTTACAAGCACTAGTTATTTACCCCCTTTTGATTGGATTGAACTCTAATGAATCACTAATGGATTTATTAATAATGTCACTCCAAAGAACTTTGGAAGTATTTTTATTTGGTATCTTTATTTTAAAGAGTACAAACATTGCATTCAGCATACCAAACATTTATTTTTATAAATGTTATATCAAACATTTGTATAAAATATCAGTGTTTGGTATCCATCTATTAGTAGGAATAGGATAAATAAAATAAAAAAATATAGTATATCCCCTCTTCCATACAGTTCCAATAATAGCTGTTTTAGTTCAGCTGGTATTTTCTTTCTTTGTTTTTATTTGGACAAACTTTTTATATTATAAAACTAAAATTGCCTCATTTAGAATTATATTTCTTAAATCATTAAGGCACTTAAAATAAAACAATGAACAGTATTTCTCTAAAAAGAGGAATTGTTGATGGTTATTTTTTTGTAAGGACGTAAATGGTATTATTTACTGCCTTTTGATTGGATGAACTTTTGTTAGCTTAATTTTAAAGAATAAAAACATTGCATTTCATATATCACACTGTCACATAATTATCTAAAATATCAGTATTTGGTATCCATCTATTGGTAGGTATAAAATCAATAGAAGACAAAATAAATACAGTATATATGATCATATATATACCATCTATTTTTAGTAATTGCTGTTTTACTCTAATTAAATGGTGTAATGGATTAAAAGAAAATAAAAAAAATCATGATATTTATGTTGTCACTCAGGTCTTTGAGGAATAAACAGAGGAACAAATGCTCTGGCATTGTAAAACACAGGGAAAGCGTATATGACCAAATGGCTTATCAGCGCTTCTTGCTGAGACATGGAGGCTCTCCTATGCTAAAAACAACAAACCCCCTGAAGGCAGATCTGCAGCATCTGAATGGGGGCGGATGTGGGTATTACTACATGGATGGGAATGTGACGATGACAAATTGAATGTCACCTATGAGTAATGATGAGGAGCTTTTCCATGCTCTCAGTGTGTCATGCAGGCCTATAGACAGCGACGTCCCTGAAGCGCTCAAGTGTGCGCATGTCTGCGTGAGAGTGCTTCTCGGTACAGTAGTTTATTTGCGTTTGAACTTGAACAAATACACTGAGACAGGCCATGTTTTACTGCAGAACGAGAGTAAGAAACGCTCCAGACTGAGATTAAGCTATTCAGTTGAACATGTTTCACGTGTTGTTTTCTGATGTATGTAGTGCAGATGTCTCGTACAAAACCCATGTTGATCTAAAACAGCAACCTTACAGGATAAAAGAAAAAAATACAATTTCAATAAAATTCAGTGGAAAATAATTTAATTCCAGGTAGTTTTCATAATAATATATAAATATATAAGTATACAAGGAATACATGGCAGTTTTTTATTCATTATTCCAAAAGTGGACAACAGTAAAAATGTATACACTTGTTTTTTTCTTGACAGAAAATACAGCTCTGGAATATAAAATAAAGAGACTACTTAAGTTTCTATATCAATTTATATGATTTTGCTATTTATTGGTATATGTTTGAGTAAAATGAACATTGTTGCTTTATTCTATAAACTACAGACATTTCCCCAAATTCTAAATAAAAATGTTGTCATTTAGAGCATTTATTTGCAGAAAATGAGAAATGTCTGAAATAACAACAACAAAAAAAAAAACATGCAGAGCTTTCAGACATCAAATAATGCAAAGAAAACAAGTTCATATACATAAAGATTTAAGAGTTCAGAAATCAATATTTGGTGGAATAATCCTGGTTTTTAATCACAGTTTTCATGCACCTTGGCATGTTCTCCTCCACCAGTCTTACACACTGCTTTTGGATACCTTTATGCCACTCCTGGTACAAAAATTCAAGCAGTTCAGCTTGGTTTGATGGCTTGTGATCATCCATCTTCCTTTTGATTATATTCCAGAGATTTTCAATTTAGTAAAATCAAAGAAACTCATCATTTTTAAGTGATTTTTTTTCAGAGCTGTAAATGCATATGAAGAAAAACAACCATAAAAAGAAGTAATAAAAAGAAGAGTATCTCTATCATTCCTATTCCAGGCCTGGAATCTTTTGAAAAGCAGGCAAGAAAAAGCTTGTGAGAACTGTTTTACACTTTATAACCATATTTGCGTAAAATAATACTTACCTAGCATTACTCTACCACCTCAGTCTATATGCTTCTTTTACCTTCACATTCCAGTTCTGTAAGTATGTATATCACAGCTTGTCCAGAAATGCATGTGTAAAGCTTATCCTTTAGGGGTTTCTGAAAGCATTGCATCCCAGCAGCAAAGAAATGCGAGTTCTTGCATAATGTTAACCTAAATCATTTTGAACTTTGCAAGAAAACATATGTGAACCTTTGGATCTAATAACTGGTTGACCCTCCGTTGGCAGCAACAACCTCAAACAAACATTTATTGTATTTGCAGATCAGACCTGCACAACAGTCAGGAGGAATTTTGGATCATTCCTTTTCACAAAACTGTTTCAGTTCAGCAATATTCTTGGCTGACACCTGGCTCCAATTAGCTTTTAAAAACCTTTTTCCAGCCACACTGTGAATGTTAACATGTTGTGTTCAATAAAACCATGCAAACATATATATTTTGTTGCGTGGTATTAGTTTAAGCAGACTGTGTTTGTCTATTGTTGTGACTTAGATGAAGATCAGAAAACATTTAATAACCAATTTTTGCAGAAATCCAAGTAATCCTTAAGGGTTTGCATACTTTTTGTTGCATCTATATGTCGGTAATTTTTCACATTTAGGCTACTCTATGTTGTTTTTTTATATTATAAAACTAAAAGTTGCTTTTTTTAGATTTAAAAGTCTGAAATCATGAATGCACCTAAAATTTAATAACATATATTGTTCAAAAGAGAGAAATTGTTGATGTTTTTTTTATTAGAAAGATGTTAAAATGATTAAAGTAGGCATTTTTGTAGCATTTCAGTTTTAAATTGAACCCGATGGCGCATAGGGCTTTGCAGGAAATGATCAGTGAGCAAACCGCGCCCCTGCCGGGGTTGATGCCTCGGAGCCTCTAGGGGACGGTCAGGCATTTCAGAGTTTCACAGAAGCATGTAGGCCTGATCCCCGAGGGCGTGCAGCAGTCATGCCAGCATAGTGGCTTTAGATTCCCATATCTTCTGACAGCAATCTGTCAATGGCTTCACAAGTATGTAAACAGCGCACCAGGCTGTGGAGCAAGCTGAAAATATAATCTCTCTCCACACTGAGGGGGATATCATATTAAAATACCGCAAAGCCAAGGTGCAATTCACCACCTTACAAACGAGCGGAATGTCATAACAGAGGACTCGACGTGTGATCATGTCAGACTGGTCTATGCAGTGTGGAATGGATTGGTATTTGTATGTGATGGCCTATCTGAGATAGCAAAGTTAATGCAAGAAGAAACTGTTTTTCATCACAGCCTAATTTCATATTTTTTCATTTAGCAATAGCCAATCACATCCATTGCAATATGTTTTTGTGTGTTCTCTTTACACATAACAGTAACTCTTTACAATATAGTATGGCGTCACATCAGTTTCAAAAGTCAGGGGTGCAAAAATACCAGGTGTAAAAAATTAACCAGCGAGTTTTAACATTTTGTAAATTAAGTTCTTGTGAGCACAAATGTGAAACAAAAAAAAAGGGAATCGTGTGCGCGCTGAAGAAAATGTTGCGCTCGAGTTTTGAAAGGGGTGGTTTTGACAGTTTGGGGGCGGGGCCAGGGTCACCAGTGTTGTTTGGATGTTAGCATAGCCAGTTAGCCAACTCTCCTGCCGTCCTTCTGTCCCCGCCCTCCTCCGGCTTGTGGAGGTAGGCGGTCCGTCACAAACCCTGGAGATATCAGCCAATTGCGTTCGCTGAGGGAGCTGACCCCGGCCCTACCCCGCTGTAAAATCCACCCCTTTCAAAACTCAAGCACAAAAAACTCATTCGAGCACAAATTGCTGCTGCAGGTAAATCACACAGCGCGTGAGAAAAAAAAAAGCACCCGAGAGGAGAAAAATTAAGCTTGAGAGCAACATTTTCTTCAGCACGCACACGATTCACCTTTTTTTGGCTTGCTAGTTTCACATTTGTGCTCACGAGAAGTTCATTTACACACATTTAAAGTGCCAGTTCATATATATTTTTTTCTAAACTGAAAGCAGAAGCATTTCTGAATGAAAAAGGGATAAAATATTGTGTTTAATGGTACCAGTTTGCTGGAACGACCATCCCTGCTAAGCATAATATATTTATTCTAAAAACTGGCGTGTCGTTCACTTTTCATAGGAGTTCTTCTGGCTACGTCACGCATCTTTACGTACTTACGCCACACGTACAGCCTCTGAAAGAGGATCCGGCTTAGTTTTACTGAATGCGAGCGGTGTATATATATATATATATATATATATATACACCTTATCTGTTTTTTGTTTCCTCTCTTTCTTCCCTCCAGTTTGGTCCAGCTGGATACCCAGGGGTTAGCTCTGCCCCCCTGCCTTTTACATACAGCAGGATCTGTGAAAGTCCAGATGTTGCGGACCAAGGCCGAGGACAGGGCCTACACCCAGCATAAGTTCTACTAGGAGATCTTAATGCTGTGACCTCGACCAATCATCAGCTTCCATCTGTCTTTAAAAGAACTTTAGAATCACACCTGTCTTCCTGCTTTCAGAGGCGTCCGATTCACAATTCTTTTTCTTGCTATAAACGTATCAGCAGTAACACAGGACCCCAGAGATACAATTAAAGAGCCTGCAACTACTTATTTATTTATTTATTTATTTACAATCGTATTTAATATTGTCTGGGCCATTCTTTAGGGTATTGGCATAAATAAGTCATGTGAAGCCTGCATGATTTTGCTTTCAAAAGATCAATACTACTAAAATTTTAAAGAGTGGCATACGTATGACCACTGAACCACACAAGTAATTTCATTCGTATTTGTATTTATTTAATTCAGTGGTTCTTTTATTTCATTGTTGTGTAACATAAGCCTTAATTGAAGACTTCATTGAAAATACCTCACTTTTGTCAAATTAAAGTTTAAAATAATCACATATTATAGGCTTAACTGGCCTGTTTAAAATGAATGTTTTTCTGTTTATCTTTAGCTTTAGCTTTCTAGGTTTAGCTTTAGTTTTTCCAGTTTATCTTTATCTTTAGCTCTCTATGTTTAGCTTTAGTTTTCCCAGTTTATCTTTAGCTTTAGCTCTCTAGTTTTAGCTTTAGTTTTCCCAGTTCATCTTTAGCTTTAGCTCTCTTGGTTTAGCTTTAGTTTTCCCTGTTTATATTTAGCTTTAGCTCTCTAGATTTAGCTTTAGTTTTCCCAGTTTATCTTTAGCTTTAGCTCTAAAGGTTTAGCTTTAGTTTTCCAGTTTATCTTTAGCTTTTGCTCTCTTGGTTTAGCTTTAGTTTTTTCCAGTTTAGTTTTAGGTTTAGCTCTCTAGGTTTAGCTTTAGTTTTCCAGTTTATCTTTAGCTTTTGCTCTCTTGGTTTAGCTTTAGTTTTCCCAGTTTATCTTTAGCTTTAGCTCTAAAGGTTTAGCTTTAGTTTTTTCCAGTTTAGTTTTAGGTTTAGCTCTCTAGGTTTAGCTTTAGTTTTCCAGTTTATCTTTAGCTTTTGCTCTCTTGGTTTAGCTTTAGTTTTCCCAGTTTATCTTTAGCTTTAGCTCTCTAGGTTTAGCTTTAGGTTTACCTGTTTTATGTTTAGCTTTAGCTCTCTAGGTTTAGCTTTAGTTTTCCTATTTTATCTTTAAATTTAGCTCTCTAGGCTTAGCTTTAGTTTACACAGTTTTTATTTAGCTTTAGCTCTTTATGTTTAGCTTTAGTTTTCCCAGTTTATATTTAGCTTTAGTTTTCCCAGGTTTATCTTTAGCTTTAGCTCTCTTGGTTTCGCTTTAGTTTTCCCAATTTATGTTTAGCTTCAGCTCTCTTTGTTTACCTTTTTTAGCTTTAGTTTACCCAGTTTATCTCCAGCTCTCTAAGTTTAGCATTTTTACCTGCAAGTTACCTATCCCTCCAATTGTTTTGCTATTCCACACCTATTTGACTCCTAAATTTAAACCTGATCCACTGTCCTGTTTTTTTACTGATTTGTCGTTTACTCTGCGTCTGTGAACACTCGCTAGTGTGAACGTATTCTAGTCTTCTCTCACTGCAGAAAGAGGCAGGCTCATATGTTTCCACTCAGAGCGTATGTTCTGCAGAAATGCGCTTCGAGGAGCTCCTGTTTCCAGCATGCGTAGGTGCAGCATGTATTTAGGTCAGAGCGGAGCGGAGCAGGCAGGCCGGAGCAGCACTGTGCTGCTGTTTTCCTCCCAGACCGAGAGCAACTTTATGAACTGCGCTCTCTCACTGGCTGCAATGAGCCGTGTCAGCTTACATTTACATTAACACCCGTCTCTGAACAGACCCTCCTGAGAACTGGCCAGACCCTCTGGGGAATAATCGAGTGTTCCACCAACAGTCAGATGCAGTAAAAGAGTGAATGAAAAATGTGTTTGGAAACACTGTCACTAGCATCTTTCATTCATTTCATAGAGTTTATCTTAAAGGCTACTGAGGACAAATATGAAGTCAAAGAAGAAACATTCTTTGCAACATTTTAAGCCAGATCCATGTATTTATTTTGTTTAATACTGACTGCAAGGACTTCTTTTGTTTTCCAAATGCCAGTTTAGTATCTCTCAGCTTGTCCACAAATGCATGTTTAAAGTATCATTTTTGTTTAATAAATACAGGAGAAGTTGACTTTGCACAAGATTGGGCATCTTAAGAGATTTGACCTTTCAGATTACTTTTTTTTTTTTTAAACATCTCAAATCTCAATTGAATTCATAATGCTATGGGTTCTTTAGAATTATTGTTAAAACAGGCTAGGTGTTGAAAATGTATTATGTATCTTTTAAATAATTTCTTTTTTAATATCGTTTTATTATTTTATTGTATTATATTTTTTGGCTTTTTTAAGTAATGTGAATCTGGCAGTTTAACTGGAGTTAACCCTCCAGTACATTTCAGTATGAAAGTACCAATAGAAGACCAGTGGTTGTGCACTGTTCTATTGTGCAGAGATGCATCAGTAGACAATATTTCCTACACCCCACTTAATAAGTTAAAATGTAATGTTTTGGCTGCTATGAGGTGTAGAATTTAATGTAAAAAGTACACCTCTCTGGAGGTTAAGGGTGTTGTGTGGATCAATCCACCTTAGAGCTTCTGTTGCAACCCAATGGCACATGGAACATTTCACTGGTAGAGGGAAGAATAGATTTAATTGAAAACCAGCTAATTCCAAAAGCAAACATCACACCATCTGTCTCAAAATCTACAATGGACAAACTCTAGAGGCACAGGATGAAGGTTTTGCCTTGGCCTTCACAGTCCCCTGATCTAAATGTCTCCTGACTAAGAATATCTGCAGATAGACCACAAAAAAAACTGAGCATGCAAGAAAACCCAGCAATCTCATAGAACCAGGAGCCATTTGCAATAAGAGTAAAAATCCTTCAAACAAGAGCTGAAAGGCTCTTGGCTGCAACAAAAATGTAAATCTTGCCAAAGGACGTGTTTCTAAGTATTGATCATGCATGGAGGAATTCTTTTTTGTTTTGGACCCTTTCCTTCTCTTATAATATGTTGAAGGATGTAAAATAAAGATGAAACTTAATTGTTTGAAGGTATCAGGCTTTAAGAACAATGCGTAAAGTCATTATTTTGATCCTGCAAGTAACTAAAACAAAAAAAAAAACAGAAGAAGTGCATGTGTTGGTATTTGAGTGAAATGAACTAATATATAACAGCTTTTTGATTTTACAGTCAGTGTAGTAACAGCTATTTAGACTACAAATCTCAGTCTGATTTCTGAATGCATTTCACACTCAAACAGCTTGCACAGACATTCTGTTCTGCTGGTGGCCAGTTTGCTTGGACTCTGAGTAGGATCCCAGATTGTGTGTGGGTGGGTGTGTGTGTGTGTGTGTGTAGCAACAGAGTTCTTGAGGCACTGTGGATTATACCTAGCCTCTGGCTGTGCTCACTCCATGCTAGTCTCTAAAGCACACCATTCATTCCATGTTGTTTTCATTCCCCCCTCTTCCACTACATGCACGGAAAAAAGTGTTTTCCCAAGCAGATGCATTCCTTTCTCTCTCTCTCTCTCTCTCTCTCTCTCTCTCTCTCTCTCTCTCTCTCTCTCTCTCTCTCTCTCTCTTTTTTTCTCACTCTCACACACCTGGTTGAAGTCTGTTCATTTGATACCTTAGATTTTTTAGCTTTATGCGTTTAGATGGCCAAAAATATGTCCTCTTTCTGGAACAGAATGAATCCCACACTAATGACATATTTACATACTGTATAGTAAGCCTGTGTAGAAATGCACCACAGATACACAGATCAAGCATAACATTATGACCACCTCCTTTTACGTAATACATCCATTATGTTTTTGTTTTTTTCAGCTTCGTTGAGCATATAGGAACACTTTGTAGTTGTAGTTTGTCTGCATACTCTATTATCCTCCTGTCTCCCTGCTCTTTAGTGGTCAGGACCCCATAAGGATAGACCACCACAGAGCAAGTATTGCTTGATTGGTGGGTCATTTTTAGTACTGCAGTGACACTGACATGGTGGTGGTTTGTGAAGTTAAAGTCTGTGTTGTGCTGGTTGTACGAGTGGATCAATCACAGCAGTGCTGCTGGAGTTTTTAAACACTGTGTTCACTGTCCTCCACTCTATTACACACTTCTATCTAGCTGCTCCACCTTGTAGATGTAAAATGAGAGACAGAAGCTCAGAATCTGTTGCTGCACAAGAAAGTTTCATTTGGTCATCATCTAGTCCTTAATCAGTGCTCAGATGATGCTGACAACAAATCAAATCAAATTATATTTATTTATATAGTGTTTTTACAACTGATGTTGTCGCGAAGCAGGTTTACAGAAATGTAGCAGCACAGAGAATGAGACAAAACATTGAATCTATAATACAAAACCTCCAGTGAGCAACGAATGCAAGGAAAAACTCTCTCAGATGTGGAGAAGGAAGGAACCTTGGGAGTAACCAAGGCTCACATGTACCTTGTACTATCAAATGTACTATCAAGCCTAAAACACAAATAAGAGACCACTTAAAAACGATGAGTTTCTTTGATTTTACCAAATTGAAAACCTCTGGAATATAATCAAGAGGAAGATCATCAGAGTCATCAAACCAAGCTGAACTGCTTAAATTTTTGCGCCAGGAGTGGCATAAAGTTATCCAAAAGCAGTCTGTAAGACTGGTGGAGGAGAACATGCCAAGGTACATGAATACTGTGATTAAAAACCAGGGTTATTCCACAAAATATTGATTTCTGATTTATTTTGATTGAACTCTTAAAACTTTATAATATAAACTTGTTTTCTTTGCATTATTTAAGGTCTGAAAGCTCTGCTTTTCTTTTTTTTTTTTTTTGGTTATTTTAGCCATTTCTTCTTTTCTGCAATTAAATAATCTAAATCATAATATCTTTATTTGGAATTTGGGAGAAATGTTGTTCGTAGTTTATAGAATAAAACAACAAAGTTCAATTTACTCAAACATATACCTATAAACAGCAACATCAGAGAAACTGATTCAGATTTTATATCAAATATATTCAGATGAATAGTCACACTAGCAGTGGAAGCAGTTAGAAAGTTCCTAGTTAAGAGTTCATATAAACGTGTATGTAATCGTAGTGGACGGTGAGCAACTAGTCCGGGGCTGGGAGGTGGGCAGCTGATCTGTGATGGGTGATGGGGAAGCCTGACTTCCAGAGACTTTTCATCAATCTGGCAGGACAGGTGACAGGAGAACCAACAGGAAGTTTCCCCTTAGGCCGCTTCCAACAGGACAGTGTTGGTGGGCTATTCTCAGTCCAGCAGTGACACTGAGGTGTTTAAAACCTCCAGCAGCACTGCTGTGTCTGATCCACTCGTACCAGCATCAGTGACCTGTGTATTAATACCTGAACATACCTTTGGGTCCTGTTTTACTTTGGGTTTATTTTAGTTTGAGGCAGGTCAGATATATTTGTGAGTACCACTCCAAACACAGCCACTCCCCCTTTCTCCTGTAAAATTACAGTATAAAATGACTGCACTGGAGCGCAGGAAGCATCAGCTCATGTAATGAAAGAAAAATAAAGAGCGTAATGGGGGAAATCAGTATTTCTTGGCACAGGACACTGGACTCAGTCAGGCCAAGAGCTCGCATACTGCGTATTTTAAATGATGTTTGCCACAAACGTCTCCTCGTTTTAAATCTACTGTATTTCACAGAAACCTTCACAAATAATCAGAACTTGACAGTGAGAAGTACATAAACTCCAGCGCATTCCCTGTTAATTGCAGGTGACTCTGGAGACGTGCTTATACTGGGTGTATTACAGGGGTTAGACAATGAAACTGAAACACCTGGTTTTAGACCACAATAATTTATTGTCCCGACGGACAGTTCTGGTGGAAACTGGAGAGTTGAGGTGCACATTGAATTCTGACGTGATTTGGGCAGTCATGGTTTTATGTTTTTTGGATACAATCCGGGTTAGGACTCGAACATCCCTTTCAGACAGCTTCCTCTTGCATCCACAGTTAATCCTTTTGGATGTGGTTCGTCCTTCTTGGTGGTATGCTGACATTACCCTGGATACCGTGGCTCTTTATACATCACAAAGACTTGCTGTCTTGGTCACAGATGCGCCAGCAAGATGTGCACCAACAATTTGTCCTCTTTTGTCACCCATAATGTTGTGTGCATTGCAATATTTTGAGCAAAACTGTGCTCTTACCCTGCTAATTGAACCTTCACACTCTGCTCTTACTGGTGCAATGTGCAATTAATGAGATTGGATAAGATTGGCCACCAGGCTGCTTCAATTTAGCCATTAAACCTCCCACACTAAAATGACAGGTGTTTTAGTTTCATTGTCCAACCCCTGTATCAGTTAGTTTCCAAGAATCTCCACGTGCTGTGTGTGAACTGTGCACCAGCAGCGTACAGCCTTGTAACCAGGCCTGGCGTGCGTTGGACTTGTGAATGCTGTGCTCGGAGCCTGACTCCTGCCCTCCTGATCATGATCTCAACGCCAGCATAGAAGTGTGTGGCCCTTTCTCCGCCCCACACACGCAGCCCTTATGGAGAGTATGCTCCAGAGACATACATCATCCCACAGAGATGAGCTGAAGCTGGCCAAATGAGTCATCCCATCAGGCCGAGCGCACAGTGTCAACACTCGCGATGCTGCGGTAATGTAATTATTACCAGACTATCTCTGTGTATTTTAGTCCCATCCAAATACATCATGTCAGAAACTGTTTTTATGGGCCTCATGCTCTCATGCCTGTAAAAATGACACAGGCACACATTTGAACTACTATAAATTGGACTGTAGAAACTGTTTAAATTGCAGGTTACACTCCTCTAGTGTGAATTGACATGCTGCTAAATAATATTCCACATTATACCAAGTTCACTGACTTTGTGACTGACTGAGAGGTATTCTGTGAGATCCAATATCTCCTGATAATGGCACTCTGAGCCATAACATGAGTCTGGTAACTCTGATGAACTTTAGCTTGTGCAACAGAGGAATCTCTTGCCCTTCTTTTCCTGGGGCGGTCCTGATGAGAGCCAGTTTCATCATAATGTTTTTGATGATCTTTAGCCCTATCTGGACTGGATTAGTTTCTCTGAGGGTCCTGGGGTAATTTTCTTTTTTATGGGGCGTCCTTTGTGATTTAATTCCCATCCGGAACAACCATGTACGTGTTTTTCTTTTAGGTGTCCTCTGAGAAAATTACAGGCTGAATTTTCTACTGTTTTTTTCTGAACTCCGTTGTCATGAGGTCATTTTAGTCCTGTCCGGACACACATCTCTGAGTTTCGTCTTCTCGCGTTTAATAAAATGACTATTTGTCTACTGCTACGCACCGTAATTACACTTTTGCATGTGTTTTCACGGAGATCCACGTAAACTCAACAGTGAGTGGAAATGGAGGAGCTACTGTCATGTGACTGAGAAAGCCTAAAAACTCACTGGTCCTTCTGTTTTTTCAATTGCAGTCCGGAAGCAAGAGTTTTTTCACTGAGTGGAAGTGTGAAATATTTTTCCCAGATGTCCCCCTGAGAAACTTGATTGCACTTGAGAATAAATTCCTGATTTTTTTTTTCATTGACTGACCTTTATTTCTTAAAGTAATTATTTTCTTAGTTAGTTCAGTAGTTCTTGCTATAATATGGAATAAAACATTACTCAAATAGAGAGTTCGACTGTATACATCTTCACAACTTTACAACTGATGCTCTCAAACACATTAAAAGGGCAAGAAATTCAAGTAATTAACTCTTGGCGAGTTTTATGAGTTTTATTTACTAATTAATTTCATATGTTGTTCTTCATAGCTTGGATGCATGTATACATAACAAAAGTATCTGTTTTAGATGTAAATAAATATGCATTAATAGAACATACAGACAGCCTGTTTAAATCTTACACAGTTCTATTATGTCAAGCAAATAAGACACTACACTAATTTCCTTTGTGACGTATCGTACTGAAAAAAAACCCACTATATTGGTGCAAAAAATAAAAAAATATATAATAAATGCAATTAAGCTTTATAGACGATTATACAGACAAATTGGCATACATAAAAAAGATTACATTTTAATGTGTTTTTTTTTTTCCTATAACTTTTCAAGGACCGATCCATTTTGAAAATGTTGGAAAATGTTTTCTCACCATCTCTAGCTGTTTCTGAAATATCTTCATTCAAACAAGAATGTAGGAGCAGCCCTAAAATAAGTGTGCGGTGATATTAACCAAGTTTAATGTGAATTTCCTCAAGAAGTAGTGTAACACCCAAAAGAGACCTAAATATAAGCTAAACAAGCTAAAACATGTTAAAATCCAGATGTATGATGCGTAATTGACCGATGCGCTATAGATCACTAAAATAGGGACCACCGAAACAAAACATGATTTGTACCAGGAACAAAATTCTACTGTACTGTTTATTAATATTGCAGTGGCCGTCTCTGGACAGTCAGAGATGTGATTGAATGGCTTGTTCCCTATTTAAGTTTAGTATATTCTGTCAAAGTAAAAAAAGTAAACTCAGTCATTAGTTAGCAACTACCATACATTTTCAAAAAATGTGTTTTGTCCATCCACATGAAAACACAAAAAAATGATTTCCTCAAATTCTGCATCTAGTTGAACATTTTGAAACACCTTCATTTTCAGTCACCTAGTTTTGACAAGAGGTCAAATCTCAGATACAAAATAGCTTTTCATACGAAAAAATGTGTGAATGTCGTAATTGTTGTTTTACAGCCTGTTTGTAAAGCCTATTCCATCAGGATACTCGATTAGAAACCCCTTCTTCTTTCTCTGCAGGTTTGAGTTAAGGTTTATGGTAACACTCAGCAGCAGAAAGTGGTCTGAAATCTATTACGTTCTGTGGGCAGATGAAGATATCATTCACAGCTTCATATCCAGCGGATGTGTGTTCACTCTCTCCCAGTGAGCCAGTATGGAAATGAAGGTACATGGGCACTTTGTTGTGGAGGAAGCCGTGCTATCCCACTGCCAATCTTTCCCTCCAAAGTGCTTATCTCAGGCTCTCTCAACAAGGCCAGCTTTCAGGTGGTGAACCCCCCGCTGGATGCTACACTATCATCCTACACTTCCACCTCTGTCAGAGGAGCAATCAGATCGGATCTCGGGGGTGGAATCGTGGCTTCCCTCATCCACCCATATTTTTCTAATTTACTCAGACGATTCCTCACAGAGCAGGTCTTATGGAAAGCTATGACATCAGCTAGAACCAACATAGATGAACCATAAGGTCTTGTTTGAGGAGATGTGTTTAAAGAAGATAATATAGTTTGACATGGCGGCTCAGAAGAGAAGAGATGTGTATATACTGAAGAGAAAAGATTAAATTGTGGATCAGGGTTTTTTGGGTTGATGTAAGAAATATAATGTAATGTGTTTTTCTGGTAGGTTCACTTATAGGGAAAGTTCAGGGCCACTGAATTTTAAAAGATGATGAGCCACATATTCTAATAATTGCTATTGCAAGGTTTTTGTAGGTTTTGTATTCTTGTTACTGAATGAAACCTACTTCATAAACCCTGGCTATAATATGTCTCACAGAGAAAAGTTCTAATTCTGTTGGAAATTAATACAATTTTCATGAATAAAAAAATAAAAACATTATTATAACAATATTATGATTAAGGGGTCATTTGCAAACATGTAAGATTTTTGCCCTTAGAGATAATCATTTCAACTAAAAAAAATAAAATAAAAATGGAATAACTCAATTGAATAATATTTTAGCACATGAAACATGAGTACATTGTAGTATGTATTAAACTACTGTATGTATTATTCTACTAATGAGTTTTAAATAATAATTACTATTATTTTGTGGTTGCTCAAAATGTGTCCCAGATATCCACCACCACCGTCAGCTATTTATAAAAAGCAATAAAATGAGGCGCCTTTTTTAATCCTTCAACTCTAACGCATGTTTCAGGATCACTTAAGCTCCCATAGGTTTACTATTTTCTTTTAAACTTCTTCATATTGTTGGACACTGCTACTGTCACAAACATAACATGTCAACAACGTGGGTTTTATATGAAAATATTAGATTAGATTATTGACATATTATTATTATTATTATTATTATTATTATTATTATTATTATTATTATTATTATTATTATTACATTTTTTTAAGAAGACGTCTGAGGTAGCTAGTAAACAGAGGATACAACATACAAAAAAATCATGTATCAGAGAAGCTTTTTTTCACCACCGTCAGACATAATCACTGTCAGGTTTTTTCTCTTTCTGTCTGGAAAAACACCTATTTTATGTACATTTCTGAACAGCCGAGTTTGGTCTTTACTACTTGTCAGATTTGATAATTTAGGTAATTGTTTTGTTTTAAAATGAAAACCAGTTTTATCCAAATTCTCAAGAATCAGTTATAAATATAGAGGTTATATAGCTTTGGAAAAAAATAAGAGACCACTTCAGTTTCAGAATCCGTTTCTCTGATTTACGGGCAACATTTCTCCCAAATTCCAAATAAGATTATTGTCATTTAGAGCTTTTATTTACAAAAATGAGAAATGAGAAAATGAGAAGCAAAAAAAGATGCAGAGCTACCAGACCCCAAATAATGCAAATAAAACAAGTTCATATTCATAAAGTTTTAAGAGATCAGAAATCAATATTTGGTGGAATAACCCTGTTTTTTTTATCACAGCTTTCATGTATCTTGTCATGTTCTCCTCCACCAGTCTTACACACTGCTTTTGGATAACTTGATGTCACTCTTATTGCAAAAAGTAAAGCAGTTCAGCTTGGTTTAATGGCTCATCTTCCTCTTGATTATATTCTAGAGGTTTTCAATTGGTTACAATCAAAGAAACGTATAATTTTTCCAAAGCTGTATATTATTATATATTATTAGGGTTGAGTTCCTTTAACATGTAGATACATGTAACAGCATTTTGAGTAAATGTAAAAGTTGATAGTGCACAGAGTGAGGGTCCCTTAATTGCCCTGTAGAGAAACACAATACTGTTTACAGTTGAATTTGTGCTAGTTAAACTTTCACGCTGTGAGAAAACTGTTTGGAGTGGCAACAGCAGAAGAGAGATTACAAGCCCATAGACTTTATTTTGGAAGTTGTATCTTCTTGATTGCCAAGTAAAGCAGCACAGCTGAAGGAACAGAATCATTTTAGTGCTCAGTTAAGAGATTCAGGTCATCATGAGTGAAGAATTGCTGATTTCAGATACAGCAGACAGCCTCTTCATGTGTGAAATAGGGTTTCTTATAGCAGCATAAATATGACATTCCAGCAGTTATCAAGAGCATATATAGTATATACAGTACCAGAGACAAGTTTGGAAGCTTTAAATTCATTTTTTTTGTATTATAAAAAGACACTTACTTAGATGCTTAGATGACAGCTTTGAACACCTTGGCTGGATTTTCTCAGTCAGTTTTATGAGGCAGAGTCACCTGGAATGGCTTTCAGTTAACAGATGTGCTGATTACTTGAGTTAATTACTTGAATTTCTTGAGAGCCTCAGTTGTAAAGTTGTGAATAGGTAGAGTTGGTATACAGTGAATAGCTCTACTTCAGTAATGTTCTAATTTATATTATGGCAAGAACTACTCAACTAAGTAAAGAAAAAAATACTTTAAGAAATAAAAGAAATAAAGGTCAGTCAAACCGAAACATTTCAAGGACTTTGAAAGTAAAGTAATTCCCCTGTAATTTTCCGTCACGTGTCTGTAATTTGTAGCTCCGCCCCTCGTTACCTGTCTCCCCAGGTGTTCATTGTTACCTGTTAGTATAAATAGTACCCTTTCGTCTATGTTTGCTGTCGGTCTTTGCACCTACTCCCATTGTCTGTCTTGCCACGTTCGCTATTGTTATTTCCACGTTCCTTAGTTCTTCGTTTAGTATTTATCTCTGTTTATTCCTTGTTTATTTCTAGTTTGTTTCCTTGTTTATATCCCCAGTCCTGTTTAGTTATTATCTGTCTAGCTTTTCTTTTGTTGTTCTCCCTGTTGTTTTGTGTTAGTTTATCTCTCGTTTGTTATCCTTACCCCTCGCTTGTTTTGGTTTGTTTCTCTGTTCCATGTTTACTTGTTTATTTGTTTTATGTTATTTATTTAATAAATTTGGTCTTACCCTCATATATACGTCCGCCTCCTGTCTGCTCCCCTCGTCACAGTTTGTTTAACACTTTTAATTTTACTTTATGATTACTTACGTGTTCCTTTATAATCTGGATGACGAGAGTATTCATTTAGAATGTAGAAAAAAATAATAATAACATTGAGTGAGAGGGTGAATTAAATTTTTGTCTGGTACTGTATCTTGAAACGGAACACTGTGAACAATTAAAAATGTCTAGGTCAAGCACGTTTTCATCAAATACAATTTTTCGCTAAAATTGTCCACACAGTTGTGCTGCTTGCCATGGCAGGGTGGACAAATGCATGTGAATAAATATAAAAAGTGATTGAGCTGGAAATTATTCTGAAATTTAATAAATGTAATAAATAATGGTCAAAAGAATTCAAAGAACGTTATTTTTTTTAAGTATTACAGGCCAAAGAGAACATTATTACCTAAACAACACACTGTTTTACTAACAGCAGTGCACATGGTTGGACAATGAAACTGAAACACCTGTCATTTTAGTGTTGGCAGTTTCATGGCTAAATTGGAGCAGCCTGGTGGCCAATCTTCATTAATTGCACATTGCACCAGTAAGAGCAGAGTGTGAAGGTTCAATTAGCAGGGTAAGAGCACAGCTTTACTCAAAATATTGCAATGCACACAACATTATGGGTGACAAAAGAGGACAAATTGCTGGCGCATCTGTGACCAAGACAAGCAAGCCAGCAAGTCTTTGTGATGTATCAAGAGCCACGGTATCCAGGGTAATGTCAGCATACCACCAAGAAGCACCAACCACATCCAAAAGGATTAACTGTGGACGCTGTAAGAGGAAGCTGTCTGAAAGGGATGTTCGGGTGCTAACCCGGATTGTATCCAAAAAACATAAAACCACGACTGCTCAAATCACGGCAGAATTCAATGTGCACCTCAACTCTCCTTAACTCTCCTCACCTCAACCGTCTGTCACCACAATAAATGATTGTGGTCTAAAACCAGGTGTTTCAGTTTCATTGTCTAACCCCTGTATATTGGTTTTATCACTAAAGATTTTAGTTCACATTAATATATAATAATATAAATCTTTTACTGAACATTTCAGATCAGTCAGTATCTTCTATATAGACATATATTTAGGTCAAGAGGTCTATACTTTTATAAAGTGAGATATATTTGGAGTTTTTTTGATCCAAAACAGCCCATACATTGTAAGTCTACAGCAAATGTTGTGGGTAAACATGCCTTGCTGAGAGAGTAATTGGCTTTTAAAAGGCGACAACCAAAACAAAGTGGACCCAAAGCAAATCCTGCCGAGCTTCGGAGAGCGTACCCATCACTGTGGTGACCCCAGGGTAGAGTAAACATTCCATTTGCCCTTCATGACTCTAAACTAATTACCCACTCACCCCTGGGGCACCACAGCATGCTTTTACCAGGAGCGAACACACCAAGAAACAGTCTGCCACATTCACCATCAGCCCACTTCTGATCGTCTGAATGTCACCAAGGGAGCCATTACTATTATAAATCCTGGCCAAAAAAAAGGGATTTCAGCTGAGTGGCAACAAAAACAGCTTTTAAGTCATTAAGGTGTAAATCGTAGATGCTGTTGTTAGCGTATTTTTCCCTTTAGTGTTTCATGTTGCAGATTTGAACTGAGATGAGCAACATAATATTATCTCCTCATTTAATTAATTTAATTAATTGAAATAAAATGAAAGTGTTCACTAGAAACTCTTTACAATAAGAGTACAATAATTAGCATTGCTTATGACAGAATGTCTCAACTAATTATGAATTATTAATTCACACTAGTTAAGACATTATTAATCAACACAAATTGGTTCATGTCTCAATTCATTATTATTTACAACACTCCAAAGCATTAAAATGTAATAATGTTTAATAATGTCTTAACTATATGTCAATTAACATTTAGTTAAGGCATTACTTAACCCTTTAACAGTGTTTATTACTGTCAAAAATAGTTATTTCTAACCCTTATTGAAAAAAACCTAAAAGCTTTGAAGATTAATACCAAATACCAAACTGTAAATTTAGTCATGTAACGTGATAATAAACAGAAGATGAAAAACATGCCTTATTTTCTTGCCTTAACCATTTCATACCTGAATTAAGTTCTAGTGATGAAAAAATATAAGACTGCTGTTTTCTGCTGTAATGAACACAAAATAAGACACTGCTATCCTGATATAAAATCAATATAAAAATAAATCCAATTAACTAAAATCTATGTTCTTAAATATGATAAAAAGTGTTCTAAAATACCAAAGAATTAGAAAAAATGAGCTTCTATTATTTTGCCTTATGTGTTCTCTAGTGCTTTTTTTGTCCAGCGCAAAGATACTGTTTCATTGGCTGGTTTATGACCTTTTTTGTTGGAAAACATATCACAGTTAGTGTTCAGTTTAACAAAAGGTTTGAAAAAACAAACTACATGATGCCCATTGTAATTGACGCAGGGTCTGAAAGGGTTAAAATAAAGGGTCTGGAAAAGTTTTTTGGTACTTTAGATACTGTGAAGAGCCTTTCTTTGGACAAATTATTAACCCTTTAATGTCTTTGCATAGAAAAAAAAAACACTGGAATATTTATTTTTTGTTTTTGGCAATACTAACAAACCAAAAAAAAAAACAAATACACATATACACAAATATCCATTAATATAACACTTTGGGGGTCAAATCTAAGTGCAAACTCCAAATACAAATAAAAAGTGAAATATTTTAAACATAGTTACATAATTCCATTCAACAAAATCTCTTTTTTTAACTGTTTCTTTTTTCTGTTGTTGATATTTGAGTTTCACAAACATTTGCAAGCATGTAAAACAAAATGTAAAGTTTTTGCCCTTAACCCATACAAATATAAAATAATACACAGCATCAATAAATAAAAAAAATAGAAGAATATAAGGTGATTACCTGGTACATTATTTTTTTCTTCTTTAGAATGGTCTCATCATCAGCTTTAATCAAAATCTCTGAAAATAAAATATGCTGAAAATAATATGATTCCTTCACATATTTTTAGTGATATACAGATAAAACAAAAAAAAAAAGCAAACTACTAAAGTTTTATCCTAACATACATTGGCTGGTTTATTAGAGATGACATAATTAGTGAAGTTGAGTTAATTCAACACTTTTTTCAATAACATATTGACAGCATGAGGAGGAGGGGCAGTAGTGCACAGTTTTCTGCTATTCCATTGTGCACTGCTGGCCCCTCTCTTCATGTCAAACTGTGGTCTATATGTGTTATTGCTGTTCTGACTCTAATAAGATTGTGCTGTTGTTGACGGGTTTGCCATGTATGTCAGTAATGCAGAATTGGTTAGAGGGTGAATTGTTTGTATCCTACCATGGATCATGTTCATAGTCATTTTTTGTCTTCTCCCTGTGTTTCCCTGGTGTTAAGAACACTTGGCCTCATTTCTGTGTGCTTTTTAGTGCAATAAGCCTAAATAAAGAGCTTCCTTATATATTAATTTAAAATCAGTTTTTTTTTAAAGTATTGAGCATAAAATTAAAGGGTTAAAATAGCATTATAAAGAAGGTTTGAGATTCCTATTCTATACCAGTTAAAGGTTTTTGCCAACCCAACAAATATTTACAAACCTTTTCCCCCAAAAGAAAGCTGTTAGTGTGTTTATGCATGCAGTATTACATATTTGTATTTGTACACGTGTGCCTGTGTACCTGTGTGTGTGTTTGTTTGTGTAGGTATATATGAGGTATATCATGTTTGAAACATGCACTAATCTGATTATGCTCAAATTTATTCCATTTACTCATTCCGTGTCTGTGCACATCTGCCCGTGACCCGTGTTAATGCAGGTTAGGTTTAGAGGATTTTGCTCTTCTCTGTTAAAACGTCTCCCATAAAACTCCAGCAGTTCCTGATTAACAGTAAAGAAGTGAAGGAACCTGATGTCCTTCAGCTGTACTTTGGAATAAATAAATAATAAATGAAAACCAGAAAGGATTTTTAGGGTGGTTTCACAGAAGAACGACTTTTGGATTCCTAAAAACATTTCAGCTGAAGATTCTTTAAATAATAATTCTTGTAATTGAGAGTGAGTGTGAAGGAACAAATTCAATTGAATATCTGCACAATGTGAAGGTTCTAGACCAATTAATTCAGTACTCATAAAAAAATTAACATTTACATTTAAGGTTGGATTATAATGTGTTTTGACTCAATGCTGAGTTTATACAGCATAGCCTATGTGAGTGTCCTATGTCATTGTGAGCATTTATATTTGTGTATCTGAATCACTCTGTAAACGAGTAAGTCTGTAGGCAGGAACACAAGATTGTACGCGCACATTCAACACTGAGGCATAAATGGGATTTTATTTACCAAGAGTGATTGGAGATAAGCACAGCTGCTGTGATTTACAGTAGGTGTTGATATATGATGGAATGCAAATACATTTGAACAGTAGTTCTACTATAACGACTCCAGCAGAAATGTTGTCAGTTGAACAATTTAATGTTTTAACATATTTAGCAAAACAAAGATACATATATAAAGAGCTTATATTGAAACAGTCTTCTAGTAGAGTCTTTGGCGTAGGCCCTGTCATCGGCCCAGGGCTTGATTCATCTGGGCTCTGCAGATCCTGTCGTACATTGGACACAGGGGCGGAGCCAACCCCCGGGCAACCAAACGGGACCAACCTGGAGGCGGTGGGGAAGGAGGAGGGTAAGAACGACCATCAGCGTCTGAAAGGCAGCTAAGGTACTGAATGAGTGATCTTATTTAAAGGCAGAGGGAACAGCTGATTGGATAGGTAATAATGTGAGGTAGCATTGGAGTCTTTAGTAGAACTTTCGCTGCGCTTTCATGTCTGTGTGCACAAGCTTTTGGCTAGATGTTGGAGCTCAGAATCATTTGGCTTAAATATAGTGTATAAAGTCTTTTATCCAAAAGCTAGTTTATCCAAAAGCACATTCAGTACTGGGGAGCAATGTAGAGAATAAGGTTGTACACATTCAGTAAACATAAAACAGAGCAGTTCATAAAGTATAAATAATAAAACAATGGAATCAGGTCTAAGCTTGTGACCTGAGGAGCTGTATGAATTTTTGGCTAAAAAAAATTATGGTTTGGTTTTGCTTTCACACAGGCAAAAACACAAATGCACCAACATTCATCCCAGCAAACCACACAACCATGTTTTCTCCTCTGATTGGTCAGAGGTCACTTGCACGGGGGCAAGAAAATAAATATAGCAAGAAAGTTCTGTGTTCTAGGCCTGTGCATATAATTGTGTTATGTGAAGCTGCTTTTAGACTGAATGCAGAGAATTTGACGCAGTTTCATTGGTAAGCGGTGTCGTATGGATGTGAGCAGTGAGCGCTGCACATGCATCATTCAGAGTGAAAACAGCTTAGCATGGAGCAGCAGCAGAGACAGCGTTTGTTTATAGCTGTGGTAATTACCGGAGTAATTAATCCGGTTAAAAGGACCCTGAACAGCTGTTTAGCTCAAAGTATATTTAATAGTTCGAGGTTGGATCACTTTCTCACCACAAGCAAACCGATCCGGCTCTCAGTGAGCTTGTTTTGATCCGTACAACTCAAGTCTTATCAATATGATGCCCAGATTTTAGATATCTCCAGAAATTACAACCTAAGTTGACCAGACAAAAAATGTGTGGAATAAAGAGAAGAAGAAGAGGAAGAAGACTAAGAAACGCCATATAAAATATACAATCTAGAAACTTAATCAGGTTTATTTAGCAGCTATTGTTATACTTAAACTCAGATTAATGTTTGAGAAAGTCAAAATTACATTGAAATTAAAAAAGAAATTTGAACACATTTAAATATTCTTGATGAAGTGCTTAGAGAAAGAAGATATAAAGATGAATCAAATTCTAGGGTCTCTTTCACTGTGTCTGATTTTATCCAGCGGCTGTTTTTGTTTAATTTAGGTTATCTGAAGCAGGCCAGACTCCCCTCTACTACTATACACACACACACACACACACACACACACACTTCCACTTTCCACTCTGCTCCAGGGACATTACTACCGTACATCCAGCTCAGGGCTGTTGATGTTGGAAAGCACTGTAAAGTCTGTGAGTGTGTGTGTGTGTGTGTGTGTGTGTGTGACTAGCAATTATTCTTTAGAAGGAAGTGAGGTCACCTTTTACAAAAATAGCCGATGAGAACAGGTAATTCAACCCAACAAAGCGAAGTGTTTTGATGTCAAAGATCTAACATTAAAGGTCTCATTCCATCGTTTTTTTATTCATTTTAAACAGTCTAGTTGTGGTCTCTCTGTGGATCTCAGTAAAATGCAGAATCAACCGGAGATCCTATTTAAACCTATAGTTACTTACACAAGATAGCTAATGCTAACTAGCTCTGTAAACAGAAGATATAAGCTCCACCTCTGGGCAGTCCTGAGCTAAGGTAGGCGAGCCTGTGAACTCATTGGTTGATGTCTGATCAACTCCTATATTTAAGGATTTTCTTTTACTAGCTAATGCCGACAAGGGAGGTTGAAGAACAGCATGTATATACAACTCAGAGAGACCTATAGTATTTCACAAAGAACAAGAAGAATTGTTGCATTTTTATTGATAGTTTTTTTTTATCATGACATGACATGATACACTGTAAAGATTTTTTTTTTGCATTTTAGGCTCCTCAGGTCCAGTCAATAACTGGAAATGGAACAAAATCCAGTGTACAAAACTTCCAGGGCCTTTAAAGAAAACAAATGAATTTAAATCAGCAAAAATGTAATTCTAAGTATTGTAGAAAATAGTATATTGTAAAACTATATTGTAAAAAAAAATAAAACCATAAATTGTTTTAAAAAAGAGGGGGTGATTCTATTAGCAAGAAATTCATAGATTAACAGTGTTGGTTAAGTGACAATAGTTATTAACTGAGCTTTGGCTATTGATTTAAAAAATGTCCAAAGAAAAAATATAATATATAAAGCTTTTCTCTATAGTAAAGCAATGTTACTGTTCTCTCTACTGCAGAATTTGCATACTTACACACAGCACATTCACACTTTCATCATAATAACTAGAAAAATACACAGAAACACAGAGAACTTTGAAACTATTAAGATTCTAATGATTTTCTTTACAGAAATTACAGATGAAGCCAGAGAGCAGTACTGTTTCCTAAACCTTCAGAAGACGCTAGAAAACTGGAGAAAACTGTCCCGTCTGGCTGACCCACATGGCAACAGCGTCTTTAGCTCAGCTTTACATGACTGGACTTAGTCTCAGTAGTTTCAGCAGTGAAGAGAAGAATTAGAGGTTTGATAGGTGAAGTATTGCAGTAATAAAATCATTGCTAAGATGAAAAAAAATAAAAAGCAGCTTGTCTGGGCCGTGCAGCACCGATACTGGACCACTAAAAAATAGGGGTGTTCTGAAACTTTTGACCAGTAGTGTAAATGTCAAATAAAGTCATTTATTATTTTTTATTCCTTTATTTATTTATTTATTTATTTAATAATTGCCAAACATTTTTATACCACTTACTTCACTTAACCCTTTCACAGTTTGCAGGCTCAACAAATATCACAGAAATCTTTCATAACTGTCTTTTCTGTAAATGTTTCTGAGTACGCACTAATATTATATTAAATATTCACTGAATAATAAGTGTAAAGATTCCTAACAGATTAACAAGCCAGTAGTTTAAACGGTTCAATCCAAACACAATGCTCCATTTTTAGGTTGTGCTTTAGGCCTGAGCTGCGAGACGTCTGGAGTGCTGAGGGTTCTGTCACGGCTCTAATGGCCAGGCTGTTACTCTGAAGGATGAGTGTTTCCTAAAAACCGGCCCCTCATTCAGACATGAAACTATACATCATCCTAATTGAGCAGGGTGAGACTGTGACGTGTGACAATTATAGCCCAGCAAATGAGCAGCTACTGCTCAGACAAACACTTTAGCCTGGCACTAATGAAGTAATCAGCCTCAGCACTCACACTCCTCACACTCACACTTACACTCATAATGAGGGATTTAGGAATGATCTGCTGCAGGTCCTCCAAATTGCTCTGTGTTTATACACATATTCACATATTTACATATTTACTCTATGTGATTTCTTTCATTTATACTGCTTTTAAAAATAATTTGTTTTATTTTAAGAACTGGATCATTATCAAAATACTGTGAATACTTTTGGATTAAGGCCTTTGACTTAAGACTTTCAAATAAAATGACTTTTATTTAATTTTTGACTATACATATACCATATATTTTCATTTGATGTGTGTTAGGCATTAGATGAAAACATAGCTGACTTGGAGTTGACTTGAATTGGGAAATAGTAATGTTTTTTAAATGTTTTTAATTACGCTGATATTTTACAATTGCATGGTAAACATTGTAGGCTACATTGTAGTGTAGAGGCAATATGAAAATTATTAGGTAATTAATATAAATTGCTATTTTTATTATTATTTTTTTTTATTATTTTTATTATTATTATTATTATAACACAGAGCAAGTCTCTTTAGACCCTTGAAAATAAAACGGTATAAAGTTTGTGATGTTACTGATGTCAAAGGTTAGAAAACACACAGTCATGGCCGATAGTGTTGGCACCCCTAATATAGTTCCAGAAAACGGAACAAACGGAAAAAATATTGCTCCCAGAAAATGTTTGCAATTACACATTTTGTCATACACATGTTTATTTTCTTTGGTGTTTATTGAAACAACACACAAAAAAATGATTAATATGATATATAACTCCAAAAATGGGCCGGACAAAATGCAATTTTGCAATGAATTTCTTTGCAACTTTTCTTACCAACCGGACTATGCTGTAATGCAATTTTTCCTCACTTTTTCTCTTCCATCCACATCCAGGGAGATTAGCTACAGCGCCATGGGTTGTAAACTTCTTGATTATGCTGTGCACCACGAACAAAGAAACATTAAGATATCTGGAGATAGATTTGTAACTTTGAGATTTTCTTATAACCTTTTTTTTTGTTCTCAAGTTCTCAGACAGTTATCTTCTCCAGTTTATTTTCTCCAGAATTAGTGTGGCACACACAGACACACAATGCAAAGATTGTGTCACATTTATTTTATCTGGTTTCAGGTGAATTTAAACAAGCATCAAATGCTTGAGTTTTGTGTGAAAATATGTCAAATTTGCCTTTTTATCTGTTTTTCTGAGTTGTTCCAGTACACAAAGAAATGAATAATGCGTGTATCAAAACATGTATAACTGCAATCATTGATTGGGAGAATTTCAGGGGTGCCATTACTATATATATATATATATATATATATATATATATATATATATATATTTTTTTTTTTTTTTTTTTTTTTTTAAACCTCTTTAAAAATTGTTAAACTTAACCATATCAGAACATAAAACCCCATCAACAACCATCAAAGAAACCATCAGACATAATCAGACATTAAGAATGTTAACGTTCCTCTAAATTTGTAATTATGTTTATTCAGACGTTAAAATGATATTGACCATCATACTACAAAAATTACATTGATTTGACTGAAATAGCAAGAATGTAAAACATTTTACAACAAGCTAAAGGTAAAGAGACAGATGCAGTAAAGCTGAGCTGTCCAGTTAACCCAGACCTGAATGCAGCCACTGTTCACTCAGACCAGCTTCTGAATAAATGTTTACTCAGGCAGTCACACGCCTAAATGAAAAAAGTGCATTACCTCTTCCAGTCTGATTAACTTTAAAGCTCCAGGTTAACACATTTATGACTGTTTAAATACATAATTCACTGCCAGGAGAGAAAGTGATTTTAACCCTTTAAACCCTGTACTTAACCCACACTGCACTTCTTCACCCTCATAACTGCAGTACTCTCACAATTAACAGCAGCTTCAGAGATCCTACAATTAAACCCTGTGGGATTCTGTAAAATGATTTTAAACCAAATGGTTACAGAATTATTAATGGTAGTTTCTAGGTGATGATAACAAAATATGGTTTAAGTGCACACAATACCCTGTTTATTAAGAAGCAAATAAGGAAAAATAAATTTAAGAGAAAACGCAAATACTGTATTATTGCAATTATACAGAAAATAATGTTGCATACCTTATACATTCAAACATGTTTAACATGTTACGTATGTGTTATATATTTTTTCATATATTACAGAACAATCATCAAATCATCAAAACATAAATTAAGTAAATTAAGTGAATTAAGACCAAGCTGTGTCGAGTAAATATATTTAATTGAGTAACACTTTATTTGAAGGGTAGCTACTTAGGGGCTCCATAACACATTCATAAGCATTGAATAATGCATTTATTCATCATTTAAATAATGATCCTTTAAAATTAATGAATAGCTAATGGCAGTACTCATAATATGGCATAAGACACTGAGGCTGTGTTGATATACTACACAGTATGTGTTTGATATTTTATTTGAATTTATATTAAATGCTAAATTTCGATATATCTAAAACATTATATAGACTTTATGTTTCTATAATAACAGTGCTTGTCTGATAATAATATTTTTCTAATTCATGAAGGAATTTGAAACCCCTAAACTAAAGTGACCTTTGCTTCATTTATAACACTGTTACAAAGCATAATTTTCATAGGATGGAGAGTTTTTTAGGATTTGGATCAGTTTTTTTGTAGTGCCTTTCACAAACTGAAGAACGCTTTACAATGGCAATAGAGTGGGCAGAAAAAATAATAAATAAAAATAAGAATAAAATAATAAGTGGTAAATGAACAATACCAACAAAATTTTATAGCAGTCATAACGCATGTGAGCCCAGATCCAGTTCTGAATATTGAGCCAAAATTAAAAATGTAATCCATAATTTTTTAAGCAACAGATTTCTTATTGTGATAAAAAAGCACATAATTGTTCATGTTTTAGGATTAAAATCATGATATAACATAAATGGTACAACAACAATTTTGATTTCAAAACTTCATAAATTCAGTATTCAATGTTTAACACGTTTTGTAGCTACTATCAAATATAGTGTTACAGTTTATTAGCTGAAAAGAATTCACTCAAGTGTTCAGGTTCATTTTTAGTGTTTCTATCTTGCTGACGGGAAACACAGGTACGCCACTGACCAATTTAAACCCTGACAACAGTCAACAGTTAGCTGCCTGATCCTATCTTAACCATGCAGTAGCACCATATGCCATGTGGGTGTACACCCCCGTCTTTAGACACAAAAATAAACGTGCTTTTGCACGCTTTACATCAACAATAAACAGAATAAAATAACAACAGCGCGAATGCACAGATCAGTATTCTCTGCTTAGACTTGCAAAAGCACCGCGCTGTTACGATAAACACACCAAAGTCAGAGTGCACCTGCCTCTTAAAGGTAATGACGAGTAAAATGCTGATTGCTTAATTTCACGTTACCAACACACAAAACACACCCATTATTAATTAAGAGTTAATTAATTAGTACATGCCTTTTGCGCATTTCGAGCAGTGCAAGGCGTATTTTTTGCATCCTTACAATACCAAAGACACAGCAACACACCCTAAATAAAGCTGCATGATGTGCATTGACCGTTGTGCTATAAATCGCTAAAATAGGGCCCTCAGTCCTCCTGCAGATTCTATAAGAACCCGTAAATGGTTAAGGGATTACTTTTATGTAGTCTTTTTTTCTTGACGTTCTTTTGTAGCTGCCCAGATGAGATATTATAGGCTCTGCGGAGATTGTGACGATGCTGTTATGGCAGAAAATCAGTCTTTTAGGAATATCAAACAAGTAGAACGGGGGGAATTTTCCATGCTGCTGGCGACACATCGAGCCACACAGACTCAAACAGGCTATATGTAAATAAAGCCACTGGATAAGACACGATGAATGTTGGGCTCTGGACTCCAGGCTCTGGCCATATAAGGACACTGTGTCTCTGAGAACAGATCCAGGGATATCTGATCCAGAGAAACAAATGGAAAACACTCACCCTGTTTCTACCGGGAGGAAAAGGAGGGCAGCGGGGTGGTCCTCAGACATCTATTTTACAGATGCGAGCACTTGTGTGTTTTGACAGCTCTGACTTTAAGAACTAAAAGAGGTTGAGAACATTAAATAAAAGGGTAGATAGTGTATGGGGGGGCTTTCTGGTCTCTGAAAGATAGGGTACTGAGGGGCTTGTTTGCTTCAAATGATGGATAATTAAAAATGCTTGGTTGGTTGTGCTACGTTTTAAAGCCAATTTTAAGTAGTTAGTATATAGACAACCACCGTCTATTCATTTCATTTTAGGGAAAAATCTTCCAGCTATTAATGGAGTAAACTTGAACGTTGAATAGGAGACTTAGGGTTTTCAGACCTACCTTGTTTGGTCTGGACTTTAGGATTTTTCTGTTTGGTTCAAATGAAATTAAAAGGTATGAATGAAGCTGCAAATCATAATTCAGACCAAAGGACCAACATTTTGTCTGACCAGAAGAGACGATCTTGGTATCGATCAACTAAACCATGGTCCAGTTTATTTGCAGAGTGAAAGCCCTTGAATAACATAAATATATGATTTAAAGTTATGGCTCCATTAATTTATTAATAGAAGAAAAAAATAGCAAGTGTTATTCCAAAATCTGATTCCCTTTTACATGCGCGCATGCAGTATGGGCACAAACACTTGCTACTGTGACTCCAGTATCTTCTGTAACTGTAGATCCATCAAATTTTACCCCATTGACCCAACCACTTACCCCAACCCCCTTTTTGTGCACACCTAATTGAAATGTCCTGATTCTTGTTAAGCTGAAGGGGCAGGGGGAACTGTAAGTGGTATATGATGATGACAATATGACGATAAGCACTGTATTACCATATTAATTATGTAGTTTCAATGTTTTATGGGCATTGTCTTCATTATAAACATGAAAAAATCACTAGTAGTTTGTCTTGTAGCAAGCTAGTTAGTTAACTTACCCAGTCCACCTTAAATGGTTCAACAGACAGAAAAGACTGCAGCATTTAAGGTGGAACAGGAAAATTAGCTAGCTACAGAGATGAACCACTAGCAACTTTTTATGCTTGTTATGGAAACACTGCCCATAAAACATTGAAACTACTCATTATGCTAAGGTAAAATAGTGGTTATTGTTATTTTTTAGCAAGGGAAATACTCAAATTTCTGGGTTTCTTTGGTTGCTTGTGCCACCATCTTGCCAGTGTTTGAGTGTGCCTCTGAAAAATCTCAGTTTGAAGGTCTGTGTAGCCCTAACACCCCACCACCCCTCCAGCCTAACAAATATTGAGACACCCTACCCCAAGGTGTGCACGCACAAAACAGAAGGGTAGGGCTAACCCTGTGTTCACTCTGGAAAGCAACAACGTGACAGGTGACATCCATCCTGGAGGTAAATTTAACAACAATTTAATATTTATATTTAGTACGTTTATTTCTTTCTTTGTTGTATTATTATTTTCTATTTTTATCTTTATGCAGCACACTTGGTGAGGAGCAAAGAAAGAATTTTATTGTATGAGGAAACTTGTTTCTTACTGAGCACATGACAATAAACTCTTTGAATCTTGAATATTAGTTAACAAATTACCAAATACATGTTTAAATATATATTTATAAATATCTTTTTAGGGCCATTGAAGCACTAAATTTTTTTGTGCCTTTTTTCTTGTTGGAAGCCGGACCATGATACACGCACGCTTTGAGCTTTGACATGCCTACAAGCGACAAACGCGGGGCAACAGTGTAAACGCAGAGTAAGTGGTAGGGTCAAGGGGTGAAATGGGATTGGGCTCTGAATACAGACTAAATGTATACAATGTAACAAACATAGCAATCTTTGGTCTTTCAGTAGTGAAAACACAGTCAAACACTCAATTTCACATCTGGTCTAATGATGGTAGAATTATTAATGTAAGTTTTTTGAAATATATTGCTTTAACTTGTATTTTTTATCAAGGAAATGTGTATTGGTTGTCTTTTCACAGTGTAAATAAAAGCAGGCATTCTGATCAACAGCTTTTATCAACTTTGCGTTCATAGCAAAAAGGCTTCACAGCCTTTTTTCTTATTTTTTCTTATTTTCTCCTGCCATGTTATTTGATTCACTAGACATTGTTAAAGTAAGAAAGTCAGAAAGTGACACTGGCGCTTGTGTAAACACATTTGTAGTAGGCGAATAAACCACTGTGAACATGCCTGAATGAAATATGTTTCTATATCTTTTAATGTTTTATTTATCTTTTCAAAGTTATCATCATGAACTGTCAAACAATAAAGCAGATCCTTCATAGCACCTCATATGCACACGCTTTAATAAAAAAAAAAGGCTACGCTTGCAGCTCCTAGATTCAAAGCACAAGCTAACATCACTCAGTGAAGACTGCAGGCCTTTTGGAGTGCATCAGAAGAAAGATGGAGGGAGAGAGGACTGACAGGAATCTCAAACCATTCTTTCTTACAGGATGAAAGGATGGAATCCGTCCATCTCTGCAGCCGTTGACAGCACATCTCACTTCCAGGTCAGGCCTGGGTGTGGACGTCAGCGGAGTCTGGAACCCTGTGGTGAGATCAGAGCAACAGGTGGCCCTCTCAGCACCCATCATCGACTGCACACGCACACCAAGAGCTGAGTCAAGAGAGTCTAAAACAGAGCTGGGGTTTCACAGTGTAGCGTTACTGTTAGCGTGCTAACGGCGTAACAAATCGTAAACAGATATGATTTGGAATTTTACATGGAAAAGGTATGGATTTGTTAATGGTGCAATAACAAGGGTGCAAATTACAGGAGGATTTAAAAAGGTCTGAATACTGAAATCAAACCCTTTTAGTACTTCTTTAGAAGCTCCATGCCCCCAGATTTATGGAAGCACATTATCAAGTACTCAGCTACACTGGGTAGATCTAGCCCAGCCCAGGCAAACTGCTATCAGTGCTGCAAATGTAACTGGTTGGTATTAGCTATCACAAACTTTAGAAATAGGATAAATTGATACTGATATATTGGATGTGGGAAACAGCATAAATAAGCTAATGTTACTCTTCTGTCAGTCAGACATTTTTATTCATTTTTATGTATTACCCTTAAATGCCTATGGCAAGTAGTGATGTCACGTCCTTGCCCTGTTTCCTGTCTGTTGTCATGTCATGTTTGTTTACCTGTTCCTCGTGCCTGTGTGTTCCTCACGTAACCCATGCAACTCTGTGATCTTCCCCAGTACATTTCCATGCACGTGTGTTTCAGGTGTTTCCCATTTCCGTTTCCCTTCTTGTGTATTTATACCCCTGTGTTTCCGCGTTTCCTTCGTCGGTCTTTGCACTAACCTCTGTTGTTTTGTCTATTCCACGTTTATGTTCTCATTCTCTGATTTATTGCGCCTGATTGTTTCTTGTTGAATTTCCTTGTTTATTCTTGTTTATTTCGTTGTCCTGTTTTGTTTATTTCCGTCTTGCTTTAGCTTCTCGTTTCTATTTTGTTTTGGTTTTATTTGTTTATTTATTAAATAAACCACCCTTACCTGCATTTGCATCCGCTCCACGTCTCCCTGCCTGATCACCATCCCTGACAAGTGAAGTACTTTCTGTTCGTTACTGTATTTAAGTAAATTTTGGAAGTATCTGTACTTTACTTGAGTATTTCTGTCAATTCATTTTTTAATAAAAAAAATCTGTACTTTTCACTCAATATTTTAGAACTGGGATGCGTTTCCCCATAACGAATTATCTTAGCAATTTATAAACAATGTATTTTTAAGAATAATTGTAATTTTTAATTTAAATTTTACGCCTGTTTCCCTTCTTAGTTTGCCTTCTTAGTCTCCAAAGTTACGAATGAATGTTAAGTATTTCTTACGAGTATGCTGGAAAGACATCACCTGTCGAAAACTAAACCACCAATAATTTGTTATCGGGAAACGCACCCCAGATTCATATCTTAACCATTTTAATTTATTTACATAGTTTGTAATCAGGCAGCTCATCACGTGAGCTTCTGTTCAATCAGTGAATCCAGAGACTGTAAAAAAAAGATGGACGCAGTGTCTCCGTTCCCATTCATTCAATGAAAATGAAGCCAAAATCTTCCGCCATGTTGGCGATCCTGACACCCGAGTCTGTGCAGTAGAGACCAGAGGAGGGATAAAGACTGTGGAGAGCAACCTACTCATTTGAATAACCCCGCCCCTGATGGCTGCCTCGCGGTCACAGACTGCAGAGCGGGGCGGAGCGGAGCTGACGGTCTGTTATTGGTCCCGCCCACAAGCAGCCCTTTTACCATAACCACACCTTTTTGAATAGAGCTGAAAAACATTTTAAAAAACTAATTCTGTGGGGATTTAAAAATTTGACAATATAAGCAGAGGTTACACTAGCTGTTACATTTAAATAATGAAGGTAGAATTACAGTATATTAGAAAAAAAACGTGATTGAAAGTTGTCTGTTTTGCCATTGAAACCTATGGGGATGGGTGGGGTTAAACAGCTTTCTGCAACTAAACAGCAGGGGGCGCCCGACCTGTGGTGGCTTCACTTTTAAGAGACGATGCTTTGTCCAGCTGTACACAGTCTATGAGTGAATCTGGCCCAGTTTCCCAAAAGCATCTTAACATGGAAAGAGAGAGAGAGTGCTCTGTGTGGAGCTCAACCATCTAAGAATCAACTTAGTGCTAAGAACCTTTTGAGAAACTCAACCTTGCTTTAGTTAATGTGAATTAAAATCCCACAATCCGAAGGTGTGGTTTTTAGATGTAAATTTTTCATGTTGCATCAAAAATAATAAATTCTGCATTTGTTTAATGTATGTGTTTAGTAGTTTAGTAAGCAGAGATTAATATGTTGCATTTGATTTAGCAGATAGCTGAGAAGATAATAGAGGATATTTACCATACTTGAGCTGGAAACACAGTTGGAATGTTGGAACCAAGAAATTTTAGATAAATAAAAATCTATTTTTTGTAATTTGTTACTTTTGGAAACTTACTTTACTTTTGGAACATTTAGATTTTTGACACCTCTGCTCATGTTTGTTTTTTTTTTTTAGCTTTTTTATAATATGTTTTTAAATTTTTTTTCAATCTCTTCTTCTCTTTGGATTTTTCTCCTTGTCGTCTTTACTTCTTGATTGACAATGAGTAGATTTCAGCAGTAAAGCACTTTAAGTAGTGTTGTGAAGCGTTGTGTTGCTCTATGTTGTGCCATGGTCCTGAATGAGCTAATGTAACTAATTTAATGTGTATTGGACACATAAGAAAAAAATCTCTTGACTTCATTTGGATACTAGTGGATAATGGTTACTTATTAGAAGCTAAACCTTATAGTTTTTGTTTAGCCTGGGTTAATATAAACTGCATAATGTTTTCAATCATCTCTGGCAGTGTTTTAGCTTCATGCTTTCTGATTTTCTATGTCTCTGTTGGCCAAATGTGATGAATTATAATTTATGCCCTTGTTTAGGCACGTTTTTGCAAACTGCAGCGAAACCTTGGACCTCCCAGACATCCCCTAGCATCAATCCGCCACTAAATGAACAACAGCTGTACCAAATCATCACAATCTCTTGGCACATCTGCAGTATGAAAGCATTCCAGTGCGTTTGTGACACTGGCGTGATAAAATGAAAGGCTATTCACTGGTTCATTGATCAGGCTAACGGTACAGCGCTGCATATTTGATTGTTGATACAGTCTCAGAGGCCGTATCTACTAGCGTTGGTCTCAAGGCCAGATGATGACACAGTTAAATAACTCACACAAAAGCCCTCCACGGCCCTCTTCACTAGTGTAAAAATATGTCATTTATTGGAGAATATGGATCTTGTTTTTGAACAGCAGCTGCAGTGGCTCTCCCCAGTCAGAGTCAGGTGTGGGACCACCCAGCAGACATGAAGGCCCTGGACCAGTCAGGCCTCCGTCGTTCCTCCCGCAGTCATGCAGGTGTACAGCTTCACTCATGAGAGAGCTGGACCCGATCCAGAGCTTGTCAGTGCCTGGTGGGCTGCCAGAAAATAAGTGATTAATGAAAGTCTGTTTCGTGGCTGTAACTCATAGGAGGATTATGCTCTCTGATCAAGTCATTTGAGGCCGATACTGTGTCAGATTAACTGGCTCAGATCAGTTTATCAGGCTGTGTGAATGTTTCAGCCAGAAACAATTATACAGGCTGCTCAGCGGCTCAGCCTTACCGCTCATGTGTGGATTCAGATTTAAAATCCTGAACAATAGCATTTATACTCTTCATCTGTCAGGGAGAAACAATAGAATCGGATATAAAGATTCACGTCTCTTGCAGGATAATATTACAACATTTTTTTTAATTTAAATTATTTATTTTATTTTTCATAGAAAAAAAAATCTATACTCATATTCTGTATCCACATTAATTAAGGAAATAAATCAGAATAGTTACTGAATAATAAGCCAGTTCCATTACTGCATTCACACACATTTATTTCCTACATTGTAAATTAATACTGTCATCCAGACTATGAAGGAACACAAAAAGAATCATGTAGTAACTTAAAAGTGTTAAACAAACCAAAATACTCTCCGAACTTGCAGTTTCTGAGGCTGGTAACTCAACTCAGATTAAGGATACTTTCAAAGTTCTTGAAAAATGTATTTAATTTCTTTGTTACTTAGTTGAGTAGTTCTCGCTAAAATATGGATTAGAACATTACTCAAATAGATCTATTTCCTGTATAGCAACTTTACCTCTTCACAACTTTACAACTGATGCTCTCAAACTAACATTAAGAGACAAGAAATTCAAGTAATTAACTCTTAACAAGTTCAGCACAGCTGTTAACTGAAAGCCATTCCAGGTGACTCTACCTCATAAAGCTGGCTGAGAAAAAAATCCAGCCAAGATCTACAAAACTGTCTCTATCTTGTATCTAAGCAAGAGTTTGCCTACTTCTAAATTAATTTAAAATATAAAACTATAAAAAAAATATATATATTCTGGTTTGTTTATCTTTAATATTAATATACAAGGTGGTATATTTTAAAGTAATGAAAAGGCACAGAATTTAAGGCATGTCCAAACTTTTGACTTGTACTGTATATATAAAGGAGCCTAAGAAACATTGTCATGGAGACTATACCTGGGGACTGAATAAACATTGCGTCAGAATCAGTACTTTTGGAATGAGTTGGGGAGTAAAGGCTGTTGAGGACGTCAACCAACATGTTGAAACAATCCACAGATTAAAAGTTTAGAAGTTTAAAGCAAGATAGCCGTGATGAAACCAGGGACTACAGCCAGGATCTGCAGATGCTAACCACCGCCTTTGGCAGGTTTAGAGCTGTGATGCTAACAGATACAGCATGCTCACATAGCAAGTATGGGACGTTTTAGCCACAGTGCTAACAGCCTGCACTGGTAATGTTAAAGCCTTGATGCTAACAGACACAGCAGCTAGGCTGTAGGTGCTTTAGCTACAGTAAGGGGGAGGAGGGAAGCACAGCTGAATACAAAGCATTTGTTTTGGTCTGAGATGTTGGTGCAGATTCACTTTACACTGCTTCAAATATACAGCATGAGTCAAAAGTCACAGGACACCCTTTTACATTCGAAATGAAATATGGCAGATTTCAAGATGGTGGCCATGTTTTTGACATGGGCTAAAAGATAGCCCCCTTACCTATTGCTTACTGGGGTACTCAGATACAGCGCTGTAAATGTTTTTACCCCCTTAGAGATTCCTTTATTTTTGCATTTGTGTCATACATACATTTTTTTAGATTAATAAGCAGACTGTAATATCAGACAAAGATAACCTGACTAAATATAAAAAGCACATTTAAAATGATGGTTTCATTAATTATGAGAAAAAAAAGCAAAAAGCAACACCAACTTGGCCCTGTTTATAAGAGTAATCAGAAGATTTGTGTCCCATTATATAATTTCAGAAAAGAAAAAAGAAAAACTTCATACTGAGCGTAAAACATGGTGGTGGTAGTGTGATGGTCTGGGGGTGTTTTGTTGCATGAGGACCTGGACAACTAGCTGTAATTGAAGGAACCATAAATTCTGCTCTCTACCAGAAAATCCTGATGGAGAATGGATGGCCATCAGTTTGTGACCTCAGGTTTGGGTATGCTTGGGTTCTGCTGCAGGACAATGATCCAAAGCCCACTAGCAGGTCCAACTCTGAATGGCTAAAATTAAGGTTTTAGAGTATCCTAGTCCAAGTCTGATGGAGATGCTGTGGCATGTGGCTGTTTTTTATATATATATATATATATATATATATATATATATATATATATATATATATATATATATATATATATATATATTTATTGAGGTTTTACAAAAGAATGCAAAACATATAACGCATCTACATGAAATAAAAAATAAAAAAAGAAACAGAAAAATAAGAATCAAACAGCAAAATGATAATGATGCTGTTGCATCTCTATTATACGTCTCAAAATGGGAATATAACAACAAGGAGTGTAGCATATAATGGAAGGTGGGTTAACAGTCTTTCTCTCAGTTACTTTGAGCCAGGCGTTTCAGGAACGGCTCTGTGGCATGATCTTAAATTGGCCATGTGTTTGTTAATCATAAAAAAAGCAAAAACAAAAGAAATATGTATGGGAGTAAATACTTTTTTACAGCACTGTATGTCATTTTCTCGTTCATTTCCCTTTCATTTCTTAAATAAAAGAGTGCCCTTAATTTTTTTAGACACCCTATGTAATAAAACAAACACTAAAAGACTTAAATAAAGTCTTGAAAATAAAGAGTGGAAACTATGTTACACCTCTTTTAAAAAGTAAATGAGGAACTATTTTAAATAATATTCCCCTGATAAGAAATGGATAATAATAAACTAACCATAGAAATACATATAAACACTATATGTTCACATAATGAGTGATTTTATATCGCTAACACATGCTGAAACACATGGAGCACAAAATGGCCCTGCTTGGCGAGTCCTCTGCCCCTGACCTCCCGCTGCGTGAGGGTTCTCTCTGTAAACAGACTGAACAGACGAGTCCCGCATGAATCTGCCGTAGCCCCTCTTAGAGCAGAGGAGCGCGACAGCTGGCCCTCAACCCACCACACAAAGCAGTGGGGCAGGACCCAGTAGAGAGGAGACCGGCTGCCCGCTCTATTCTCTCTCCCTCAGGGCTTCCCCTCCGCTCAGGGTGCCCTCCTCCTGGACCAGCCCGAGTTAAACTCTTAATCCCCCCAAATCTCAAAAGCAATGCCAGCCCCCCCAGAGCAGAGCAGGGATTCGCTTTCTACCACACTGTGGGGCCTGGCCTCTATTTACACGCCATAAGGGCCCCTTTCAGCCGTAAGAGTCTGATCTTTAAAAGCGGTGCTATTCTGGCCTGAGGGCGAGCGCTCAGATCTACCAGCGCTCATCTTCTCCAAACACGTTTACGGCAGACCCCTCTGACCCCGAAACCAGCTTTGTTTGCCTCTGCTGAAGACTGTATAAAACTTTAATTGGCTGTTATTCATGCCTGGTGCTAATCCCTCCCCCCGCACCTCTGTCAGCTATGAGCATATTTACGCGCCGGGTTATAAATCACAATACGCTAAATATAGAGCTGCCATTACCACTGCACCGTACACTCAGCAGTGCTTGTGTGTGTGAGAACCTAATAACTGAACGCGTGATTTGTTTTAGTTCAGGTTTGTGATAGTGCCAAATCAACATGTGGAGATCATTTTTATAGCCATATTTCTAAGGATTCTATTCTCTGTGTTTTAGTAAAAAAAAGAGTATTATAATGTTGAGTGGACTAAATAACTACTAAAGTTCAAAGAACTTCTACCTGAAACTGAAGAAAACAAAGAAAAGCTGACTCTTGACACCCTATATTTGCATACTTGACGTGTCCTCCCCTTATTTTAACCTTCAGTGTGTTGTCTTTCCACCAGAGATACTGTATATCTTTTCTGTGTAGTGTTTTTGAATGGTCTATTCTGGATAGCTACCAGGCTTTTGTGTTGTATGCTGAAAGAGCAAGTTAACATTAATACATGTTGCTGAGGGTCTCTCTGTATTGGCCTGGTGTAAGAGGGTTATGTGGTCAATGTTATAAGGCACATTTTAAGTGACAACAGTAAGAAACAAGGGTGTTGCCATGTTTCCCATCTAATTCAGCAGGTCTCGCCACTGGGGGGCAACTAAGTAAATAAAACTGTAATTTTATAAAATTTACAATATAAAAAATATATATATATTTCAAAGTCAAACCAGGGCTGCATGTTAATCTACAGAGATTTCTCTCCTGTTTATTTATCTTCTGTTTATTTACAGTAAGATAAGATTTCCAATATTTTAGCAGCAGAGCTAGCAGAGGTTAGCACAGTAAACGCTCCAACCTCAGCGCTGCTCCAACCTCAGCGCTGGAAAACCTTCACTGAACTCCTGTATAACGCTGCACTTCAGCAGAGTGGCTTTACTTCTTCTTTCAACCTGACTGTTAGAATTCATACATAAAATGCACCAGATTATAAGGTGCACTGTAAATTTTTGGGAAAATTTAAGGATTTTAAGTGCACCTTATAGTGCAAAAATACTGTAAATATATGCATTATAATACTAGTATTATATAAGTGTATGCATTTAGAATACGGCTCTAAATCCATTTCTGCTGGATAAGAACTTTGAAAAAATGTTAATAAAATGAAAACGTAAAACACAAACCCAGCACCACCTCATCACAAACTGTTCTTGTTACATGATGGTACAGAGGAATGGAGTGTCTCAGATGTCTGTATCTTGTTTTGGTCTGCTCTGGTGTCAAAGCACAGCAGTATACTGTACATCCCTATCAGTAGAGTGGAAGTGATGAATGGCCAGGTTTGAGAAAGGTTATCATTCACATAAACTTTCTGGACATCGTTAGACCTCTGCCATGTCTAAGGGAACATAAGCTGCACGGATTTGTCTCTTCCTGTACAACTATACAATCAGTTTAACAATATTAATTCAGCTTAATTTTTTTTTTAGCTCAGCCTTTGCTTTAATTCAAATATTTTTATTTCACTTGCTTTTTTTATAGTGTGTTCTGAGACCTGTGTATAGTATTTGCTGAAAGGTGATGGTTTTCTAGGTGGTTGCTATGGTATCCCAGGTGGTTACTATGAAGTTGCTAAGTGGTTGCTAACTGATGGTATGGTATCACAGGGGGTTGTTATTGTATCTCTGGTGTTGCCAATTGATTGCTTTATTGTTGTTTTGCAGTTGCTTAGTAGTTGCTTAGTAGATGCTTAGTAATTGCTTAGTAGTTGCTAGGAGGTTGCTAGGCAGTTACTACCCAGGTGGTTGCCATGGCAACTCAGGTAGTTGCTCAGATGTTGCTAAGTGGTTGCTGTGGGATCCTATGTTGATGGTAAGGTGCTAGTAGTGTATTTACCGAAAACCCTTGCAACCTATTTATTTCAAATGGAAAAGATCTGTTGCTAGGCAGAAACCAGACATCCAATAAAAGCTGTATACTTAAGCAATAGAACACTTGAGGTCGTGTGTTATCACGAACAACATCACGGCTGTGATCCGGTCGTAGGCTCGAGCCGAAGGCAAGTGCCGTAGATCATCACAGCCGTGATGTTATTCGTGATAACACACGACCTCAAGTGTTCTATTGCTTTTATACAACAGTTTATTTTTACAAAATGAATAAAGAAAATAAATCAAAGAACTTTAAGAAATTCAGTTTGAACATGCTTTAATATGGACTGTGCCTTCCGCCAAAAAGTAGTTCCACAAAAACTGTAACAGAACTGAAACTTAACTACAAAACGGTGTATGGTTCATACAGATTAACACCACAACAGTTAGATTGAAAGCAAAGATGGTAACGTTAGGACCGTGAAATAACGCTGATACTCTCTCCTGCTCCGTGGAGTCATCTTCAGTTGAAAGCTGCGCATTTTTTGAGCATTTCTGCTTGTTTTTCTGGGTGGTGTTGGTTTTAGCTAGCCGGCTGGACTGTGGTTAGGTTAGCGTAGCTTGCTTTAGCTCAGGATTAACTTAGCTTAGCCTAGCCTGGCTGATTAGCGTTCTGGCTGTAAGACGGCATTAACCGAGCGATTTTCTTTCCTTTTTTTCCACGAAAGACGAGCCAGCACTGCAGGCGAGCGTGCCGCAGCTGAGCGCTAGCCTGTGCTGAGCTAACGCTGCTGCGGGTGTCCTGTGTATATACGCCGTTACTTGGCAACGCGACGGCGGAGTGATACAGGTTTAGTGTGAGAAGGCCGTGATATCAAATATCATCACGGCTAGATCACTTCTCAACCAATCAGATTGTGAGGTCGGAACTAACTGTTGTATAAAAGCCTGCATTACACAATCACACAGAAGAGTCAGATCTAAAACAGTGTTGATACCTAGCAGATAAATAAGAAAATGAAAGCTGATGATGGAGAAGATATATATAGACCTAGATAGATGAAACACAGAAATTCTAAAGAACACAAAATACAAAACCCCTACACGCATATGCAGAACACAAGGATAGAAAAGACTCAACAAGCCAATACTCATACAATGGGCTATTTATACACAAGGAGGGTCAGGACCGGTAAACGAGGGGGCGGGGTTACAAACAAGACACAAGGTAACACTAATGGATAGGGCGGGGCTAGGTCAGAGACAGGGCCATGTGCTTGCAGAGAACATGGGGTAGAAAAACAAAACAAGGAAACAGCAAAAACAGAGAAGCAGGACATGAACTGAAAAATATATGACATAAAAGGCTAAAGGTGTGACAATTATATTATATGCAAACTTTATTACCACAGAATCTTTTCAATTAAAATAGGCTAAAATATCTATTTTCTGTAGTTTCTGTACACTGTTTTCTGTAATTAAATTTTTTGAGAAAACATCAGCTGTTCAAAAATACGCTGACTTATGTGAAATGTAACAAAATCATACTAATCATACTTATACTAATCATATTTTGAATATATTTCACATTTCTTTCCAAATGTAAAGAGCTTTCAGTCCTGAACTGAACTTTTGGCCAGGCTGCCTAACAGCGCAGTTCCTCCACGCTATAATTTCATAGTGCGCAGACGTTTGTGGGAAATCGGAGAGCTATTAACACGCTCTCTCTCTTTCTGTGATAGTAAAGCATGCTGATTGACTGCACTTTTGCCGTATTTCTACAGGATTACAGTTTATTGGCTTAAGGTAAGTGGATTCTGGTATGTCAGATAAGTGGAAGCAGGTGTGTGTGTGTGTTCTGAGTTTACACAGAGAGACACAAAACACACTGTCATTCTGTACATACTTCCACTGCGAGTTTTCACAGGACTGCTCTCTCATGGCAATCATATCACAGCTTTCTACACTGGAAATGGTTTTGCAATTCACGAGCCAGCCCTAATATCTGCAGATTCCAAATATATATATATATACATTCTGTATTATATATATATATATATATATATATATATATATATATATATATATATATATATATATATATATATATATATATATATATATATACATTTTTGAGACTTGGGCACTGGCAGTGCTGGCATACAGACTGCAGGAACTGTGGAAGCAGACCTTCTGCCTGTTTGTATAAAGGTTATAAGATAAGGAGAAGCATGAATATCCATCTGATTACTTTCCCAGCAGTTCTTGGTCTGATGTATGTGAGTGTATACGTGAGATAATCCAGCATCTACAGTTCATTAAGGACAAGTAGCTTCATCATTTCAGTGCAGTATCTTTACCGAACGCTAAATCAGTATGTTATCTCTGTTCCAACAGCAAACATCTACAACACACTGTCAAATTTAAACCACTGGACTCTAGACTAATTATTCAGTTGTTAAAAGAATATTTCAGTGCCTTTCAGCCTATATACCTACTATTTCAATCTCTATATCAGCCCCATCAATAGCATACATCAGTTAAAAAAGCATACAGATGTTAGTGTTGTTCTCAGAAAATAAACAGAAGGTCTATTTACTGGAATGCGTTTAGCCAATGGGAAGCTGCAAAAATCTGTGAATCAACATTTGGTAGAATATGTTTTATGCCTGATATCAAACGCATTGAGAATTTCTATTGAAGCATTGTTTTCATATTTGATAAAAACACTAACGAAAATCTAAATTGTAATTGTAATTAAAATTTGAATAATATTGGGGCTTTCCAGAACACAATTTTCCTGAATACAAACCAAACAGTTCATGTTTTTCTAGATTTATATCTGGTTTCAAATCTTAGAATGTGGGTTTCATTCTTCTTATTGATCTGAAATGATTAACCCTTGTGTGGTGTTCATATTTTTTTGTTACTCGTTTACTTTGTTACTTGTATTTAATTCAGCAAAATTAAGCAATTTTACATTAAAATGCTTTACACATGCTTGCTTCACCTAAATTGCAAGCAATATAAACAGCTTACATGGTTAATGTTTGCCCTTTACCTTTCTTATGTTACATTTCTTTTAAAAAGTGCTACTCTTTTTATCAGTTTTTTAATAAAATGTAAAAGAAAATGAATTAAACTCAAGATATGAGAAGAAAATTTGTTTAGTTTCAAATTTACAAATGAAGCAATGTTTATTAGCCCTTGGCCAAACATACTGTAATATAAATGTGTGTGTGGGGGGGGGGGGGGGGGGTGTATACAGTGTGTGTTTATTGAAAATGTGTTTTGATATATGTTTTTCACAAAAAATGAGCCAGTGCCAATGAGTTTGAGTTAGAAAAATTTTTTTTTTTGTATCATTTGATGAAAAATGAAAACGGGTCCCACAGACCCGAACACCACACACGGGTTAAGTGAAGTAGAGAGTGGAGAGAGAGCTTATCCAGGTGTCCTGTAGGATTCATCAATGTAAATGACTTTTTTATCACATGTAGACTCATGTAGCACATATATAGGCCAAGGCCTGTTAAGGGATTAAAATTAGGATATTATTTACTACTACTAATATGAACTACTAGTAACACACATTTTATACAATTTTTACAATACTGTAGCGTGGAAAAGGAAGGAAGACCCGTGAGACTCATGCTGAATGCTCAACAGCTCCTTTATTGCACCGGCTTGCCACTCACTTACAGTCTTTAACAAGACTAGGAGAGCTAAAACCATTACCCCACAAAGCTCAAACAGCCCAAAGGCCACCAACCCAGCTGTGTGTCTCCCAGATGGCAGATCCAGAGTGGTGCCCACCCTCTCTGCATAACCCCTCCCAAGGGAGATGCCCCACCCCTGTCATCCTCGCACACAGGAGAACAGAAACATGCCTACAGGCAGCCACACACACAACCCAGAGCCGCCACAATACTATATTTTGTTATACATTTTTGGTGCAGGAAAACATTCAACCAAGTTGCTGTAAAGAAGACCTTACTGAGATACAGAACTAAAGCATGTGAGTTCAAAGAATGTTGGGATAAACTAAATTAAGACTCTTAGAAAACTGTATTATTTTAAGTTTACCTGTTTTTTTTTTACAGTGTAAACTTATATACATTAATGTATACTATAGTTTGTGAGTAGTTCATTGTGGTTGTGTAAATGAAATAAAAGATTCCTGATTACATGACAACAAGCTGTAAAGGTTGTGAATTATGAACGTATAGTACACAGGGGTTTAAAGGGTTAAAAGCCTAATAGCCTTGGTAGAAATGACTGGGACACATCTGGACAGGGATCCTCAGCTGGCCTCAGTTCCATTATGGCACTGAGGAATTATGCAGCTACTTTAAGCTGCAGATGACACCAGCACGCTGACTTTGGTGTCTTTGGAGAGTGTTTATTGCTGAGAGGATTATGGTATTGGAAGGTTAGGGTGACTTTGAAGAAGGCTCATTAGAGTCGCGGCTCCTCTTTGCTGTAATTGTGTGAGGCAGTCTGAGGCGATCAGCCTGGGCCACGGTCTACAGGGAGCGCAGCCGGCCTGCAGGAAGTGGGAAGGGTGTGTCTGGGTGAGAGGGCTTTAACTCTGGGCAGCAAACTATAAAGCAAAGTCTAGGTCCAGGCTCCTCGATCCAGATTTTATCTCATGGCAGGACTTTGCATATTCTTGTACGGCTATTTTGTGACCTCTCCCGAGGCACATTCCTCTCCAGCAGGAGGGCGCCAGGCTAGGATTGCAACTTGTGCTCTGATGACTCAGTGGCTGAGGTACAGAAATAGCATCTCATTAGAGCTTTCAGTAGAGCTGCAGCTCTTTATACTTTATAAACATAAATAAAATTACTGAGGGGAACTAGGACACTTTTCTTTTTAAATCTGATACTGAGTCTCCAGTTAAAATGCTTTACATATATTAACCCACTTCTGAATATATTAATGCAAAGTTAAAATGCTTACAATTCAATCAGTTAAAATAACTAAGCAGGCTAATTATGGATTTTGTTCCTTTGATTCTTATTGTGATAAAGAGGATATATTTACAGTATTTCTTTGACTAAAAAATCCTTAAATTTTCCCAAAAAACATCAGTGTGCCTTATAAATCGGTGAGCCTTGTATGTATGAATTTTACCAGTTAGGTTATAAGGAACAGTAAAGCTACTTTTCAGCATCATAAAGGAGTTTCAGTTTAATTCTACAGCACCGGAGCTGAAGTAGCATTAACATTAGCCGCTAACCACTATTTCCATGTTCAGAGGTGAGTATCAACGGCCTGTAGCCTGCTGCTAAGCAGCATTAGCATTACCCGCTAACCACAGTGCTAGCTTATTCAGCTTTCAGAGGGGAGTAATTTTGGCCTGTAGCCTGTGTGTTTACCATGGTAAAACAAGCTACATGGGATAAACTGTTAGCTGATATTGTCCTGGTTTACTGGAACACTCAGGGTTTCTCACTAACCACTAGTGGTTAGCCACTAATTCTAATGCTAGTGCTCCAGCCTTAGTGCTGGGAATTCGAGAATCTTAAGCTTACTGTAAATAAACAGAAGTGCTTTACTGACCCAAATAAACAGTTTTTAGGAGCAAAATCTATGTAGATTAACAATTATCTTTTTTATAACAGTTTTTTTTACTTAGCTTAGCTTTACTTAACTTCATGTTCAATATATGTTCAATATATGTTCAATATATGTTACTTAGGGACTTCATGACTTAAAGTGAAGGAAAATGTGCTTTGTAAAACTTTTTAACATATTTTAAAGGCTCTGAGCTCTTTTGAGTTATAATAACATAAAATACTACAGCCCCTGATTTCTTACAGGTACTTATAGGAGACATGAGTCTCTGTCTGACCTAAACCAACATATAAACATCTAAAACGTTCCTAGCTAATGTTTCTGCTTGAATGCATCTTTGTCTAATCAGTTAACAACACTCCAAATTAGTGCGTGAAATCAGGAGCTTCACCTTTGGCCTTCAGCGTTCTTTGAAGGACCATGCGGTTCAATTAGCCAGCATTGGCTTGAGTTACAGAATGAGCCTCAGGGGTTAGTGGAGGGTCATGGTACCTGAAAATAGGCATGTATGCTTGACCATAGATAAGAAATTTGTAGATAGTGGAGTCATGTTTACATTTAACAGAGGTGAGGGTCAGGTGAGGTCACCATTATATGTAATTGAGGCCTTCCAACGAAAACCATATATCAACAGTTTTTTCCCCTTTTGGGAGAAAACAGTTATTCTTTAATACTAAAATGTGCTTTGTTTAATTTAAATACACTACCTGGCCAAAAGGAAAAGTCACAATGGGGATGCTGCAGTTGGTCAGGTCTAGGTTCAGTAACAGTATGTGCTGAAAGAATGAGGTCAGCTGACTACCTGAATATACAGTCATATGAAAAAGTTTGAGCACCCCTATTAATCTTAATCATTTTTAGTTCTAAATATTTGGGTGTTTGCAACAGCCATTTCAGTTTGATATATCTAATAACTGGTGGACACAGTAATATTTCAGGATTGAAATGAGGTTTATTGTACTAACAGAAAATGTGTAATATGCATTAAACCAAAATTTGACCGGTTGAAAAAGTATGGGCACCCTTATCATTTTATTGATTTGAATACTCCTAACTAATTTTTACTGAAGCACAAAATTGGTTTGTTAACCTCATTGAGCTTTGAACTTCATAGCCAGGTGTATCCAATCATAAGAAAAGGTATTTAAGGTGGCCAAGTGCAAGTTGTTCTCCTATTTGAATCTCCTCTGAAGAGTGGCATCATGGGCTCATCAAAACAACTCTCAAATGATCTAAAAACACAAGGAGAAGTTGTATGGGAGAGTGATGCGAAAGAAGCCATTTCTGCAAGCACGTCACAAACAGAGTCGCCTGAGGTGTGCTTTTACATTGCGTTTGCATTGCGTTTGTGGCGTGCTTGCAGTAATGGCTTCTTTCGCATCACTCTCCCATACAGCTTCTCCTTGTGCAAAGTGCGCTATATTGTGGACCGATGCACAGTGACACCATCTGCAGCAAGATGAGGCTGCAGCTCTTTGGAGGTGGTCTGTGGATTGTCCTTGACTGTTCTCACCATTCTTCTTCTCTGCCTTTCTGATATTTTTCTTGGCCTGACACTTCTGGGCTTAACAAGAACTGTCCCTGTGGTCTTCCATTTCCTTACTATGTTCCTCACAGTGGAAACTGACAGGTTAAATCTCTGAGGCAACTTTTTGTATCCTTCCCCTGAACAACTATGTTGAACAATCTTTGTTTTTAGAAAGAGTGATTCAGGGAGCAGGAGATCTTTATTTTCACACATGGATTTTTCACCACAGAGTCCAGATCTTAACTTCATTAAGAATCTTTGGGATGTGCTGGAGAAGACTTTGTGCAGTGGTCAGACTCTACCATCATCAGTGCTGCAAGATCTTGGTGAAAAAATTAATGCAACACTGGATTGAAATAAATCTTGGGACATTGCAGAAGCTTATTGAAACAATGCCACAGTTGTGCTGCAATCAAAGCTAAAACTGTGCAACAAAATATTAGAGTGTGTGACCTTTTTTTGGGTGTCAGCTTTTTTTTGGCCAGGCAGTGTAACTCAAAATAACAATAGTAAAAAAAAAACAAAAAAATGGTTTATGTATGATTGTTTGTAGTAAATGGCTCAATTGTCCAGACATCCGTTGAGATTGAGTATGTTATAGTATGACTGTTAAGCATTTATTGGCAGAAAATGAGAAATGTCTAAAATAACAAACAATGCAAAGAAAACAAGTTCATATTCATGAAGTTTTAATAGTTCGGGAATCAATATTTGGTTTTTTAATCACAGTTTTTATGCATATTGGCATGTTCTCCTCCACACACTGCTTTTGGATAACTTTATGCCACTCTTGGTAAAAAAAAAAATCCAGCAGTTCAGCTTGGTTTGAAGGCTTGTGATCATCCATCTTCCTCTTGATTATATTCCAGAGGTTTTTAATTTGGAAAAAAAAGAAACTCATAAGTGGTCTACTTTTTTTAGGCGCTGTATATAAGCACAAAACTAATTTCTAGTTCTTCACTCCAGAGTTTCAGTGATTCAGTGAAATTTTAGCCTTCAATGATGCATGTTTTAGCCTGACATCCTTTATCAGTATCAGTCTGTACCTTAGATTGTGGAATTTTAATGGTACTATACTATAATAAATTGTTTCACATAGTTACATCCGCCTGCTGTGAGTGAATTAAAAAGCAAAAGGCTGGCACAGATCTACTGTAAAATAAACAGAGTTTTATTTAGTACTGGACATGATATTTTGCAGAGGCTTATGACTTATGTTTCATAAACACAGCTGACGCAGGGCAGATTTTAGAATGGGGTGACTTCAAATCCAATGGTAATCCCTGACCCTGGGTTACCTGGAACCATGGCCGCATATGGAGTGAATATGGTGATGTGAGCAAAGAGGGGGTAATGACACATGTCTGAACTTTAGATGCCCCCGACACGGGTTTACAGAAGGATAGCGCCAGTAATTTAATAATAAATCCATAATTTAATTACATTTGCAAGCTTTCTAATGTAATCCAGTGTGGTAGATGGTGGTATGTTAGGCAGCTTGTACAGTAAATACTGAAAAACGAATAGAGCATGATGTTTTGGATGGTGCTCCTTTTCATACAGCACTGAAACAGCTTCTGCAGTTTGTGCAGAAGAGCACTGAGCATTATGGGGCAGTTTCTCAGACAGGGATTCAGTCTAGTTTTTGAACTACACAGCATTTTAAATGGAGATTTTGCACTGGAGGGAAAGGGTTAATCCCTGTTTGGTAAACTGTCTCAATGTATCTGCAGTATGCATCAAGTTTATCTGTGAGGACATTTGAGTAGACACACCAGGAATTGTCTTACCCTACTCCCTCACCCAGAGCAGCAGAATATATGCACATATACAGTACCAGTCAACATTTTGGACAAGTTTCTAATTTAATGTTTTTATTTATTTATTTATTTTTCTGAAGTCATCCAGACTATGACGGAACACATAAGGAATCATGTAGTAACTTAAAAAGTCTAAAACATTAGGTGCTCTTATCTGGGGTGCTGTTAACTTGCGGTTTCTTAGGCAGGAAACTCTTGTTCTTCCTTTCCTGGGTCCTGATTTCCTGATGAGTGCCAGTTTCATCATAACGTTTTTTGAGTGTCTTTGCGACTGCACTTGAGGATTGACTGACCATAATGTCTTGAAGTATTTTGATTTACTTAAGTTAAGTAGCTATTGCTAATACACGCCTGAAGCACTGGTGTCAAATTATGCCAGTGTTTATAATTTCCTTGACATCTTCAAATATAATACCTATCAAACTACAGTTAGTTCCGACCCTGCAATGTGATTGGCCGAGAGGTGTTCTATGAGTGCTGTTATCAGCTGGTAATGCACTGTAACTGAAGCTCTCCATGTATTACTCCGCCACATACAGGTAACCTAGCAAAGATTCAGCGCCTACAAGCCAAACAGAGCAGCTACAAACAGAGCAGCAATGAAACTAAAATTAACTAGCAGAGTTTTTATAACCAAACACATCATATTTTCTCTTTAACTAAAAAAATTTCAACGAGTTGTCCCCCTGTCACAGGGGGACGTAGGGCCCTCGCACACCAGCGCAAATCGTACCGGGCCAAACCGAGAAACCGGTGAAAGTAAATTTGAGGTCTCATTGAGTGTGCCAATTTTCAAGAGTTTTCTATTCTGCCAAAAATGTCAAATATTCATTTAAAATATAGGTGGCGCTATAGAGCTGTGAAAACACATGTATTTGAATTTTTAATTCTAGATCAAAGAACCGCCTCAGATAAGCAGGCCGGTCAAATTTTGTGAGTTTTCCTCAGTTATAACCTCCTCAAAACACCTTGCATTACCTAGGTGTCAACTTCCTGTTTTGAGGTGGCATCTCAAAAATTCAACCGTCCGTCATTTCGTCCTCGTTTAAGATATCGACTATTCCTTCACAATTTGTCATCAGATATGTTCAGTGTTTATTTTTACCAAATACCAAGAGAATTCAACAAAATTTCTAGGAGTAGTTTGACAACATACGCAAAAAATGTATGTAAAATGCAGATATTTCAAAATGGCCGACTTCCTGTTGGGCGGAGTCAGTCCTACCAATACTGAAAACGTGTGTAATGATGTCTCTTGTGTTTTTGCCAAGTTTCATGAATTTTCAATCATCTGTGTTCTGACCGTGTCATGGTTTCACTTTGGTTTAGTGTTACGTCTCTAGTCAATCAATTGCCCGCCATTACGTCACTGTTTTAGCGATCAACTAATCCTTTGGCAGTTTTCATCAAATATGTCAGATGTTCATTTACAGTGAAATAAGAGGTAATCTGACAAAGACTTTAGGAGCAGTTTAAATGAGTTTGTGAAAAAAAGTGTAAAAATCTTACAAATTCCAATATGGCCGACTTCCTGTTGGGCGGAGCTAATACAAGCCAATTGCAAATATGTGCAGGGTCACAGTATCTACATTCCTACCAAAATTGGAGAACATTAGACCAATTTTGACACATCCAGAGCTAATTTATTAACTGAACAAATTAGGGGGCGCTGTAGAGTCAGCTAGCTACACATGAAAAAATTATCACAATATTTGTAATGTGTTTTTAGGTCCTATGCAATCTGACAATTTTCAAGAGTTTTTGATTATTCCCGTAATGTCAAATATTCATTGAAACCTAGGTGGCGCTATAGAGCCAATGAAATGCGTATATATGAAATTTCAATTTCAGACCAAAGGACCACGTAAAACAAGCAGGCCTGTAAAGTTTTGTGAGTTTTCATCCATTTTAACCTCCTCAAACACCTACCAACACAAGAATGTATTCACTTCCTGTTTTAATGGGGTATCTCAAGCAATTCAACTGTCTGCCATTTCGTCCCCGTTTAAGATATCGACTATTCCTTCGCAATTTATCATCAGGTGTGTTAGTATTTTATTGTTGACAAATATCAAGAGTATTCAACAAATTCCCTAGGAGGAGTTCGACAAAGTATGCAAAAAATGTGTGTAAAATGCACATATTTCAAAATGGCCGACTTCCTGTTGGGTGGAGTCAGTCCCACCAATACGGCAAACGTGTCTAATGATGTCTCTTGTGTTTTCGCCAAATTTCAGAAATTTCCAATCATCTGTGTTCTGACCGTGTCATGGTTTCACTTTGGTTTAGTGTTGCGTCTCTAGTTAATCAATTGCCCGCCATTATGACACCGTTTCAGCTATTGACTATTCCTTCGCAATTTATCTCCACTTATGTCTGGAGCCTATCCACGCCCAATTTTGAGGTAATCTGACAAAGACTCTAGGAGGAGTTCGAATGAGTATGTGAAAAATGTGTAAAAATGTCACAAATTCCAATATGGCCGACTTCCTGTTGGGCGGAGCAAATGCATGCCTATTGGTAATATGTGCGGGATCATGTTGTCTATGTTTCTACCAAATATCATGAATATTGGAGAATTTTTGAGAAGGCCACAGTTAATTAATTAGCTAAAATAAATAGGGGGCGCTGTAGAGTCATTTAGCTACACACAAAAAAAATGACAAAACGTTTCTAAATAATTTTGAGGCCTTATTGAATCTGCCAATTATCAAGAGGCTGAGTGCTTTCCATAAATGTGATGTAAAAAAGGTGGCGCTAGAGAGCTGGTTAAAGATGAATTTACAAAATTCAAATTAATTCTCAAAGTACGGCCTAAGCCAGATAGGCATGTCAAGTTTTATGAGTTTTCGAACATCATAACCCCCCCAAACCAGCACGGGAAACTTTTTATTTTGCGACTTCCTGTCAAAATGGCAGACTTCCTGTTGAGCGGAGTCTGATAAAACCGAGTGATTATTGTTCTGCATGAGGAGGTCAATGAGTGTACCAAAGTTGGTGCATATTGGACAAACTTCATCCCGGCCACTGGCAACGTTTGGGGGCGCTATAGAGCTCCTGAACCACGCCCAAACCCATGAACCATGGAATTTCAAATTTTTCACGGGTTTTGATGTCTGTGCCAAAATGCATGAGTTTTCGAGTATCGGAAAGGCCTCAAAAATGGGCGCGAAGTTTGTAAATAAAAATAATAATAATAATAATAATAATAAACATTCCAAAAACAATAGGGCTTTGCACCTCCGGTGCAGGCTTCGCCTGCGCCTTCGGTGCTCGGGCCCTAATAAACAGCGATAATGGAACTGTCGTATAATCACAATAATACACTCGAGATTCATGCTTCTGGCCTTCTACCTATGACCACAGCACAGCAGTGCAAATATTACACATTATAGCACAAACCTCTGGTGTATTATTGATTCATTAATCTTTTAAATTCTATTTTCTAAATGTGTATTCTGAATATTCCCAACATTTATATGTATTATTCTCCTTTGCCAATGACAATGCTTGTTGTCTGTTTATGTAACTTTATCTAAATCTTTCATTTTAAAATCAAATCAAATACATGAAAGGAAAAAGGGTAATATGAAGTATGTATTTAAGTTTCTGGGTTAACAGTTTATTTATTAGGTTTGCATGTAACTGATTTCCTCTCCCCACAGTCTGTGCCATTTTATGCTGTTTGTGATTGTTTTAAGATGCTCAGTCTCTCTCCCAGAGTGAGAAACTATGTGCACAGTTTGTTTACTCTGCAGATTGTGTGTGTCTGTTTTTGGTCAGGGTGGGTTCTGTAGCTTTTTAACAGTAATGGAAATCTCTCTTCATGGCCAAGTTTGAAGGATCTTACTCTTGTTTCTGTCTCTAGTGGAGCGCTTTCACCAGAGATAGAGAACCACTAAGAGATAGAGAACCACTAAGTTAAAACAATAAACATCACGTTAGTATCTTCTTATGGCTTGTCAACAACATGAATCCCCTACAGCTCACTGATTAAACATCATATCAAAATAATCATACTACATTTGATGTTGATGAGTGGATGACAAGGTGATGTCATGGTGTTGATGGCTAAGAAGCGACAGAAATGTGATTAGAACTATTCATCATCATATGTTTAAAAATGAAAGCAGTACTGCAAAAGTGCTAAAGCCTATTTCTTCACTAAACACTTATAAAGCATAACATTATGCTCATTACCACCTCCACTTATCATATAGGAGCACTTTGTAGTTCTAGAATTACAGACTGTAGTCCTGTATCTGTGTCTCTGCATATTTTATTATTATCCTTCTATCCTGGTCTTTAATGGTCAGGACCCCAATGGACCACCACACATCAGGTATTATTTGGGTGGTTGGTCATTCTCAGCACTGTAGAAACACTGGTATAATGGTGGTGAGAGTGTGTTAGTAGTGTGTGTTGTGCTGGTACAAGTGGACAGATACAGCAGTTCTGCTGGAGTTTTTAAACACCTTAGTGTCACCCGCCCTGTGGGAAGCATTCTGTAGAAAGCATCCTGTGGACAGCGTCCTATGGGCAGTGTTGTGTTGGGAATATCTTTTGGAAAGTGTCCTGTGGGTAGTGCTCTGTTGGCAGCGTCCTGTGGGAAGCTTCCTGTGGACAATGTCCTGTGGGAAGTGTCTTGTGGGCAGAGTCCTGTGGGCAGTGTTCTGTTGGCAGCAGTCTGTGGACAGAACTTCTTTCCCTGACCTTACATCTACAGTGTGGAGCAGCAAAACTGGAGTGTCTAATAGAGTGGAGGACGGTAAGTGAACACAGTGTTTAAAAACTCCAGCAGCACTCCTGTGACTGATCCACTTGTACAACCAGCACAACACGCACTATTAACACCTTTCACACCACCACGACAGTGTCGTTGCAGTGCTGACGATTATCCACCACCCAAAGAGAAGCTGCTCTGTGGTGGTCCTGTGAGGACCTGGCCATTAAAGAACAGTGTGTGGAAGAACAGAGGTGGTCATAAAGTTATGATTGAGCTGTGTATGTATAACAGTGTCCTAAAGCAAGATCAATACTGTGTAATGAAAGTGCCACTAAATAAAAAAAAGTGAATAAATGTAAATAAAACAGAGAGCAATGATTTCTTATTTATTTATTGAATTATTATTATTTAAAACAGAACACAAAACACATATCAGGTGCTAAAAGTGAGACATTTTACCATTTCGTGAAAAACAATTACTCATTTGCATTATCATTGCATTCTGTTTTTATCTACATCAATTCATTTTTATACACAGTGTTATGGTATTGGAGTTGTGTAAAACTAACTTTAATTTAATTACATTTGTGCACAAAAAACTATTGATAATGTTTGAACCCTTGGGACCTTTAAGGCCTTCAAAAAAAAATGTAGATGGCAGCTCTCTGCCAGAACTCTTCACTAAAAAAAACACTGTTTAACTACCACAGACGAGGAAAAACATGTGAAATAAAGCTGGGTGATATCAAATATTGCATTGTGATACTTAACCCTTGTGTGTTTACTTTGTTACTTGTATTTAATTCAGCAAAATTAAGCAATGTTTATTAGCCCTTGGCCAAACATACTGTATGTAATATAAATGTGTGTGTGTGTGTGGGGGGGGGGTGTACAGTGTGTGTTTATCGAAAATGTGTTTTGATATATGTTTTTCACAAAAAATGAGCCAGTGCCAATGAGTTTGAGTTAGAAAAAAAAAAATTTGTATCATTTGATGAAAAATGAAAACGGGTCCCACAGACCCGAACACCACACAAGGGTTAAAGACGTTCTCACAGTACACAGTACTTTTCAGAGTATGTTTCACAATGACTGATTACACTCTTTGTAATGAAATGTACATTTATGTCAGGTCTTGATGATAATATCAGTACATATTTTTGATATGTACTGATTATTCATATTATATTTTTGTATCACAATACGATAAAATGTTGCCAACCTCTAATTTAAATCTCATTTAAATAAAATGTCCAAATGCACTGACATCAGCATTCAGCTACCATACCAGAGCTAGCAGTAAAGAGCCTTATCTTATCATATGTGTGTTAATTCACTCTTTTTTGATAAATATTAACATTCGTGGCCTAAACTGAAGGCCTGATTCTAATAATCGTGATGTACGACTGCAGGACACAACAAACATGATTATTAAGCACAGAGCGTCCTGTCCTGTTTTTCCATTTCCCAGTTTAGCTATAATGGAAAAAAATCTTTCTTCATGGTGATATCAACCCAAAAAACACTGAGACTGTTTCACTTCAGAGGATATTTGTTCTCCTCTGGTCAGTTGAGATATGTGGCACACACTATCTCTTCTCTTTGCCTGCTGGGAAATCGCATAAATAAGAATACAAACAGACAACCCATTACTTATTCATTCAGTGTTCAGCCACATTTCAGTGATTTTACACACAATAGAAGTTCTGGATTCAGCTTTAGCCCATCTGCTGGTGCTGTTTATTACCTCTTGGTAGACTAGAAACATTTATGTAATTACACAGTTTGGCCTTGTGTTTTAATTGTTACCATGACTTTCCATGCTGTCTTGACTCGTGATGCAGAGCTTCAGTCCAGGTAGTTGTAAAAGTGGCTATTTTACACACTTTCCCACACACCTCATAATCATTATTACCTCAGAAATAATGTAGAATAAGATCCACTATAAATTCCATGGATTTGAACGTGTACTAATAGCATGAGCAGCAAAGCGATGACAGTATGTTGGAAAACATTCACTGCGTAATATTAAAGCTATAATAAGGTCCAGTGGATAAGATCATAAATGCCGTTACACACAAGCAATAAAATTATAATCCTAATGATTCACCATTCTCTCGTTTATTGCCTCTGTTTTGAAAATCCCCAATATTGCAAGTAACTGGGGGCCAACTGAATGTCCCCATTTTGCAATAAATTAATCATTTTTAAATGATTTTCTCATAGAAGTAGCTCATAGCTGCTTGGTGACGGTATGTAAGCTGGATGGCTGTATACATTAAAGACTGTTTATGCACCGCTTTAAATATTTTCCTAATAATTCCCTGTGTGCAAGTTTTGGACACCACCCTACCCTTAACTACAACGCTAGATGATAGAAGCTTAATTGTAATGTACTGGATTTTAGCCATTGTTTTCTCAAATAAATGTTTAACACATTGTGGAGTTTTTGGTCGTACATAGTAAAAAGTTCAAAGGGCATACTGTTTAATGTTTTTTTCCAGAATATTCCAACAAAAGACCAGCAGAGATCTGATCTGTCCATTTCAAACAATTCGCTTTCCTCTAAATCTTCTCACATATGTTCATATTCTGCTAAATAGAGACCCCACAGTTACCATGTTCCCATGTTCCCAGTCACCTGACTATTAGATTACTCTCACCTGTTACCGTGCATCTACACCGAACGTGCCGCAAGCAACAAAGCAGCCGGAAGTCATTCATTTTCAATGAGAATGAGTGACAATGGGCGATTTGAGTGACACGAGAGAGTTGACGAGAGCTCAACTTTATGCAAATGAGCAGTGACACGCAGTGGCGACTACCAATCAGAAACAGATTCTTATATGTCCGGCCTGAAATCGCTGCTCTGATTTCCGTTCCTACTGAAGATTTCTTCTGCTTGCAAAATGGAGGTTAAGTGCACCAGCAGCCAGCAAGACAAACTTTCCCATGTTCCCATGGTGGACTAAGGGTTCTGAGAAGGGTTTAGTATTTATGTAGTACAATTTCCCTCCATTCGTTTTGAAAAAAAAAAAATCAGCAAAATTCAGTTTTTTTTTTTTTTCGGCTTTGGGAGGTGGTGGTCTTTGAAGCAGAGGGCTTCACCTAATTCATTAAAAGTAGCCAGTTTTTATGTTTATCGCCATACTTAAGTTAAATTCTTGTCTGTTTGGTCCTTTACTTTGCGAAGTATTGCCAATTATTTCATTGCACACTGAGTATCCATTGCTTTAGTTTTTTTTAATGGCAAAAACCTGTAAAGACTCCTTTTATAAAGGATCTATATTTTAAGGACATTGTTTCAACTTTAAGGGGAACAGAGAAACAATCTGAATGATTTGAATGAATGTATAATATAGTATAGTAAAATATATCTATAATAAGCTTCCTATAACACAGACTCCGTGTCTTGTAACTCCGGCTTTACAATGAGATGGCCACAACTATTTTAGGAATGAGGCTGTTTTGCACATGTTTCCATGTGTTAGGCAAACTCAGACATATTTCACTGATGTATGCATGCATTTTGGGAAATCTTGGCTCAAGATCTTCCTGTCCTTTGGTTTAGAGGCCAGTAGATAGAATCTCAGTTCAATCATGCCAAATAGTAGTATGTTGAATGTACTTTGTAGTATTAACATGATATTGCATGCCATTAGAAGGAGGCAGTGGAAATTGTGCAGCTCAAATTGCTTCCTAAGATATTCCAGATATGATGCCTGTAGTGCCTCATATTAGGCAGTGATTTACTAAGGCACACAGGTATTTAAATGACTGTGTAGATGTTTGCATATGAATGTGTGGTTTGACTAGACATAGTAATGAAGAACAAAACAAAGCAAAAGGATTTGTCCCTCTTTGTTGTACATCCAAAGGTTTCAAGAGTATATACATCCATTACTCAGGTATAAGTATAGATACTAGGGTTTAAAATACTTTTATAGAAGTTGACATATCAACTCAAGATTTTTACTCAAGTAAAAGTGTAAAAGTACTGATTTTAAAACAACTTAAAATATAAAAGTAAGAGTAACATAATAATAAATGTCATTAAGGACAAAAGCTTCCCCAAAATACATTTTAATAAAGGCCAAAATGACTATAATGTTACATTCAAATGTTGAGGTTGATAAATTTGGGATGCACTAGACTCCCTGTTTCAGCTGCATATATGTGCCCATTGAAAAAGAATGTATTTTAGTACAATGCAAATGTATTAAATGCTCTTAGTTGGGACATTTTACTTGAGTTCTCTTGAGTCTCTGCCACGGATCATGTTCATACTAGGCTACATACATCTGCTCTGTTCTTGTTGGAATGCTGCTCTGGATAGGGGTTTTATTGAATGATCAAAAGCCAAAATGAAAAAAAAGCTGAAATGAAATAGGAGTAACAAGACTATTTTTTAAATGTAAGGAGTAGAAAGTTCAGATAATTGGGTAAAAATTTAAGGAATTGACGTAAAATGTTAGCTGAAAAATAACTACTGAAGTATAGCTAAATTACGTTTCTTCTTAAGTAAGGTAATAGAGGATTTGTACTTCCTTACTTGACGCCTCTGAGTATATCCAATCAAAATGCTTAATTTGGCTTAAAGCAATTGAAGTTTGTTAACACTGGTCCTTCCAGGTTCATAGAGAGCCTCTGACATAAGCCAAAGTAATAATCAAGGTAATTTTGAGGGCGAACTGCTCAAACCTCAAGCAAAGATCTTCCCTGATTATCCTGTAGTTTTAGTGTGTGGCGTCTATAATTCAATCTCCAGTCCTCTGATCTTCTCCCAGAGCAGTCAGGCCGCCCTGATCGTTAATCGTAAATATTAAACATGTTTATGAGAAAGTCCTGCCTGGTCCCATGATTAACAGTTTGCAAGAAACTCCTTATGGTTTCAAGATTTCCAGTCTTCAGCCATGACTTTTGTTCAGAAGCATAATCTGAAAGTGTGTGGGATTTCATTTATTGGGAGGTAATGGAGTCAAAAAGTGTTGGGAAATTGAAAAAACAGTGAAAAACATTATGTGTGGTGTCTCTCATGTTTTCAATATTGGCTGGGATTTTGTAAATCCTGTAGAGGAGGTCAGGCTGTCAGGGCCAGGCAGGGATGAGAAAAGGGCGAATACAATAAAAGGGCTTTATTAAATAAGAGTAATACACAATTGTTGTCAAAAACAGCCATAGTCGAAACCAAAAAACAAAAATAGGTAAAACACAGAATAAACATATTTACAGGTCGAGTAATGGGGACTCAGTGGGGAGTGAGTGAAGTGCAGAGGTATTCATAAGGAGAGAGACAGGTGAAATCAATACTCAGGTGATTGTGGTCTGGGAGGTGTCATGTGATCAGTCTTGTGAGCAAGTGAATAAGTGGTGTTTGTGTGTTGTGCATTCTGGACAATAGTCCTGGGAGTACTGAGCTTGAAGCTAACTGTATACACAGGTGTATGAGGAAAGGGAGCCTTTGATGGCAGGTGTGACACAGTCTGACTTTTTTTTTTTATTATTCTAAAAAGTTAAGGGTGAAGCAATCATGTTGCACACTGGATGGTGACACAATTCGAAAGAATTGATTTTCAAGAAAACAAATATTACACATAGACATTTATGTCAAAACTACTTTACATTATGTTAAAAAAAAATAACAAAAAACATGAATAAGACATAATGACAGTTAATCCTAAATGTTTTTATATTGCTACTCAGAACTGAACGCAATAAAGGATATTGCTTTGTCTAGATTGTCAATAATAAAGAGCTAAATAACTGTTGATAATTTATGTTCTAAATATTAAGTTATTAAGTTAAAAAGACAGTCTGTAAGTTTTGGGGATTAGGGGATTTAGAGACCTCTCTGGTGAGAATGTGTAATTACACAGAGCATGTGGAAGAGTGCTTTTAATGCAGGTTAATGTAAACAGATTGTTGTGTGAAATTTCTTGTTTTTGAATGTAAGTTTTGTTTATTTTGTTTATTTATGAAATATTTTCAAGATACAGAGCTATTACAACCAACAAACCTACCAGACCACTCATGTTATATATGTTATCAGACGTTACAGGTATAGTCATGCCAGGACAATAATACCATGAATTATAATATTTTGTCTCCCTTCAACTCAAGAATACTACTGCTTTTAATTGAAGAGAAAAATATGAGGGACTGCTTCTGTAAAGTCAGATATATTTAATCTTCTACCCTTTGAAATTCACAAGAAAATGATTTATTCAGTTTCATTCACATAGAAGTCCTAAAAGTAAGGATTAGGTTTAAACATGGTATTATGCACTTTCAGCTATTCAGTCATAAATTAGTTTGACAATATGGAACAGTTAGAGAAAGTTTATGTATTTGAGCTGGATGGATTCTGTAAGTAATATTGCCGCAGTGTTATGTTCTAATGTATACACTGTCAGCTGAGTGAAAACCAAGCTGAAATTTATACTCACTCTATGTAGCCTCTTCTCCAGGGTCCTATAAGTTTGACAGATGAAAAGTAAAGCTTTTCTACATGCCTTGCGTCCTTTCTGCTGAGGTATAAAACATCCTGTAAATTGCATGTCAGTTGCTATAAACATTAAGCCAAAACCATTTTAAAGTGCTATTAGAGGAATTAAATACTGATTCAGGGCAGGTAAATGCACTGAAAGCAGGAACAAAAAACAGAAGTATAGTGCTTTCTTGCTTTTAAGGAAAAGCAGTGCCGTGTTTTCCATACAAATAAAAGGAAAATGTCCACTGGGATGAGTTTCAGTGCTCATCTGGAAGAGATTATGGATACATTACTCAGAAGAGAAGAGCAGGGACCACAGTATGACCCTCAGGCAAGTGGCCGATGACATAATAGCTTGAGAAGCTTCAGAAACAAGTGTTTGCTTATTCATTGTGGCAGACAAAGTGATGTTCTCCTCCATGACAGACACTTCCCAGTTTGCTTTGACTTGTCTTTTGTTGTGGGAGGCTACAAGTCATTCTGTATGTGCTGTAGTTACTAGAATTGCACTGTAAGCCTGAATACCTAATACCTAACTAATTTGTATATGCCATATTTTGGATTAAAAGGCGCATTGGTCATTTTTGGGAAAATTAAAGGAAAATTGTGTGAAAAATACAGTAGTTTTCTTTTTGTTTTAATTTTAACTAGAATGCTGGTTTGAAATTGTGATAGAAAATGAGATAGAACAGTTTTTTGTTAGTTTTATTGCAGTGCAGCAAACACAAAATGAGTGTTAAGGAAAAATCCAATGATACTGACTAAACTATAACTATAATCTAGTTTAATTCTTTAAAGAAATATTAAAGAAGATTTTCAGCAAAGTAGAAAATTAATGATGACTTGCTTTTATTGCTTACATTGTGGAAGACAGACGGTTAACCATTACTATATGTATGAACTACAAATTAGCCTAAATTTGACTGGGGGGAGAGTGACTATACGCTGATGGTGAGCATCAGTAAATAAAAGACATGCCTAGTATGCAAATAGATGGTGCAAGGAGCCAATGGAAAACAGAACTAAGTTCAAACTTAATTTTTCCATGCTGATTTAACTAAAAATTCCAAGTTGAATGTATAAAGTGACCATAAATGTTTACCCAACTCAAAGTAGTTGAGTAATGCTAGGGAATCTAAAGTTTTACATATGACAGTGTATTATTTAAGTATTTGAATTTGTGTTTACTGTGTGGTTTAACCCTTACAAGTTGGTATTGCTATTTTAATGTAGTATTATACTGTATATCGTTTAATAAATAGTAAAAAGTACATAAGAACTTCACTTCACTGCATAGTTACTTAAATTTACATTAACACTTCTGACTTTTACCTATTTAATTCAGTGTCATCAAATAACAAACATATGTTTGGGACCTGAACCTTTCTAAAAAAGGTCCCTGTTAGCATAGTCAGAAATCACCACACTACTCCATGCTTCTGTTACTGTGATCACTTACCATGACCTCTGAGGGTTGATGTTTAGGAACTCTGGATCTAGGAGTTTCTGGATCAGTTCATAGGTTTCAGCACTGTGATTACGATCACCATGGATTTTGGGAAATCTGATCAAAGATCAGCTCACCCAGTCTGTCAGCGGAGCGTCACAACATGCCTCTCTTCTTTTATTAGTTACTAAAGAGACGAAACGCAGCTGGCCTCCTGGCACTGATGCAAAGAGGAAGGATCTTTCCCATTTGTTGAAGATTTAATTCAGGAGTGCCTGATGGAAGATAAGATTTTGTGAGTCCCTCACTGCAGAGGGATGCCCCTAAAGGCAAGCACACTTCAAAGCAAGCAGAGACAGCAGATAGCTGCCTTGAGAAGTAAAACAGCTGGAAAGAGAGAACATTTCCAAAGAAGTGGAAGCATGACAGAACCAGAAAAGTTGAAAATGAAGCTTAAAACAGGTCTGAAAAGGCGAAGAGGAGCATGTGCAGATTAGACAAACACTGTGGTAGGTGTTGATTTAACAGGAGTAAATCCAGCACAACCACAGGACAGATTAAAACATGCCCTCTGCTACAGAGACATAAAAATATGAATACTTTTGGTTCATTAAGGTTTTAGTATAATAGGAAGAAGCAAAAAAATATATATATATATTTTTTTCATTTATTTTGAACAGACAGTCAGGCAAGTTTCCATTTGTTGCAACCAATTTTGTATAATCCTGCCTGAGGTAGTTGGTAAAGCTTGTAGTGTGTAAAGTTAAACATCCAACAATGTTGACACACTGTTCGGTAACGCTTTATAATACAGCCCGCGTTTTAGAGGGTAAGTACCCATTACTTACGGTGTAAGTTCTCTGTATGTACCCTTTACTTACGGTGTAAGTTCTCTGTATGTACCCTTTACTTACGGTGTAAGTTCTCTGTATGAACCAGGGTACATTCAACATACTTACCGGGTCCTACAGGTACTTAACTGTAAGTATAAATAAAGAACACAGAAAGAACCAAGAGAGTAACAACTGGGTAACTTTCTGACACTTACCGTGTACTTTACCAAAACATATGGTATAACGTTTCTGTATTTATCAGTTTATTTAAAATACTTATGGGGTTCTCCTAGTACTTAAATGTAGGTACAAATTAATTACCAGGAACAACAGTATAAAAAACTGGATATGTCATTGCCTGCACTTTCCCTAAATTTCTGGTGCAATATTAATGTATGTATATATATGTGTGTCTTATTTAAACATTTTGTTCATGATAGTTATAAAGGTTTCATTCCAGTCATACCCAAGGGACTTATCATTCTAATATATTTTATTAGTTTGAATAAAAAGATAATGCTGAGATTTCAAAGGGAATTTATTTTTTAATACACAGAAAACACAAGGTTTTATTTTAATGGATAATGGTGGATAGGTTTCCATCTTCAGTCCTTTTCTGCTCGACTCTTCTCACCGTTGTTGCCTTTGTCTTGCTCCTGGAGTCCTGGTGCACACCTTGTCCTGTAAAGCTGCTTTTTATAACCCCTGTTCTAAAAAGAACTTTAAACCCACACTTCACCGAGTTCTACTGTTCTTACTCTGAAAGTATGCAGTACTTACTCTGTAAGTACTCAGAAACAACAGAGAGCGGGCTGTATTATGTAGTGTGCAGTGTTCTGCAGTTCTTACTCTGTAAGTACCCAGTAAGTACTCAGAAACAACAGAGAGCCGGCTGTATTATGTTGTGTGCAGTGTTCTGCAGTTCTTACTCTGTAAGTACCCAGTAAGTACTCAGAAACAACAGAGAGCGGGCTGTATTATGTAGTGTGCAGTGTTCTGCAGTTCTTACTCTGTAAGTACCCAGTAAGTACTCAGAAACAACAGAGAGCGGGCTGTATTATGTAGTGTGCAGTGTTCTGCAGTTCTTACTCTGTAAGTACCCAGTAAGTACTCAGAAACAACAGAGAGCGGGCTGTATTATGTAGTGTGCAGTGTTCTACAGTTCTTACTCTGTAAGTACCCAGTAAGTATTCAGAAACAACAGAGAGCGGGCTGTATTATGTAGTGTGCAGTGTTCTGCAGTTCTTACTCTGTAAGTACCCAGTAAGTACTCAGAAACAACAGAGAGCGGGCTGTATTATGTAGTGTGCAGTGTTCTGCAGTTCTTACTCTGTAAGTACCCAGTAAGTACTCAGAAACAACAGAGAGCGGGCTGTATTATGTAGTGTGCAGTGTTCTGCAGTTCTTACTCTGTAAGTACCCAGTAAGTACTCAGAAACAACAGAGAGCGGGCTGTATTATGTAGTGTGCAGTGTTCTGCAGTTCTTACTCTGTAAGTACATACCACTGAGACCAATTTTTTGTTAAATCTTAATAAAAGCAAAAACAATCTGTACAACAATACATAACATTAAACTTATTTATTTATTTATTTACAATCATCATTGATTATATGTTTCTTTTAGGTAAAATGTTATATTTTTTGTTCTTCTTGATCTTCTTCTTCTTGTGCTTTTCCTTTTTTTCGTCTATCAGAAAGCAGGATGCGGAATCTTCTGCCCCTCTCCATCCTGCTTTTGTCCATAAGAAAAAAAAAATGAATAAGTTTACTTTTTAGATGCAATTATATGTATCATTAATTTCAAAGCATGTCACACAAGTTTTTAGCCTTTAGCAAATACTCATTGTGCATTTATAAAGTATATATATATATATATATATATATATATATATATATATATATATATATATATATATATATATATATATATATATAAACATACAGTTGGAAGTTTACATACACTCATGGACACAAATATCATGGAAATGTTTGCAAATACAGATTTACACATGAGTGATCACAAAAATTATGCAAGATAGTTTTGTCACTGGATCAGAAATAATTTAATTAATCAACTGGCCAATAGGAAAGTTATAATAGCATCATGCTTTTTGGCAGTTTTTTTTTGGCAATAGATACATTAAAAAAGGTAAAGGGAAAATGAAGAGAGTAGGAAAGCTCAGAATTCTGCGGCTGAACCTAAAACTATCAGCTACACTGCTGGAATAAGCAAGGCAACTTTTTAACACTCTGGCCTCAAACATACAGGAAACGTGTATTGTGCTTAAAAGTTGTATCTGTGCAAGGAAACCAACAAATTTAGCGACATCTACTACTTCAGCCAAGAATGATCAAAACTACAACCACACAGACACACGCAAAGGCAATGTGTTGACACGTCTCAGAGGTATAAACTTATATATGTATATACTACGTCTTGTCTCTTGAACCCAATATTGTGAGATGAGTATCTCGTCACACCTTTTGTGAGCAGTGAACACTGCACATACACATTCAGTGTGAAACAGCTTAGCATGGAGCAGCAGCAAAGATGCATTAGTTAACAGCTGTAGTAATTATCTGGCTAATATATCAGATTAATCTGACCACAAACAAACTGCTCCAGACCACAGGGCACCTAAAGAGGACTTGTGATTAGGAAGGTGTTGATAATGTTATGCTTGATCTGTGTATTTCTGCAACTGAAAGTGAGAGAGAATTTAAACGATTTAAACAATAATTTACACATGCACATGGAGACACACACACACCTGAAGGACCTGCAGCCATGTCAGGAACAGATGTTAATTTGTCCACATGTTCCTTCAAAACTGTGCATTCATCATGTAGGAATTTGATTTCCACCTTTAGCTTTGCCACCTCAACTAAAAACAAAAACAAAAGAAAGTACAACATGTTAAGAGTGTAAAACCTTGTGCTGCTTGAGAAAATGTTTTAGGCTAATGGATTAATAAAAGAGTCACACCCCTAATGTATGTATCAAGTTTGCTTTAGTTTAATAAATGGTTTCATTTATAATTACATATAAATTATACAGATGCAGTTAGTCACATTTAAGGGGGAGGGGGGATCACTGTTTGTAAAATGCCTGGATGATGGGGCAAAAATATATACAGTGCCTCAAATAGGGCAGTGCAACAAGATGATATGTTTCATTATGACAATAAAAAAATGTCTATTGTTTAGTATTAAGGTCTATCATCTATATCGTTGCAAAATACAACTTATTTTTTTGTTGCCTGGGTGATGCACCAAGGCTAATAGGATAGAAATAGGATAATAGGACAGCCCTACATCAGGATAGAAATGTTTGATCAAATTGCAAGGCCCTACCTCCGAGTACTATTCAACCCCCTACAGATTTTGCAAGTTAAACAGTCACAATTAACATATAATCGTGAAATATGGCCTATACGTGGCCCTGGACATGTTAAATACACTGTAGCAAAAAAAATATTCTCTGTTAAATTCATTTTGAAACATTTTGAAAAGTTAAAAATGGTCAATTATTATCCAACAATTCAAACCACCAGAATTCTGTGTGGTTCCCTCAAGTTTTAAAATGTATTTGAGCTATTACAAAAAATGAGCTTCACATGCTTGGATTAATTTTTTTTCTGACTACAAAAGCCCCTCCCTAAACAAAATAACAGCACTCATACATGGTAAGCATGGAAAACACTTGTCACAGATAAAACCCTGGAGGGTCACAAGGCTGGCAAGGGCTATAAAACCCTTTCAATGAGTTGGGCCTTTATGTCTTTGCTGTCGGGAGCATCATCCAGAAGTGGAAGGATTTCGGAGTCCTATAAAACCAAAAAATCAAAATGTTATCCAATACCACCAAGACAGTCTTAAAGAACACATTCCATGGAATGTGTTCTTCAAGACTGTTCTGGTGCCTTGAATAACAATTTGATTTGCTGGTATTATAGGACTTTGAAATGTGGTTTATGCAAAAGCGAACAGACATTTTTGTCCAAGTTTGGTATTCAATTACTCCAACATAATACAGTTATATCCTTTGTTACTCATGTCATTAATAGTATAACATGGGTTCTTTAAGACAGTCTTTGTGGAACTGGATAACAATTTAAGTTGCTGGTTTTATAGGACTCTAAATCTGTTTTATGCACAACCGAATAGACATTTTCCTAAGTTTGGTATACCATTACTCCAAAATGATACAGTAATATCCTTTGTTACTCATGCCATTAATGGAATGTATGGAATGTGTTCTTCAAGACTGTCTGAGTGTCATTGGATAACCATTTGATTTGCTGGTTTTATAGGACTCCGAAATGTGGTTTAAGTGCAACCGAATAGACATTTTTCCTAAGTTGGGTATCCAATTACTCCAAAATGATACAGTAATATTCTTTGTTACTCAATCTATTATTAATATGGAATGTTTTCTTTAAGGCTGTCTTGGTAGCATTGGATAACCATTTGATTTGCTGGTTTTATAGGACTTTGAAATGTGGTTTATGCTAAAGCGATTGGACGATTGGACAAGTTTGGTATCCAATTACTCCAAAATGATACAGTAATATTCTTTGTTATTCATGTCATTATTAGTATGGAATGTGTTCTTTAAGGCTGTCTTGGTAGCATTGGATAACAATTTGATTAGATTAGATATTTTTCTCTAAATATATTTTACTCTAAAATTTTACAGTAATATCACTTGACATGAATAACATTAACAGTATGGAATGTCTTCTTCACGGATTTCATTGTCTAATATGATAACAATTAGATTTTTTTTTGGTTTTATAGCCCCGAAATATCTTTAAAAAAAAAACGAATGGACATTTTTGGTATCAAATTACTCCAAAATGATACGGTAATATCACTTCAAACATTTATCTGGGATATATGAGAAAAAGATCACTAAGAATTTAGTGCTGTGATATGATATTAATTTGATTTGCTTATTTAATAGCTCTTTTTCCAAAACGTTACACTGCTCTACAGATAAGCAGTGGTCTTTCTGGTGTATATTTGTGGATTATCCCTCATTAAATCATGTTTATTTGGGTGTAAAACTAGTCTCTGTTCCATTTTAAGTCTCTGCACGAGAAGCGCCAGTCTCTGCTCCTCCGGGTGCGCTGTGCACGCGGCTACCGTAATACACGGCTTAGACGCGCACTCCAGTTCTCGGTGTAGATAGCGCGACCGAGCGTTTTCTAAGTGCAGATGGCGTGACCGCGATATAATTCCAGTAAGTAACGCTTTACTCATGTCAATGATAGATAGTTAACCTAAACTGATTTTACCTTTTTCCTTTCGTGTCTCCTTTTTTCACGGCTGCTGGCTCCCTCGCTTTGTGCCACTCAGTTTTCCAAACAACTCCTGCGGTCCTGACGTCATTTCCTGCTGCATTCACATTTACTCTCGTAAATGTCTAATTGGCCATAATATATTTTCTTTTAATTTGTTGCTGTCAAACAAAAAGTAATACATGCATATGTGTTTCATAATAACATTTTTGTGGACGATGTTTTGTCAAATACATTATTACGAAAAACAATATTATTGTAATTTTAAGACGATTAAATGTGACAAACATAACAATAATATAGCATAACAAAGCACTTATACCCTTTTAAATAAAACAAAATTTGAATATATAATAATATATATATATATAGTTAAATATAAAATAATAATAATAATAATAATAATAATAATAATAATAATAATACGTTTTTATTATGATTACTGTAATAATATTATTATTAATATAATTTCATTTTATGCCTTGTTCAAATGATCAAACCCAATACTTAATTAAGTGATATTGTCAAGATGGGTCAACATTTTTTGTATTTATTTTACTAATTATTTATTTAGAAAATGTTTTTTTCTGTTTTACTGTTATTTTATTTACTTTGTAGACTAGTTATAGGTACCTTGGAATTGGTTTGCGACAAAAAAATTTGAAAGCATTACAAGCTAGCAGTATTGCTAAACCTCCCTTCCAGTAGGTGGAGTACTGAGAATTTAAACTTAGTTCACTTGGTTAACTGTTTGTACTACAACACTGGCTGTTAAGCATGGAGCGAGGTAAGGTGGAATATGATATGATACATTAATATTGATATGCATAATAGGGTTTATTGATTTTAAGTCAACATACATAGATGTTACCAATCTTAGCTTAACTAGTTTAAATTATAAATCCTCTAGCTGGTCAACACACAGCTCCTCAGCAACGTTTTTTGCTCTGCTCCCGACAGCATGGATTTGTAGTGATAGCTAGGTAAACTGAAGCTATAGGGTTCATAACAAAATTACTTCAAAGAAAATAACAAGGCTGTCGTGAGTTTTTTTTTTGTTCAAATACCCTGTTACACCTTAAGTGGCGCATCATTTTCCCCCATTCCACCTTAAATATTGCTGCAGGAATAGAAAGTATGTTGCGCAATTTAAGGTGGTACTGAGAATGTCCAATAGAGCGGTCTGCTCAAACAAGAAGCAAAATATAAAGCTATTTTTTTGTGACGGCCATAGGATCGGAAAATGCACCCTTTGAATCCATTAAAAAGTTTCATAGTTAGTAATGTTAGTAGAGTATTATTATTATTATTATTATTATTATTATTATTATTAATATTGATCCATGATGGTCTGCTCTACTCATTAATACTTAATAATTACATATTAATTGATAGTTTAACAATACGTCTAGGTCATGTTTATGCAGGATTTTCTTTTTAATATTTACAGTTATGGTATATAGAACTTATAATGATCTGTTTTCCAAAAGCATCTTAACATTAAGAACATCAGACTTAATGATCTTAAACCCAGCCATGATTGTTAGATCCTCAGCTGGTTAATTTGGTTTGCAATTCATTTATGTGTAGATAATCAGGGATTATTTAATTTCAACCTTTTCTTCATTCAGTTTATTATTTTAAATATTGGCTTATTTGGATTGTTTTGTAACATTACAGTATATGAAATGCACTAGACCTGATGGATTTTTAACATAATATCAAATTACATTTAAATATTGTATTGTTATGTTTAGTCTGCAGAAAATATGTTCAGAAAAACACAATGTTTCCTACTATTATTATAACAAATTATCATTCACATATTAATGCAGTAATTTAACTTTGTGTATTTCATACTTATTAATGTATTGTGTTTTATAATAATTTTAATATACTACCATTTTTGAGCTTCTCTTTTTTATAAATGCACTGCTCTTTATTTTACACATCTTTATTATTGTAAAATTTATTTAATCAAACATTTTTTGTAAAATAGTTCGTTCATCCAACATTTATTTAATTATTTAATAAAGTTACATACATTTCTAAATAAAAGTATTTTCAATTAATGATTCAGACATCCTAACTAATATTAAAGTTAAGGGTGCAGTCTTACAATATGAAATATGCACTAATATTAATAATAATACACAACCGTCAAACAACATACCCTTATTTAGTACACATAAGTATCAACAACTAAAAATGTAGTGTTAATAATAATTTAATTCAATAATTATTTTCAGTTCTGATTCAAACTATGTATGTTTATACAGTCTCATATCTATGATCTACAAAATTACTGCACAACAACAAAAAAATGAATGTTAAATAGGTTTTTGACAAAACAGTATATTTTTTGTTTTCATTTACAAATTTCATGAACATTTTTACTCTGTGCCCTAAGATGGAAAGACCAAAAAGACTTCTTCCTCAAAAATATGTGGACAATGAAGAGACAGGTGTGACCAAGGATGAAGCATCAAGACAAGAAAGAAGCAGGTCAAGCAGCCAAGGTGACAGTGGATATTATATAAATTGAAATGCAGCAACCGAATATTATACATCTGCTGTGATTTCTATGGGTTCTATGATATATCTTGCTGGCCATTTTTGACCCATGTTGCACATTAGAGGAGTAGTGATACAAAAAGAGCTTTTATTAAAAAAGTAAGAAAATACAAAATAAAATAAGGATGCACTATGATCCAAAATACTAAATACTGAATGATTAAATTAATTTAAATTTAAATTAATTTATTGTAAACCTGTGTTGCGCATCAAAAGGTTAAAGGTAATGTATTAATAGGCTTTGGATAGATATCTATACGAACATGCTTGACTAGTTTCCCTTCTAAGGTAGTCCATTACATATATTGTCACTATAAGACTTTATGTTAAGTATTTTGCTTGGAACTATTGTGATGTAATTCATTACTTATGGTATTTTTTGAAACCAATGTCCCCACCACCATTAGCTAGCCATGACCATTTAGACAAGACTGATCTCTGCACAGGAGGAAACTTTGAAAGGCTGTCCAGGGCATGTAAGGTTAAAAGTAGCTACATAATCCTTCCACTTCTGGATGATGCTCCCGACAGCAAAGACAAAGGCCCAACTCATTGAAAGGGTTTTATAGCCCTTGCCAGCCTTGTGACCCTCCAAGGTTTTATCTGTGACAAGTGTTTTCCATGCTTACCATGTATGAGTGCTGTTATTTTGTTTAGGGAGGGGCTTTTGTAGTCAGAAAAAAAATTAATCCAAGCATGTGAAGCTCATTGTTTGTAATAGCTCAAATACATTTTAAAACTTGAGGGAACCACACAGAATTCTGGTGGTTTGAATTGTTGGATAATAATTGACCATTTTTAACTTTTCAAAATGTTTCAAAATGAATTTAACAGAGAATAATTTTTTTGCTACAGTGTATTTAACATGTCCAGGGCCACGTATAGGCCATATTTCACGATTATATGTTAATTGTGACTGTTTAACTTGCAAAATCTGTAGGGGGTTGAATAGTACTCGGAGGTAGGGCCTTGCAATTTGATCAAACATTTCTATCCTGATGTAGGGCTGTCCTATTATCCTATTTCTATCCTATTAGCCTTGGTGCATCACCCAGGCAACAAAAAAATAAGTTGTATTTTGCAACGATATAGATGATAGACCTTAATACTAAACAATAGACATTTTTTTATTGTCATAATGAAACATATCATCTTGTTGCACTGCCCTATTTGAGGCACTGTATATATTTTTGCCCCATCATCCAGGCATTTTACAAACAGTGATCCCCCCTCCCCCTTAAATGTGACTAACTGCATCTGTATAATTTATATGTAATTATAAATGAAACCATTTATTAAACTAAAGCAAACTTGATACATACATTAGGGGTGTGACTCTTTTATTAATCCATTAGCCTAAAACATTTTCTCAAGCAGCACAAGGTTTTACACTCTTAACATGTTGTACTTTCTTTTGTTTTTGTTTTTAGTTGAGGTGGCAAAGCTAAAGGTGGAAATCAAATTCCTACATGATGAATGCACAGTTTTGAAGGAACATGTGGACAAATTAACATCTGTTCCTGACATGGCTGCAGGTCCTTCAGGTGTGTGTGTGTCTCCATGTGCATGTGTAAATTATTGTTTAAATCGTTTAAATTCTCTCTCACTTTCAGTTGCAGAAATACACAGATCAAGCATAACATTATCAACACCTTCCTAATCACAAGTCCTCTTTAGGTGCCCTGTGGTCTGGAGCAGTTTGTTTGTGGTCAGATTAATCTGATATATTAGCCAGATAATTACTACAGCTGTTAACTAATGCATCTTTGCTGCTGCTCCATGCTAAGCTGTTTCACACTGAATGTGTATGTGCAGTGTTCACTGCTCACAAAAGGTGTGACGAGATACTCATCTCACAATATTGGGTTCAAGAGACAAGACGTAGTATATACATATATAAGTTTATACCTCTGAGACGTGTCAACACATTGCCTTTGCGTGTGTCTGTGTGGTTGTAGTTTTGATCATTCTTGGCTGAAGTAGTAGATGTCGCTAAATTTGTTGGTTTCCTTGCACAGATACAACTTTTAAGCACAATACACGTTTCCTGTATGTTTGAGGCCAGAGTGTTAAAAAGTTGCCTTGCTTATTCCAGCAGTGTAGCTGATAGTTTTAGGTTCAGCCGCAGAATTCTGAGCTTTCCTACTCTCTTCATTTTCCCTTTACCTTTTTTAATGTATCTATTGCCAAAAAAAAACTGCCAAAAAGCATGATGCTATTATAACTTTCCTATTGGCCAGTTGATTAATTAAATTATTTCTGATCCAGTGACAAAACTATCTTGCATAATTTTTGTGATCACTCATGTGTAAATCTGTATTTGCAAACATTTCCATGATATTTGTGTCCATGAGTGTATGTAAACTTCCAACTGTATGTTTATATATATATATATATATATATATATATATATATATATATATATATATATATATATATATATATATATATATACTTTATAAATGCACAATGAGTATTTGCTAAAGGCTAAAAACTTGTGTGACATGCTTTGAAATTAATGATACATATAATTGCATCTAAAAAGTAAACTTATTCATTTTTTTTTTCTTATGGACAAAAGCAGGATGGAGAGGGGCAGAAGATTCCGCATCCTGCTTTCTGATAGACGAAAAAAAGGAAAAGCACAAGAAGAAGAAGATCAAGAAGAACAAAAAATATAACATTTTACCTAAAAGAAACATATAATCAATGATGATTGTAAATAAATAAATAAATAAGTTTAATGTTATGTATTGTTGTACAGATTGTTTTTGCTTTTATTAAGATTTAACAAAAAATTGGTCTCAGTGGTATGTACTTACAGAGTAAGAACTGCAGAACACTGCACACTACATAATACAGCCCGCTCTCTGTTGTTTCTGAGTACTTACTGGGTACTTACAGAGTAAGAACTGCAGAACACTGCACACTACATAATACAGCCCGCTCTCTGTTGTTTCTGAGTACTTACTGGGTACTTACAGAGTAAGAACTGCAGAACACTGCACACTACATAATACAGCCCGCTCTCTGTTGTTTCTGAGTACTTACTGGGTACTTACAGAGTAAGAACTGTAGAACACTGCACACTACATAATACAGCCGGCTCTCTGTTGTTTCTGAGTACTTACTGGGTACTTACAGAGTAAGAACTGTAGAACACTGCACACTACATAATACAGCCCGCTCTCTGTTGTTTCTGAGTACTTACTGGGTACTTACAGAGTAAGAACTGCAGAACACTGCACACTACATAATACAGCCCGCTCTCTGTTGTTTCTGAGTACTTACTGGGTACTTACAGAGTAAGAACTGCAGAACACTGCACACTACATAATACAGCCCGCTCTCTGTTGTTTCTGAATACTTACTGGGTACTTACAGAGTAAGAACTGTAGAACACTGCACACTACATAATACAGCCCGCTCTCTGTTGTTTCTGAGTACTTACTGGGTACTTACAGAGTAAGAACTGCAGAACACTGCACACTACATAATACAGCCCGCTCTCTGTTGTTTCTGAGTACTTACTGGGTACTTACAGAGTAAGAACTGCAGAACACTGCACACTACATAATACAGCCCGCTCTCTGTTGTTTCTGAGTACTTACTGGGTACTTACAGAGTAAGAACTGCAGAACACTGCACACAACATAATACAGCCGGCTCTCTGTTGTTTCTGAGTACTTACTGGGTACTTACAGAGTAAGAACTGTAGAACACTGCACACTACATAATACAGCCGGCTCTCTGTTGTTTCTGAGTACTTACTGGGTACTTACAGAGTAAGAACTGCAGAACACTGCACACTACATAATACAGCCCGCTCTCTGTTGTTTCTGAGTACTTACAGAGTAAGTACTGCATACTTTCAGAGTAAGAACAGTAGAACTCGGTGAAGTGTGGGTTTAAAGTTCTTTTTAGAACAGGGGTTATAAAAAGCAGCTTTACAGGACAAGGTGTGCACCAGGACTCCAGGAGCAAGACAAAGGCAACAACGGTGAGAAGAGTCGAGCAGAAAAGGACTGAAGATGGAAACCTATCCACCATTATCCATTAAAATAAAACCTTGTGTTTTCTGTGTATTAAAAAATAAATTCCCTTTGAAATCTCAGCATTATCTTTTTATTCAAACTAATAAAATATATTAGAATGATAAGTCCCTTGGGTATGACTGGAATGAAACCTTTATAACTATCATGAACAAAATGTTTAAATAAGACACACATATATATACATACATTAATATTGCACCAGAAATTTAGGGAAAGTGCAGGCAATGACATATCCAGTTTTTTATACTGTTGTTCCTGGTAATTAATTTGTACCTACATTTAAGTACTAGGAGAACCCCATAAGTATTTTAAATAAACTGATAAATACAGAAACGTTATACCATATGTTTTGGTAAAGTACACGGTAAGTGTCAGAAAGTTACCCAGTTGTTACTCTCTTGGTTCTTTCTGTGTTCTTTATTTATACTTACAGTTAAGTACCTGTAGGACCCGGTAAGTATGTTGAATGTACCCTGGTTCATACAGAGAACTTACACCGTAAGTAAAGGGTACATACAGAGAACTTACACCGTAAGTAATGGGTACTTACCCTCTAAAACGCGGGCTGTATTATAAAGCGTTACCCACTGTTCTTGTCAAATTCACCAACATGGATTTGTTGCTAAAGACAAAATGGTCTATAAAAGTCTAAAAAAGCATACGTTTCTTTTTCACAACATCACTGCAAACAAAGAGGGTGGTGGCTAACTGACAGACAGCCTAGATTAAAGGAGAACTCTGGTGTGAAATAAACTTTGGGTGCATTAAAACATTATAAAAAGTACTTACCATTGCTGAATAGCCCACCTCTGTTCTCTCGCAGCTTTTTGAGATCCAGTATTTTTTTTGCACTTTGCCTAAACAGGCTTTAGAATGAGTGAGACTGGTCATGTCTTGCGCCTGCAGACAAATCGCTTTATCCACCGTTATTCAGGCTCAAAGTAGCTCCACACTTTGTTGGTAGAATCCGGAGAGCCCTAACTATTAAAACGAGGCATTTAGAACTTTAAAACTGCACGAGAAGTTTACTAAAAAAGCCACTGTTTACAACCCGTCGTGTAGGTAAAACTTTGGGCAACGCCATCTTAAATTTAAGTCACAATAAATTAACCGTCGAGCATGAATAATAAAACATTGTAAGAAATGTTTATGTAATTTACTTACTCTCTTAACACCTCTAACACACTAACTACTTCTAACCTCATTTCCTTCTTCCTCTCCTTCACTCCTCTATCCTATTATTCCCCTTTGACCTCCTTTTATCCCTATCCAAAGATGTTTTTCCTTTAAACTTATTTTACATTGTACTTGACTATTGTAAGTCGCTTTGGACAAAAGCGTCTGCCAAATGTAATGTAATGTAATGTAATGTAATGTAATTTGTTGTTGGTTCTTTGCATTCTAATATCGATAGTAACCAGATATTTTCAGCAACAGCTGGAATCAATGCATTTCCAAGGAATTTATTTTACAATCTGCTCAACTATCCAACCTCTTCGTTCGTGCTCGACAGTTGATTTATCGTGACTTAAATTTAAGATTTAAGTCACGGTGGCATCCAGTGATTAGCTAAAGCTACGGGTTGTAAACAGTGGCTTTAGTAAACTTCTCATGTCGTTTTAAAGTTCTAAATGCCTCGTTTTAAACGTCAGGGCTCTCCGAATTCTACCAATGAAGTGTGATTTATCTGCAGGGGCAAATTATGCCCCGTCTCACTCATTCTAAAGCACGTTTGGGCAAAGTGCATAAAATACTGGATCTCAGAAAGCTGCGGGAGAACAGAGGAGGTCTATTACACAAAGGTAAGTACTTTTTACCATGTTTAAATACACTCAAAAGTCCATTTCACACCGGAGTTCTCCTTTCATAGTAATTTATTTTCAGACCTTAAATAATGCAAAGAAAACAAGTTCATATTCATAAAGATTTAAGAGTTCAGAAATCAATATTTGGAGGAATAACTATGGTTTTCAATCACAGTTTTCATGCATCTTGGCATGTTCTCCTCCACCAGTCTTACACACTGCTTTTGGATAACTATGCCACTCCTGGAGCAAAAATTCAAGCAGTTCATTTTGGTTTGATGGCTTGTGATCATCCATCTTCCTCTTGATTATATTCCAGATGTTTTCAATTTGGTAAAATTAAAAGAAACTCATCATTTTTAAGTGCTCTCTTATGTTTTTTCCAGAGCTGCATATGTATTTCAATACATAGTATACCTTTCAGTGTAGATGATTTCTCTGTCTGTGTTTAGATGGTAAATGTGTGAGTGGTGACCATGAACTTCTGCAGTGCATCGAAATCCAGCCTGTCTGTCTCAGGAAAGCAAAGATACATATATGGTGTGTATTCAGGAAAGGTTGTGAGCAGAGTGAGCAGAGAGCAGGGTGGAAAACGACTGGAAAAGTGGACTGTTATTTCCTGTGGCTGCTGTGCGTTTTGGAGCCAAGCCACTGGGGGCTGCGGGGAGATGAGACCGAGCCGCTGAACCCCTACAGAGTCACACAAAGTGTGCTGGGAGATACTCAGCTAATCCCCACCTACCAACACTCACACACACACATGCACACAGACGCACACACACACAGCATGGATTTGGGCAGTGGCTCAGCACTGAAGCTAGAGCTTCATCTCACACACAAAAGCTCAAAAACACTCTCTCTCTTCTCTTCTCCAGCTAGAAGAGAGAAAAGTAGGGCATCTAGCTGTAGCATTCCACAGACTCCAGAGAATCTGATATAGTGTCCTAAATAAGGGTGTTTTATCTCACCTGAAATATTCTGTATTGTCTTCCACTGACTCCACACTGCACCTTTTTATGATGTGTGCACATTAATGCCTCCCACACTACAAGATAATAGAGCTGATTTTAAGACTGATTTGCTTCAGGTTTCAAATCTTCGTCTAGAGCAGTCGGTCCAACACAGTCAATCAATAAATCAATGGCTTTTTTTTCAATCGAAGTTAACAAGCATCAATGGAAACACTGCTGCCATTTGTATTTAGTATGCTGTTCGAGTTCGTTGAGTCGATGCCAATTTCCCCACAGCTTGTCCTTCAAGAGCTTGCGGGATCAATCTGCAGGACGTTCGCTCTGCCATTAAAAGTTATATAACAGATTTAGGTGCCACCAAAATGTGGTTTGATTGCTCCATCGGTTGTCTTGGCTGCGTGCCACATGACCTGTTCATTGGACATTTAGTTTAAGTAAGTTGATGTAGGCAGCTGATAGTTCCCTGGTGGTACTAGTTTTCTGGAACTATTTGATTGAGCGATTTGCAGCTTTTGTTTTCAGTTTCTTGCAAAGTTCACACTTTGCTGCTTTTCGTCTTTTCCAGCATCTTCAATGTTTTTGAAGTCAAGCTATTCCAGACTTCATCGTCTTCTGATCTCATGGTCGACTTTGTTATTAGTGTTTATGTGATTATTTGTCCGAGGTGCATAAACTTTTCAAAAACAAGATATCACTGTTCAAAATGATCATCCCTATGGTGCATTGGTAATTTTACATCACTTGGGTTTTGGCCTAATTAATGTGGACACCTACTTAAGTGCTAGCTTCATCCTGAATTGTAAATATGACGCATATTTATTATTTATGACTCAGTATACTGAGATATGGAGTGGATGCCGATTCTCTGGGAAATGTGACTTTGACCTCATGGCTGAAAGATTGTCAACCATTTAGGCGCCAAGTTAATTGGCTATATAAAGTGAATTTAGGGTGGATTTAAACTGTGTTAACTTCACCAATGATATTTAAATCAAGTGATTTTTTAAGTGAACCGTATAATTTTTAAATCATTTTATTTCTAATTGTTTTCCTATTTTCTCTCCAATTTACACAGCCAATTACCCAACCCACTTATTAGGACTCCCCTTTTACTAGTGATGCCCCAACACCAGGAGGGCAAAGACTAGCACATGCCTCCTCTGATACATGTGAAGTCAGTCAACGTCTCTTTTCGAACTGATGCTGATGCAGCATTGCTGAGTAGCATCACTGTGCGCTCGGACGAAAAGTGCAGCGACTCAGTTCTGATACACCAGCTCACAGATGGCTTGTGCTGATCAACATCACCCTTTGGAGCGCCATCTACCCACCCAGAGAGAGCAAGGCCTATTGTGCTCTCTCAGGGCTCCGGTAGTCGATGGCAAGCTACATGAACAGGATTCGAACCGGCGATCTCCTGATCATAGTGGCAGCACTTAGCCCACTTTACAACTCAGAGCTGTGAACCGTATACTTTATATACATATCTACGTACAGCTCTTACAGTCTTATGTCTACTTTTTGTGTATATATGTGTGTATTCACCTTAAGCTTGCTTTGCAGTATGTATAAGTCCTGTTGATTTTTTTTACTTTTCAGCCATGGTTTCGTCCACATCCCTTTCTTTTTCTTGGCTTTTTTTGAACAGAAATATCAAAGTCTGCACTTACTTCACAAGAAACTCCCAAAATGTTTTCAGGATCAGAGACATTGACTAGACGAGCATTGTCTTGCGTGTTTGGGGTTTTTAAACTTCTGTATTGACCAGTACAAGCCCTGCTAATTCCATCTTTGCACTCATGTTTTCACCCATGGCTTTATTTTTATCCTTTCTTTTTCTCTGCTTTTTTTTGTTGCAGAAAGCATTGCAACTTGTATATCAGTAATTTGCCTGTTATCGGCTGTTGTTTTCATCCTGTTTACTAGAAAATTCTTCAGTGTTTTAAGAACTGAAAGTGTAACCTGAGCATGTCTACTCTTAGGACACTATCTTATGCCCTGCGTAAGGCGTGCCACAATGCTCCTGCCAACAGGCTATTTTTACGCCTTATGCCTGCATTGTTAAATTAGCATCAGAGCTTATGAATAAGGTCACAAAATGAACTTTACAATAAATTAAGACATAAGAAACCATGTAATTTTAAGTACCATTAAGTAGTTTTTAAATGTTATGTGCCTAACTATTTTAAAAATATAGATTTTGCACAAAAATACAGCTGTGAAAAAAAATCTTAATTTTCTGAAACAGTTTCTCTGATTTTGCTATTTATAGGTACATGTTTGAGTAAAATGAACATTGTTGTTTTATTCTATAAACTACGGACAACATTTAGTTAGGATTTTAAAACTCAAGTACTGTGGGCCAGACATAAGTTCACAATAAGCATTCCACATTTCATTGATAAAACAGATATTTGGATCCAACACAAAAAATATGGTTGCGACCATAGAAACTAAACAACATTTGACGAATAAAGCTTCTTTTTGTTGCTGAAATCCCATCTGCTTATTCAGTGCTGCTCTCAGTTATGTACCATGTAATGAAGAGTTCCGTTAACAGGAAACTGTAAGCCATGGTACAACACGTGTGTGTTGTGTATACAGACAGCGGAGGTGAAAAGTATGCTGTGTTGTGTTAGCAGCTTAGCGAGCTTCCATCTCTTACTCGTTACTCCAATACACACACACACACACACACACACACAGACAGGCTGGAATGATGACATCACTGTGGGGCAAATCAGGATATCCCCAGCAACAGGGAGGTGAGAAACGATGGCCCACTCAGCTCAGTGATGGGAAGAAGATCAAGGATTAAACTGCCCAGAGCCAGGCCAAAACCCCTCCATCTGCGGGGCAAAACCCCTCTATCTACAACATCAGGCCATGCGGAACACATTGCCCACTGTTTGTAGGGTTAAGGTCCTGAATGACAAATATTGCTTATGATAATATTATTTGATTTATTTAGGATATTAATATTTACATAATAATTAATGTGTAGAGCATGTGCTTAAAAATATTGCTAAATAAGAATATAATTTTTGTATTCATTCTGCCATTACAAAACAGTTTGGATGGTATTTTTCATCTTTGATTTAAAGCTCACGGTATCCATTTCTTCAAAGAAATATATGAAATACCTACAAATCTGACCATTATACATGAGATCCCTCAGAGAAGTTGCTGCATATTTTGGACATGGTTAGCAAAATGCTTCTGCTCTTAGGCAGTAAAATGTTAAATTGTAAATGTATTGAGAAATATTTTTCAAAATAATTAATTGCCCAGTGCTTCTATCAGCCTTTACCTGGTGATGGATCTTGATACAGTGCTGTCTGAGAGACTGAAAATCATAATTGTTCAGCTTTCTATCTATATTTTGGTTAACTAGCTGGCTATTAATCTGATGTTGTATTACGTAATAACACAGTAATCAGTAATATTGGCATAGTAATAACATTGTAATAATATGGTAATAACACAATTGCAATAACACTAAGTACCTGACAAACACTAGCACAAAAAGTGTAATCAGTGAAGTCAACTTAAATAACCATTACTGAACAACTACACATAGCCATATAATCTCACATACAACCTCTTCTAAGCCCCTCCTACTGAAATTGCACTGGATAGTTGAATGAATGGAAACTAGGCTATGTGTTCAGTTTTTCACAAGCTCAGCAGATTTTTTCATGTGTCGTGTATCAGCGAATTGCTTGTTAAGAGGGATTAACAACAGAAAGAGCTATTGAGATACAAAGCCATTGACTGGGGTTAGAATATTAAGCAAAAGTTAGCTCTAATTCAGTGCTCATGTGTGCATTATACTTTACTGTGCAAATCGTGCACCTAGAAAAGTGGAAGTAAAACACTAAGGAAATGTTTTGCTTGTTTAAAAAAAAGTTACTTTACAATAAATGAAGACATATGTAACCATGTACTTTTAAGCAATGTTGAGTAGATGTTTATATGTTATGTGCCTAATTATTTTTAAAAAATGTATTTTGCACAGAAATACAGCTCTGGAGAAATTAAGGGACCAGTTTCTCTGATTTTGCTATTTATATTTATATGTTTGAGTGAAATTAGCATTGTTGTTTTGTTCTATAAACTACGGACAACATTTCTCCCAAATTCCAAATAAAAATATTGTCATTTAGAACCTTTATTTGCAGAAAATGGGAATGGCTGAAATAACAAAAAAGATGCAAAGATTTCAGACCTTAAATAATGCAAATAAAACAAGTTCATATTCATAAAGTTTTAAGAGTTCAGAAATCTATATTTGGTGGAATAACCCTGGTTTTTAACCACAGTTTTCATGCATCTTGGCATGCTCTCCTCCACCAGTCTTACACACTGCTTTTGGATAACTTTGTGCCACTCCTGCTGCAAAAAGTCAAGCAGTTCAGCTTGGTTTGATGGCTTGTGATCATCCATCTTCCTCTTGATTATATTCCAGAGGTTTGTCTCTTATTTTTTCCAGAGCTGTATATAAGAAATACACTCATCTTCAAAAAACTGTCATAAAGTCACTCAGAATGTCAGTGGGTAATCTTTAATGACTGCAATGAGTCCTGCTTTTGTCTTGGCATAGACAACCAACAAACTAGTGTGTGGAGTCACTGTGGTCAGTGTCAAGACCAATCGTTTGTGATGCCTCACGCATCCAAGAAGTATTATAGTGTGGGGTGCAATTTTGATTGATTCCAGATCACCTTCTGTCTTTATTACAGGCATTTTGACAGCCCAACATTATGTTAGCGAGGACCTGTATCTAATGGCTCTTCCTTTTCTGTGTTGCTACTTCTGTAACAGTGCTGTTTAAGCATGTATTGTCCTGGTAGCCTTAATCTTCCTTACAAACATCATCTGACACACAGCTGATGTTGTAGCACTAGCAGCACAGTGATGTGTGAATAGCAGGTACTGATGTCTGAGCTGTCAGCCATAAATAACCCTTTACTGCTGAGAGTTCTGACTCTCTGAACCCTGTACACATATACACACCCCATACACACATTCACACATAATCATTCTTATGCTCGCGTATAAGAATAAGATCTCAGACCTCTCTCTCTCTCTCTCTCTCTCTCTCTCTCTCTCTCTAAGGTGAGTTCTTAACATATAATTTTTACTGTGCTTTTTGATGAGGAGTTCATTGTGCACAGCTGTGCCGTGGTGCTATTTAAATAGCTGACATTCTGAATTTTCGCAGCCCTCTGGGTGAACACGAACGCGTTCAGCGAGTCTACAGAAACAGGTGTTCTCCATAAGACTAAAGGTCTTTCAAACTAAAGCTAATGCATCATAATAATGAATATACAGGAAAATATAGTGTAACTAAGCCTGAGCTAGTGAAAAAGTTATGTTTAGTAATTAGACACTGTATGCGATGATAAATGTCACAGTAAAATTAAACAGTAAAATTCATGTGCAATCAGTGTTTGGCAAAGTTTGGTTCAGTTAGATTAGAATCTTTTGATCTGCATGTTTGGATCTTATCTGAGTGGGAAAAGCAGTACATTAAGAAGTGATCGTATTAAACATCAAACAATATTAGATAAAGTAAAGGACTTTCCCTTGCCCTTATTTGAAGATATGGAATGTTCTCTATTTCCTGTTAAAGAACTAATAAATGCTCACCCAACTGTAAAAACAGTTATATGATTGCTATTAAATGCTAAGAAAATGAAGCTGATTTAACTCAGAATGGGATTATTACTTATCCCCGTGTTTCTTATTGCTGTGTTCTTGGGTGCAATGAATTAAGAGCAGTGCAGTGATATAAGCTGAAGACTAATGCAGACTTTGAGTTTGTTATCCCAATGTTCCTTTAACAAGTCCCTGCAACTCTAACTACCCACCTTTTCTGAAAGCACACTCTGGTGCACTATTGCAACAGGACAATGATCCTCCACATGCTGCTGAGCTTGCCATGTAGACACAGAAACTGTGATTGTCACTGCTAGCCGAATCACTAGACCTATCCTGATTGAAAATATGTGGGATGCTTTTGGACACGCTTTTAAAACTCCACCTCTACCACAAAATCAGCAGAAACTGTAGCTTAGGCAGTATGACCAAGAGTTTCCCATATTAGTCTATTCATTCATTCATTCATTTATCCAGTCATTCCTCCATTAATTATTTGGTCATAGAGGTGGTAAAAGCCAATCCCAGAAGTCATCAGGAGAAAAGGAGGAAGGCAGGGTACACCCTGGACAGGCCACCAATTCATCGCAGGGCAGAGCGACAGATAAACACACCGACATAATCTCTCACACACTCACACATTTTTTAAGGATGAAGTGGAACAAAATTGCAACCTCATGGTCCAATTCCACCCAAAGAGCAATTATTATGTTGATATAAAACAAAAAAAAAAACGAATAAAATATAATATATACAGCTCTGGAAAAAAAAAATAAGACCACTTTAAAATGATGAATTTCTTTGATTTTACCAAATAAAAAAAAACACAGTAGTGACGTAACAGCAACATGAAATCCGGAGTGCATAATGCACTTTTTATATAGCAGCATTGATGAAGCTGTTTCTCAGCATCTTTGGATTGTGGGAGGAAATCAGAGCACACAGAAAGACCAGACTCACCCCAGCCAGGAATTGAACCCAGGCCTCCTTGCTGTGAGGTGACGGCGCTACCCACTCATTCCAAAATGAATTAAAATCTGACAGTAAGAAATACATTAAGTATGTGTGTTGTTGGGTGCAGTGAATTGAAGCAGTCTGGTGAAATGGGCTGAGGAGTAGTACAGACTGTTTGGAGTGTTTTATGTTGGGAGAATCCCGTGTATGGACTGCCAGAGGAAATGAAATATCTCTTGGCTGCATTTTTAAATTATGCGTGAACCACTCTTTAACCATACAGGCCATTTACAATCTATTTTAAGTGCTGTTTTTTTCTAACAGATTCAAAGAATGCAGACATCCAGTACTAATAAATTCCTATTAAGTGTCATAAGAATGTCATTAGTGAGTCTGGTCCAATGTTGGTCATTCTATTGAGATTCTTTCTAAGATTTTCTGATTTGCCGGAATTGAACTTGAGCTGGGTGCACTGTAAGCAAGGGTAAATTGAATTAACTTGAGTTAATTTAACCTAAAACCTTCTTTTTTAATTCTACTTTAGATTTTATGTTCAGGTAAAATTCAAGAAAATATTGTCCTTTAGACATACTATTTTGGAGATGTTTTTTCTTAGGACAGAGACAATATTTGTATTCCAATGCAGTGTCGCACTCCTCTTCAAGCAAGATGGACATTCTTTACCGGGTTTTACCAGGCTTCCTTTCCTTTGGCAGAGACCCCATTTGAACATGTTTTCAGCCTCCCTGTGAAAAAACTAAAAGACTCCCTGACCTTGGATAAAGGTCTCCTCTCAGGTATGGTAGATTTTTATGAGAGGGCTGAAGGTTAACGTCTTACCTCAGGTCACCATCTTTAGGCTGAAGTTTTCCCATTCCTCAGTTTGCCTCCTGCACAGCGTGTTCTAGGATTTCAGCTCGCTCTCCTCCCAGTGAAGATCCCACCCTGTTGGATTTGGGCTTGTTGCAGATTCACTTCACTTGAGCTTGAAAACCATGACTTTTTGTTTGTTTGTTATCATCACTTCTACACTTGTGATTCACTGCATTTGACTTTAGGCATTTGTAGGACTTTAGCTTATCTGTTGCTGTAAGGTTTGTCAGCCCCCCCTTTTCATCATCAGTCATATTATGTCCACAAGACTGTGGTTGACCAGATGTTGTTTGGGCAGCGAATCATTTATTTCATGGTGGTATTTTTATTGTAAGCTTGTGAAGACAGAAAGCACTGGCTAACATAAACACTCAAGAGATGTCTATTAATCAGCTACAGCGCATCTGTTTATTGTCTAATATCACCATTATTATTTAAAGTTCCCTTTTTAAAATATATATTTTTTCCAGCAAAAATGTACTCCGCATTTAGCCATTTTATGCACACACACTCGCTCACATTTATTACTGATTAATTAAAATAGAACAGTGTAGCTGTACAAGGTTTATATTTATAGCCTATAGCCAATATTTATAGCCAATAGTAGTGCTGGGCGGTATGACCAAAAATGTATATCACGGTATTTTTTGTATTTTTTGCACGACTAGCTTTTAATATCGGTTTGTGACATACTGTACTGTTAGGAGTATATATAATATGAAATACTGAGGCATTAAATGAAGGATTTGATTAGTATTGGGTTTACTTTGTCCCACAAAATTACACAATTTATGAAGAAATCAGACTTTATTATCAGAAAAACAGCTGAAGAATGTAAACAACAGACATTAAAACTTTAACACTTTAACACAGCTTCCTTTACACAACTAAATATTTTAAATAGTTTAAGCCATTCATAGTTGAAGCCATTAGAGTATCTAATATTATCCTTCAAGCTGCAGTACTAATATATTGAAAAGGGCTGTATATTTTAAGTGCTTCTCACCTCGCATCCTCGAGTTTTAGGGAGTTTTTGTCTTTTGTGCTGAATAAATGATTTTGACTCAGGACTGTTTCTGGGCTCGTCTGCGAGATGAAGGGCTGTTCTCAGTACTTAGCTTAGCTTGTTATGCTAACTGGCTAGTGTTAATCAGTGAGCTGTGTGCTTCTTTGGCGGTGCTGTTCTACACGGCGCTCTGCAGCGCCTCTAGTGGTATGGCGGTATGTGAAAAATGCATGTTCTAAATGACCCTCCGGTGTACTGTATGAACTGATATACCGCCCAGCAGTGGCCTATAGCCTTTATTAACAAGAAGTAAACTTTATATTATAGTAAAAATCTCATCACTTTCCAACTGGGGACGAGCCCTAAATCATGGAAATTAGTCAAGTGAAGGTAGCCGCCATCTATTAAAAGTAACACTTTTGATAAACATCATTGTCCTAAAGGGGTGTTAAGAAGGTAACGATTGCTGTGAGAAACTGATTAGTGTTCTCTGGTCTGCCCTCTATAGGAAGCCTAGGATGCTATATGAACAGTTACATTCTTGATGCAGCTTGTTGTTCATACAAATGCATCGCCAAGCAACAAATATACTTCTATACTCACCTCTTAGGCCTGCAAAGTAAATGTAAAAATGCTTATATAATATAAGCATCTTTTAAGCCTGTTTGGCTTGTTATGGAACATTGATTTACAGTATTCAGCTAAAGCAAATCCATGCATAGCAAAAATTCTGTAAAACTCCAAATTAGTTATGACATTTCCATTTTATAAATCTATAAAGTAGATCCAACTATATCTGGATTTGCATAAATGTGTATTTGATGATGATATAAACATGTGACAAATACCTCAGGCAGATTATCTGGGTTGATCAGACGGCATTGTCTCAAGTGCTTGGCTGTCAGCATTCTTGCTCTGATCAAATTCTGCTTACTCGCAAGAAGTTATTAAAGGCAAAAATCAATAGGGAGAATGGATTAGTGTGGGCAACAATCTATTATCAGCACCGGGCGAACGTTAAGCCGGAGATGAAAGTGCTTGGTGTCTCGACTAACTCTCTGTGACAGGCGCATAATGGAGCACCCTGAGCGTCATCGTGCTAAAACGTACAAAGCTAATGTCGTCTATTGTGGGGTTCCTGCTCCGCTCTGCCCGTCTATGCTGAGCTGAGGTTTCGGTCCGGGACAGAGGGATTTATGAGTAAAGCTCCTCTCTCTGCTTTGGAACAAAGCCACGGGTTTGTCTTGTAAGGCCAATGATTTTCTTGGAAACGTGCCATGTCACTTAGCAGGCCTCCACCCATTAACCATCAGGCTGAATCTGGAGGGACTGTGGTGAGGAACGTGGTGTAGATTATGTGATCTTTTAAAGTACAGACGTGAAGGGTTGGTGGGGCAGTGTTGGTGTAAGACCAGTAGCTGAAGTGATAGATTGGTATTTGGTTTAATAGCTAAAAAAAGTAAAAATTTGGATAAATATAGTCTGCACATGAAAGTGACTTTATTTTGATAAGTATTTGTATGATTTAGTGCAGTCATTTTTGTAGTTTGAGTGTTTTTATGTCTCATGATTAATTCTTCATAGAAACTAATAGTGTGGTAATACTTGGATATGGTCTCAAGCCTTGTCTCAACCTCACCTCAGGGAAGGGTGGACTCATAAATAGTTGTAAAAATCAGCTGAACTCACTGCTTCTGTCTGAGGTAATATACAATTAATTTTTGTTCTGTATATTATTCAATGAAGTATTATAGAAACAAATGCACTGTAAAAATTATTTATATACTATATATAAATACTATATATATAAACATATATGTCTACATCTCATGCAAGCCAGACTAAGGACAGACACTCGCAGATACAAATTACAGAGTTTACAATGGGGACTAGGTTTGAGAGTTGAGAGGGACAGGCAAGGTCAGTAAGAAAATGGCTGCAGATGTAAACAACAAAAAAACAGAGAGTAGTCAGGAAAAGCAGGGTCATACATGGTAAATCCAGCAACAGGTAATTAGTAGTATGGAGAAGGCAAAAGACAAGAAACTGAGATAGAAAAAAGGGTCAGTAAGAAATAGGCAAAACAATATGTGTCGTTCTATTAGACTAGATTCAATACTCAGCAAAGAACTCAGCAAAAAGAGGGGTACATATACTAGGAAGGACAGGTGAAGCCAATTAGTAACACAGAGCGCAGGAACGCTGTAGCATCATGTGATCAGTGGAATCAGGGAAGCCTGGTGTAGGTGCATGCTGGGAAGTGGAGTCTTTAGAGAACAGTTCAGAGCCCTGCTCAGGCACTGACAGTACATTGTACATAAATACTGAAGTCATCCAGAATATGAAGGAACACATAAGAAATAATGTAGTTAATTAGTAACTAATTGTTAAACAAACCAAAATATTCTGTGAAGCCTTTAGGTCCACTTATCTGGGGTGCTGTTAACTTGTGGTTTGTGAGGATGGTAACTCTGATGAACGTATCCTGTGCAACAGAAGAAACTCTTGGTCTTCCTTTCCTGGAATGTTCCAGACATACACTGTGTATAGCTGGAAAGAGCATCATCTCTCAAAAGTGAAGTCACCACAGGTCGAGTGCCCCCTGCTGTTCGGTAGCAGAAAGCTGTGTAACCCCACCCATCCCCATAGATTTCAATGGCAAAACCGACAACTTTCAATTACGTTTTTTTCCAATATACTGTAATTCTACCTTCATTATTTAAATGCAACAGCTAGTGTAACCTCTGCTTATATTGTAAATTTTTTTACATCCCCACAAAAATAATTTCTTAAAACGTTATTCAGCTCTATTTTAAAAAGGTGTGGTTATTGTAAAAGGGCTAGTTATGGGCGGGACCAGTAACAGACCGTCAGCTCCGCTTCGCTCTGCAGCCTGTGACCTCGAAGCAGCCCTTTAGGGGTGGGGTTATTTAAATGAGTAGGCTGTCTCTCCACAGTCTTTCTCCCTACTCTGGTCTCTACTGCGCAGACTCTGGTATCAGGATCGCCAATATGGCAGAAGATTTTGGCTACATTTTCATTAAATGAATGGGAACGGCGACACTGTGTCCATGTTTTTTACAGTCTCTGGTTCCTGATGAGTGCCAGTTTCATTATTCATCATCGTTTTTGACAGTCTTTAGTAATGCACTTGAGGATACTTGAGGATAATTTCAGTTTTTTAACATTTTCTGGATTGACTGACCTTCATTTCCTAATTTTCTGTATTTAGTTGAGCAGTTCTTGCCATAATATGTATTAGACTATTACTCAAATAATGCTATTCACTGTATACCAACTCTACCTGTTTACAACTCAACTAATGCCCTCAAACACATTAGGAGGGCAAAAAAAATGTAATTGACTTTTGACAAGGCACAAACATACATATATACATATATGTGTGTAAAATGAATGATAACGCAAGTACAATTAACTATAAATTAAGTTATTTCTGTTTTTCTCTTTTTCAATTTTTATATGATGAAAAACAATCTTAGACTTGAGTTGGACTTGCAATGTCCTGGGTTTGGTCTTGACTAGGACTCAGCTCTAGTGGTCTTGTCTACAAGACTACAAACTAATTAATTTCTTAACTGGCAAAATTATTGTTTATTTACATACATATTTATCTTGCCTTTATCTGTTATTGGTGCAAAGTTTAAAATAGCAAATTACAGTATCAAAATATCCATCAATTACTTTCCCACACAAGGTGTTTTCATTGGTTTAATGTTTTACTCACCATTATCTTAAGTATTGCTCTGACATTTTAGCTAATTCTATTTAATTGGCAGCAGTGAGCACTTGAGCTGCCAAATGTCTGCTAAGCCTACATGCAGTAAAACCCTGGGCACATACTTTAGAACCTAACTAGCTTATTTTGATCAGATTTTCCCCTGATCTCTAATGGTAATGGCTGTTATTGTACTAATGGCACTGTCCATTAGATGTTTGTGAAAGCAACAAATAACCAAAAATCAGTAAATGATAGTTTTTAGAGTGTGTGGTGTGTGCCAGAGAATTCTCTGTTTTAAAGAGAATAACAGACCCTTACATTCTTGAGCTACAGGCCAACACGCTGGAAAACACTGTCTACATAAGTGTTCTCAGACAGCATAAATGCGTCATCTAGCACAATGAGCAATGAGCATTAGCTCTGTTTGCTTTCCTAACCCAACTACTGACCCGTCACATAGAAGAGGCCTTACAGCTCATTTTCTCTGCTGCTGTCTGTAGCATGTAAACTGACTTAACATAGAACATATATTTGTTTTCAAAAATGCAGACACTGGGGACACAGATAACTCTACCATTGTAGAGATTGTGCCTTTGGGGGCTTCAAAAAGACCATGGCAGTGTGTATGTAAGTGAGGGTGAGAGAGAGTTACACACCTCTAAAACCATAAACAATGCCACTACACTTACCAAATCAGTCAAGATAAAGTTCAGCAGTTGCACCGTGAAGGAAGTATTGAATTTGGGAGAAGGATAAAGGTTACCAGGAACAATAAATAATAAAAAGTATAGACTGATACCTGCAACACTTGGTCATATATTTATTGTGCTACTCATATGAAAGAAGAACCTTTCATTATGGGGTTGGGCTGGTATTTTTGCTTACTTGAAATGACAGGCATGTTGGCATGGAGTTGTAGAGGTTCCTAATGGTGTCCTGTAATAACCCATCTAGTGCTGCCTAAATATTCTCATACAATTCCTGCAGCTTTTGCAGTACAGGTGGAGTGCTGACCACCTAACAATAAATAGTTCATATAGTTGGTTGGTCAACTCTTCTAAGACAAAAGCGTAATTCATCTTTGGTGGTGATGTACTGGTCTGCATGTATGTAGCAGATATCCCACTCTGCAAAAAGGAGGTAATACAAAGATGCCCAGGTCAGGGATATTGTAGATATTGTGTTTGCATCGGGAATCTGCTGTCAATATGCATGAGAATCACAAATCTCTCAAGAAAAGTGCGATATCTGGTGTAGTCTGGCATCATACAGCCGTCTGCCAATGGTCCTGGCACGCAATGTCTACAATCATTTCTTCCTCTCCATAGTTCCCCAGATCTTTCTTGTCTTCTTTCTGTTGCCTCCAACACCAAGTTTAACTTCTGTCTGTTGATTGTTTGTAGCTACAACAATTTTGACAATATGTATATTTTCATAAATATTAATACATAAACATTTACAAAGCCAATAACCTAAATAGTTTGTTTTCCCAATCACCTCCTTTCAACTGTTTTAGAGATACAATGAAAGCATATAATATTTTGTTAGTTAAGGTTTTGGTTTGGTGCTTAACTGAAACGCATTGCTGTCAGACGTTTATAACGGGATTAACAGGTCTTTTCCTCTGTTCCTCTGCACACCAGCTCCTTCAGCTCCCACAACTGTGTCTCATTCATTTGGAAAAGGAGAAAGCATGGAGACCCGCCAGCTCACAGACTGCAGAATAAAGCCCTGCTGCATCCCAGACCCCTCATCAAATCCTCGACAAGCATGGCCATATCTCTCCTCTGATATGGATACAACATTATTCTTTCACATTTAACAGATAATTCATGTTTTGTTGGGGAGATCCAGAGCAGGGCCTGCAGATGAAAGTGGGAGAGCCCTGAGAAAAATTGATTCATGGAAACTCACATTCCTGGCTGGGCTCGAACGTGATGGCCTCACCCTGCTTCCTGTCTTTAAGTGCTGTTTGAATACTAGAGTGTTTAAGCTGGAGCTACAGCTGGAGAACGGAATGATCAAAGACTCCCTTTTCAGACCTTAAAAAAGAACGCTGTTTTTTTATAATGACTATTGATTATTGATGAGGACCCTTTACATCTTTAGAACAATGTCAAACAGTTTAATTCATGCATGAATGATGTTTTTGTACTAGAACATTTATTTGTCTACTGTCTACTGTGCCAAAAAGTACTCAAAAGTTTCCTCAATGTTTTATTTATTTCCTACATTGTAAATGAATACTGAAATCCATAGTCTTGACCATGAAGGAACACAGAAAGAATCATGTAGTAAAACTTAAAAGTGTTTTACAAACCAAAATACTGTTATGTGGGGTGCTGTTAATTTGGGGTTTCTGAGGCTGGTAACTCTAAGGTAACTCTTGGTCTTTCTTGTTCTTCCTTTCTTTGGGGTGGTCCTGATTAGAGCCAGTTTCATCATAACATTTTTGATGGTTGATTTAATACTTTTAAAGTTCTTAATTTTTTTTGTTGAGTTGAGTTAAGTAATTATTGCCACAATATGTATTTAGAACATTACTCAAATAGGGCTATTCACTGTATATAAACTCTACCTCTCTTTAACACAACTGATGCTCTCAAACACATTAAGTGGCCAAGAACGTTAAGTAATTAACTTTTGATGAGTTCAGCACAGCTGTTAACTGAAAGCCTGAATTCCAGGTGACTCTACTTCATAAAGCTGACTGAGAAAATCCAGCCAAGATGTACAAAACTTTCATCTAAGCAAGAGGTGCTACTTTAACAAATCTAAAATTTAAAACATAGTCACATTTAACACTTTTTTATTTATCCAAATAATTCAATATTACCGGTATTTATATTATATATTATATTATTTATAGTATGAAAGACATAAGTATTACTTTACAATACAGAAAATGTTGAAATAATGTTAAACCACAAATTTTTTGATTAGTTTGATTAGTACTGTATGTCTGTTACATTTTACATTGTAACTGAAGCAGGAGGTTTGAAATGAAGGTTTGAAATAGCTGAAAGGGAGCAAGTGTTGGCCAAGGGCCTAAAGCATCTGATCTCTGTGACTGTGCCATTCTATCTCCCCTCAACCAGAGAGCACCATCCCTCCAGTGGTGGTATGGCTGAAAATCTGGCAAGCCCTTGTTGGGTGGAATGCATGCATAAAGCACTTTGATGCCGTATCGTGTGTCCAGGAAATTAAAATCAGAGGTTGGAGAGGAAGAAAGGATGGACAGAATCAATGTGCCGACCCTATTGACAGCACACAAAACAAATATACCCATAATTTAATTTTAATCCCTCCACAGCTGCTCGGAGAGTGGGTTCGGCCCCACGGAAAAAGAAGAGACAGAGGTTGAGAAAACAAAGGAGTGCTTTGTCAAAGCCAGATCAAGTAGAGGGTGTTATGTTGTGATATGTGGGAGAACAAACACATGTGTGGTGTATAAAAGGGATGTGCTGATGTGTGAATTTGACAGCTATGCATAATTTATTACAATCTTTTGACTTTGATCTTTCGTCTGACATTAAATTGGCTGATTCCATTTTTTGGACTAAATTAGCTTTGATATGAATTTCACAGTTAAATCCAATGACCATGCTGTTCGCCAGCTTTTGTAATGGGCCATTATTAGTAACATGTACCACCCTCTGTATTGTCCTCCTGAGTCCCACCGCCTTCTTTCAGTTAGGTGATCTACTCTAAATGAGTTTCGCATGGCAGCGTTCATTTTGGCCCAAAATTGTAGCTTAGGAATACCTAATGGACAATTTGCTTCATCCCAACAACATCTTCCTTGTAGCCAGGAATAACATTACTTGCCCCCTAGGGCTGTTTTCTCAGCAAGTGTAGCAGTGAGACATGAACCTTCGTCATGGATGTTCCTCTCTTTTTCTTTCTTTACCTCATCACGCATGCCAACGTAAATCTGCATGTACTTCTCTAGGTTAGGCTAGCTCCACCAGTGATGCCTCCATCAGAGCCAGAAAACAATAGAGATCTAGATTGAGGCAAGCGATCATTTAGCAGTGCTTTTGACACATTACGTAATGTGTTCATTATTCACTAGTAATTTCGATGTTAAAAGATTGAATAATAAAAAAAAAACATATCTAGTGGAAGCAAACAACCACAAACACACACCCATACACACACTCACACAAACTCACCAAGTGCAGCTCGGACTGATTGCTACTTTATACTCGATAACCAAATTGTTATACCATACTCAGCAACTGAGTTGTTGAGTGGTTTGGGCAGATTGCCATACTATACTCAGCAACCAGGGTGGTGGCATTCGCAGCTCGGGCCAATTGCTACAATATACTCGTAAACCGGGATGTTGACGCTTGCAGCTTGGGCTGATTGCCATACTATACTGAGAAACCTCTGCGTTTGTTCATCCAGTTCAGGTCCATTCCTATATTATACTTGGCGACAGGGATGTTAACATTTGTGGCTCAGGCTGATTGCCATGTTATACTCTGCAACATGGGCGTGGTAGTGGGGGGAAAAGTGGACCTGACTACCCAGGGCCCAAGTAGGGAGAGGGGCCCATAAAAATCCTGATTTATTCATTTATTTTTAAGTGGTATTTTTATTATTGAATTGGGCCCTCTAATTAACTATTTATTAATTAATCTATCAAAAATTATTGATAACATCTACTGAGAGAATTAACTTTAGTTACAGTCCTCTCAACATATGGGACATTCTGGGAGCCCCCTCCTGGAGGCGCAAGATGGTTTGGTCCGCCCGACAGCGACCCGGCTACAGGTGTACCGTCAGTGAGCCCAGATTAAATGACCTGGAGGGGGGGGTTAGAGACTTCATGCTGCCCCTAAAACAGAAATCAGGTTATCAGAAGAAGAAAGAAAGAAGGCCGAGTGAGGGGAGGCAGCTGTTGACGGCTTTCTTTCCCAAAGGTGAACAGAGTTTGCTTGTTATGCTAAGTGTAATTAAAGTTAATGTAGTCCTCTCCACACAGCTGCTGCTGATGTCTGTATGCTCACGTGAAGCCGTTAGCTTAGCAAATTACCAACCAGGCTGCTGCTGCTGTAAGAATAAAGGTAATTCTGAGCCGCGTAAGGTTAGATATCGACATTAACCGGTCTTAGAAACTCCCCCTTACGTTGGTATGTTGGTTCAAGAGAGAGAGAGAGAGAGAGAGAGAGAGATTTATTATAAGTTATAAGTAAGTTATTATTTTGGTTCAGTGCGTGTGCTATAGCCTATTGTCTACTAACACAGCAGAGCTGAAAGAGAAACAGTGCTGAGACTTAATAAATGATCCACCTAGCAATATTTCTGCTGCATATATCAACGTGTAAATAGCCTACCAATATCTCTGTAGGTGCGAGTACACACTAGTAATATATTAAGCAATAAAGCAATTGATTATTTTTGTCTGGTAAAAAGCCTTAGCATTGCAGTGCAGTGCTTAAAAAGCTATTATCAACGCTCAATAAATTCATGATGTTACCAAAGCCAATTAATAATCATGTTAAATAACTGTGATCTCAATATTAATCAAAAATAATTGTGATCATGATTTTTGCCATATATTTTTGCCAGAGATTGTAGCTTAAAACTTTATAAATGCTTTTTATTTTAGATAAATACCGCTTTTTTGCTCACGTTCTTCATGTACTTGATAGGGGCCCACTGACATTGCGAGTGTACAGGGCCCAGAATTTGCTGCTACGCCCCTGCTCTGCAACAGCCACGTAGAAACATGCAGCTCGGGCTAACTGTCATACTATACTCGGCAACTGAGATGTTGGCACATGTGGCTCAGGCAGATTCCCATATTAAACTTGGCAACCAGGGTGTTGGCACATCCAGTTTGTTCCAATTGCTGTATTATAATTGGCGTCTAGTGTGTCTGAAGTTTATTCCTATATTATGCTCAGGAACTGCTGCTCGGGCTGATTGTAATATTATACTCAGCAACTGAGGTGTTGGCACATACAACTCCATATTATACCTGGAAATCAGGGTGTTGGCATAAGCAGCACAGGCTGATTTCCATATAATACTCGGGAAACAAAGTGTTGGCACAAGCAGTTTGGGCTGATTCCTATATTATACTCAACAATGCAACCTGTTGAGTTTAAACAAGCCGCATGGGCCAATTCTTATTGTATACTCAGTAAATGGGGGTGTTGGCACATGCAGCTTGGGCTGACTGTAGTATTATACTCAGCAACTGGGGTGCTGCACATTGTTCTAGATGTGAGCCAAGCATTTGGGCCCGAATCAGGGCTAGATTCAAACTAGAGTTGGGCCAAATTCAATTCAGGCTTGCTGTGTATTATTTGGCTAAGAAATGGGCTAAATCATTTTTTTCTTTCTGGGCAGGCTCTGAAAGGTCTAAGGCCTGCCAGATGTAAGAGTAAGAGCCGATGAGTTCTTCTTTCTGATCCCACAATCACTTGCACTCCAGGTGCACAACTGCAGGTACTATAATTTGCATCAACGTCCCAAGATTCCAGGTGAAATTCCCGTTATGGGAAAGGGGAAAAAAATCCTGAATAAACACACCTCCGGCAGAGCCACAAAGCCTCGGTAAACAAATGTACAGAGCTATAATTTTCCTCAGCCTCCCTGCTCTTTAATAAAAGCACCTCCATTAAAACGCTCTATTTGTAGCCCTGCACCTGATGTAAATCATTCAGGATAGATTCCAGCCCGTGCTGTAATAAGCATTCTTCAAGCTTCTCTACAGGAAGATCAAACATTTACCCAACATTCCTCGCTGATAGGAACATGCGTGCCAGCTCAAAATTAGCATCTGTACAGCCAGGCTGCGTGCCCTATACTTTATCTCTCTGTGCCGCTCCTTGTTGTGAGCTGCCCTGAGCTTTAGCTTTTGAGCGCACAAACCGTTTAAGATTGCTCTCCTAATAGGTCTAATAGCTTTTGAAGAGCCCGCATGGGAGATAATTTTGATAGTTTTGGAGGCTTTTGTTGGAGACTAAACGCTCATGTCTTTTGTAAAAGAAAGCAGTCAGGAGTTCATTGTGCAGGAACATTCAGAGAGGCACAACAGCGTATCAGAGGCGCTTCCCTGACAATAGGGGAAGATGAGAGAGGTGTAAGGGGCTTGTGGCTGAGGGACGGGACACAGATTTGCTATGGCTATGAGACAGTTATCTGACGAAAACACTTTGCTGATGGGATCTCGCCCTGTGTGGCCTTGGTCTCCTGTACCTGCAGACATTGTGCACAAGAGGTGTAGGGAAATCACCATGGAGCCGATACAAAAGCAAAGGGAAAACACTTCAACACTTGAAGGGACTCAGGAAGAGCTTTACCTGCTCTGTCCTCTGAAGAATCAGAAGAGTCTGTGTAGCTTAATAACAAACAGGGCCGGACCAGGACATGACTTTTGTCTAGACCACCCACCACAATCACAGTGGCTCCACTTTTTTTGCCAGCATTTGATGCTAACTGTATTGTACACTGTATAAACGATTACCTAAAATGCAGAGGTAGAAAGTAACGAATTACGTTTACTCAGGTTACTGTAATTAAGTCGATTTCATGAGTAATTTGTAATTTTTAAAGTAGTTTTTAAAATAGGTCATTTTACTTTTACTCAAGGTTATTTTGACACAAGTAATTTACTTTGCATGCACATTGTATTTTTTCATGTTTTTAATTATAATTCCTTAAGTTTTTATTGGGAACATTAAACAATCTGCTTGAATGTTAAAAAAAATCATGTAAATAGCAGTTAAAGCATTGCAATGGCAAGTAAAAAAATAATAATGAACTGTAAAACTATAAAAATACAGTTTATAGTCACCTGTATGACCATAACCTTTTAACAGTAAAGAAAAAAAATGGATCATAGAAACCTATGCCACTTGTTCTTGAAAATGTTTTATTTGAACCTTTAATACTGCCTTAAAGGTCCAAATTATTATGTGGAATAATAGTTCATTAAAAATGATTTAATTTATGATTTGTTTGACTTTTTTACATCAAATAATTAAAAGTAACTATGTAACTTTTACTCAAAGTACATTTTAAATTGAGAACTTTTTTACTTTTACTCGAGTAGATTTTTAGATGGGTAATTTTACTTTTACTTAAGTAGAATTTTAGCAAAGTAAAGGTACAATTTTTCAGTACTTTTTCCACCTCTGCTAAAATGCAAATGGAACAACATTTTAACTTTTCCAGTCTTTGCTTTCGTTCTTGTGGATTTTCGATGTATTTTGCTGATAAAATATTTTGCTTCCGGAATCTCTTGTTCGCTTCTGTTTTGTTTTTTTGCCTCTATACGTACATACTCTGCAATTTTGATTGCAGATTTTAGATTTTGTGTAAAACCTTTTGGCACAAAATTAACTCTCCTGTTAAATCTCATAGTTTTTTTTTTTTTTTTTTGCTTTTTTATTACTACTGTCAGTTAAAACATTAAAACATCTGTCCTACATAATCTTTAATCATGCTGAACATTTCTGTTTTGGCCATGGAATTGTATCCACCTATAAACTGATCGTCGCCCGGGCAAATGACAGATTTGTTATAGGACAGGAGCACTTCAGGAGACCAATCAGATTTGAGCTGGGGCCCCTGATCTCTGTGCCCCTCAGATGCATAAATGAGCTGATGAAGACTATGTTTGCTTTTCTGATAACTCCAAGTTTGCAGTAACTCTTGTATCAGTGTAATTAGCTGCACTGCAGTTGTTCATGTAGCCAGAAAATGCAGGACCAGAAAATCTAAAAGATCGCAGAACTGAATGAATGCCATTACTAAAATGTTTTGTCCCCTTCTTACTCAGCAATGCAGCTGCTTTCAGTTTAAAAGATCTTAAGAAGTGTAGACTTAATTATTTAGTTAGTAACACTGTATAAACTACATTTGCACTTAGTGAGTATATGATATTGAGTGTACTGCATCCAAACCACTTGCTATCAAACAAATCCTAATTTCACATGATAACAGAAAAGCTGCCACCTGTAGCCAATCATGATCACTGGTAGGAAGTTAAGAGGTCTTGGTCCTGGTATGTTAAAAGGCATTTTAGAATGTTTAATCACCAGTGAATTTATAAGAAGGATAATGCTTCTTGATCCTTTATGTATACAATTATGTTTCTATAAATGAACTAGATGGCATGGGGACTGGACTGTACATTTTGAAAATTACACCAAATCAAAACAAAAAAGAAAAAGCAAAGACAGATGGGTTTCTCTGTATATGCACCCTTCCTTTACTTAAGAGGCTGGAGCTCATTTTTTCTACCCTCGTGTTTTAGATGAAACACTTCCTATTCTTCCATCAGATAAGACAATCATTATGTCATCCATAGAGCTACATCCCATTTATCCAAGTACACATGCTTATTCGGCTGCATCTCCCCAATGGATTCATTAAGTGATTTCATCCTTTATCAGATCCTGCTAAGAGTTACATTGTGATGAAAGGATAAGCAGGAGCTTTCATCTTTAATCAACGCTCATTTCCTTGGATCAGCGTGAACTCTAAAAGGAGCAGTATGTGTGTCTATATGTTCTGCATCTGAATGTCTGAAATGATGGTCTTTTGCAAAGTTAGCCTATTAAGTATATACACATCTTCCCACAGGCCTGATTTGGCAGAGTTTTCTCTTTTTGTTACCACAGACAGATAGACATTCCTCTTCTGATCTCTCATTCCTATGTTTCACATTGACTTTGGATGTCATAACAGCAGGTAAATGATATTTTACTTTGTATGTGACACAGACGTGTTGTTTGTGTGTTGTGTAAATGACAAAAAGCACATTGGCCTAATGCCATTTCTCTTTTTTTGTACTTTTACCCCTTGTTTTTGAGTGTAACCCTTCCCCTCGGAACAGAGTTAACTATAAGGTGAAGGGGTAAAATCCTCCCTTAAAGAATTGAGACAAACCTTCAAGCACTTGAGAGCTACATACAAGTGAAGCATAAAAACTTTGCGACCTAGCTGCTGGTTAACTATGTTAACTTTAGGGCATCATATGTCAATGGGGCCATGATGTGCAACAATTAATTATTATTGTCTTTCCCTTAATTCCTCTGTGATGGGGAGATGAAATTAGCTTTTCTTATTTATTTATTTTTTTCAGTTCCACCTTAAATGCTGTAGCTTGTGTTGCCTGTTGCACCATTTAAGATGGAACGGGAAAGTAAGCTAGCTAGTCAGCTACATGTGTGGGTTTCTTTGGTTGCTTGTGCCGCCATCTTGCCAGTAATTTCTTATAGCCCTAACACCTCCAGTCTAACGAGAATCAGTAGAGGGGTAAAGCTATGTGGTAGGGCCAAAGGGTGAAATGGGATTGGGCCTAAGAATCTGTCATTTTTAGTTCCATTTTAGTGATTTAATTATATGGTTTTGTATGTATGTATGGCAATGCGACTCTGTCTGAGCAACCAAATCAGAAATTATGTAACTTTTATGTAAAGGAGAAGGAAATGTGTGTAAGTAGTGTGAGTAGACCAGAAAATGAACAAGAGCTGTGAATAAGGGTTTCATTGGTGGGATTATGAGGCAACAGAGCTCAAATATTTGGACTGATGAATTTTTGAAGACTTTTGTGAATCATGCTCAACGTGCACAAAACGTTTGAGAGTTTTAAGAGGTTTAAGAAGTTTAAGAAGTTTGTAAAAAGGTCTGACTGACTGTGGCTGAATACTGCGTCCTTTTATTTTTGAGATCTTGAGCAAATTTTCTGTGATAAGCCCAGTTCTCTGCCTCAGATCATTCAAGGATGAAACTGAAACTTCACGTGAAGCACACCATTTAAACAAATGTCTGATACACGTTACAGTAAAACAGCCTAAAAACTGGCTGAAAAAAAACATAAGATTTGGTGAGAAAATCAGATTTGGATCTCTTTCACCTGCTTTTTGAACATAGTATGATGACTGTAAGTAAGTCCCAATTAAAACATGCTATCCACCTGATGATTCATATCATTCGGACCGCTGGTTTCTGACTGAGCCTCACTTAGCCTCTTTCATCTGCACAGGACTTTCTCTCACAATCTCTGGCTGGCACCTCAGTCAACATGGCCAATGGCAAGAGCAGAGCACCATGCCAATTATGCTGTCAAAATACAGCTGGACTCGCCTAGTGCTTCAGATTCCTGGGCCGTATGGCATGGCAGTGGTACTGAGGAACAGAGCCTCTATGAAAGCATTAGTGCAGGATGGTGTTTGAGGCCCAGGAAATGGGAGCTGCACTTTTGCGAGGTTTGAGCTTTTAAAGTTTTGTTTCCTTTTGAGAGGAGGCCAGCATAATGGAATAAAGTCAGTAAGAGAGGAAATAAAGATCCTCTGAAGTTGAGTAAAGGTGTTGGCCACATGGTTACCAGTCCCATTTCCATTTATTGCAAATTATTAGCAGAAAGACCAAAGATAAATAGGTGAAAAGTAGAAAGAAATCCAGAGTGCATCGACACCGTAAAACAAGAAAAACTTTATTTACAGATCTGTCAAGACATGGGATCCTCAAATCCATTGGATGTTTTTATAGCCTGTAAAATGTATACAGGTCATTAAAAAAACATGAAAGAGAGAAAGTGGGAGTCACATTTTCCCCCAAATCCACTCCCACCCCTTACACACGGCCCATATAAAACTGGGTCACAGCAGATCCAGGTATTCAAGGCTTGTTCTAAGCATTCATCGTTTCTTTTACATGCAAACACACCAAATAACACACTGTGTCATTCTGGTAGAACTGAGGCTGTGCTGACCTTACATCAGCTAACACATCAAATCTGATATTTAACTGAACTTTAAGAGAGCAAGGTTTGGGATGAGCACCAGAAGATAGCTATTAGGGCTGCACGATATATCGTTTAAGCATCGTCATTGCGATGTCACATCGCGGGACGTGCAATGTTACCCAAGTCAGTAAAAACAAACACGTCATGTTGCAATGTTCTGATTCTTGACACAAGAAATAGATACTCAGCGTAGCGCCACCTCTGTCTGCTGCTGAGAAGGGGGGGGGGAGGGGGAGTGCGAAGAGAGGGGAGGGGGAGCGGGCGTAAACCAAGGCCTCCACATGGCTTAACACGTGATGTAATTGCAGCGCAGACAGTCTGAAACTAATAGAAACGGTAATTAAAAGAAAAAAAGGGTAACTAACTGGAACTGCACTGTGTTTATAAAACTAACTAAAACAAACTGAAATTACAGATAGAATACCCTTCATTTTCATGTTTGTTCATTTATTTATAAATGCTGTTTATAAGTAAGAAGGTCGTGGTGGAGTAGCCACGCTTCTGTCGTTCACCAGATCGGAGTGCGCTGCAGGGAGATCGCGGTGGAGTAGCCGCGCTTCAGTCGCTCGCTGGGTTGGGGCAGGGCTGGTGACGTCACACCCTGCATTGTTTAATATCGTGATACTATTGCCGAAAAAAAAAAACAATGCCATGTCAAATTTTTCCAATATCGTGCAGCCCTAATAGCTATATAGTTACAAAGCTAATTTACACTAATGGGCTGTAAACCCAGTATCTATTGTTATTGCAAAGAGTATGTACTGAAGATTTATCTGGATGTTTCTTTAACAATAAGAGGTGGGAATGAAAACAAGCTGAAATGCAATAGTAGTAACAAGGCTTTTAAAATGTAAGCAAAAGAAATTTCAGATAATTGTGTGAAAATGTAAGAAAGAGAAGTAAAGAGCTGGCTGAAAAAGAATTAATCCAGTAGAGTATAGATAACAAAAAAAAACGTAACGGAGTATTTGTATTTCGTTACTTGACTCAGATTATTGCACTGTTAAAGACGCTTTGCTATGTACATACACTTACCGACCACTTTATTATACTGTCCAACTGCTCCTTACCATGGCAGCAACTCAATGCATTTAGGCATGTAGATATGGCCAAGACGATCTGCTGCAGTTCAAACCGAGCATCAGACTGGTTAGAAAGGTGATTTAAGTGATTTTGAATGTGGCATGGTTGTTGGTACCAGAAACTGCTGATCTACTGGGATTTTTACAAACAACCATCTCAAGGGTTTACAGAGAATGATCAGAAAAAGAGAAAATATCCAGTGAGTTCTGTGGGCGCAAATGCCTTGTAGATGCCAGAGGTCAGAGGAGAATAGCCAGACTCTTTCCATCCTGCCTTGTATCAGCGGTTCAGGCTGGTGGTGGTGATGGGGCAATGGTGTGTGGGGATATTTTCCTGGCTCACTTTGGTCCTATTAGTACCAATTGAGCATCATGTCAACGCTACAGCCTACCTGAGTATTGTTGTTGACCATGTCCATCCCTTTATGACCACAGTGTACCATTTTCTGATGGCTACTTCCAGCAGGATAATGCTCCGTGTCATAAATCTCGAATTATCTCAGACTGGCTTCTTGAACATGACAATGAGTTCTGTACTGTACTGGAACGGCCTCCACAGTCACCAGATCTCAATCCTATAGAGCACCTTTGGGATGTGGAGGAACGGGAGATTCGCATCATGCATGTGCAGCCGATAAATCTGCAGCAACTGCGTGATGCTGTCATGTCAACATGGACGAGACTCTCTAAGGAATGTTTCCAGTACCTTGTTGAATCTGTGCCACGAAGGATTGAGGCAGATCTGAAGGCAAAAGCGGGTCGAACCCGGTACTATGTACTATGTGTACCTAATAAAGTGGCCGGTTAGTCTATATACCATTGTATAATATGTAAGTGACAGGATGAGTGCGAGAAAAGTCTCATGTTACATGTAGTTACTTTGAGATGGTGGCATGATTGCTATAAGCTCTTAATGTAACTTTTCCTCCCTATTTACCCATATCTGTCTTTAGTTTAAAATCATTTAAAATCACCTCAGATCATTGCAGCAACAGTGCCCCCCATTGCCCATGCTGCACTCATAACCACTGGAGCAGTTTAAACTGAAAGGACAAAAAGTAAGAGGCAAAGCTTAAAAATGTAATGGAATTTAACATTTGTTTCACAGAAGATAAAGAGCTCTATTCCAGAGCGTTCCAGTTCAGAATCTGTTCTCAGAACACTCAGTGAATGCAAGTCCAACAGAAAGGAATAAACAAACCCACAGTTTATATCTACATGGCTTTCAGCGTCTCTTAAAGCTACAGTCTTTCATCTAAATTACAGTTATCAGAATTGCTAGTAATAATAGTGTATAATACACATAAGAAAAACTAATTTTTAACTGCCATTTTTTCCTTGTAACAAAAATATAAATATATTATGCTGTGGTGAATGTAACAACAGAAAAACAATATATATATATATATATATATATATATATATATATATATATATATATATATATATATATATATATAAGAACAGAAGAACAGAGTCTTCTTAAACTCACATCCATTGAAAATTTAGTTGTTTTTTTCCTTTTCCAGTAAAGCTGACATTTTTGGGAAACAAACATTATGCATGATAATAGCAAAGATATATTTATTTCTAATCTAAAACTACATAATGTTTCTAAACTAAAGTGATAAACATAAACAAGTGGCAGTCACTCAAACAAGTATCAAGTCTATTGAATTAAGCATTTCGAATGGATGTTTTCCATTAAAAGGAAAATGCAGACTATAACTAGGCTAAATTTCTTTCTGTAAAACTGACCTGTGTGCTTTTTTCAAACAAAACATTAATTTATTAAAATATAAAAAAAAAACATTCATACAGTCATAAAAATAAAGTAACTAAAGTAAATTAAGTATTTTAAACTTAAACGTATAGCTTAATTGTACTTTAGTGAAAGTATGAGTACTTGAAAGCAATTAAGGATTTAGGGGATTAGGGCCCTCTCTGGTGAGAATGGGTAATTGCACCAAGCATGCGGAAGAATCGTTTTAAACTGGGCGGTTGTGATGCAATCTCCTTTCAGAGAGGATGAATCCGACTCCAGGTTATGTTCAGTCAAAAGCTGAGCTTATGAAAATGTCTTCAGAGGATGTAAGAGTGTTATTATATACAGTTGTCAGTTTTGTCAGTGTAAATGAATGAGCTGTTGAGGTCTGAGTTTCACCTTCTGAAGTCTCCATTGCTCCACCAGCGGCTC